>NC_052101.1:24761137-25061137 GCF_015852505.1 Tachyglossus aculeatus | reverse complement strand
CACATGGGAGAGTACAGTAGAACCGAGTTGGTAGAAACATTCCCTGCCCACAAGGAGCTCTCAGTCTAGAGAAGAGGGAGACAGCCACTTAAAGAAAGAAAGAAATCATGGCTCCGAACATAAGTCCATACCATTTAGCATCATTTCCATGAGATTCGAGCCACTCCGTAAGCAGCCCCCTCAGCTGTTTGGGTTTCATTTTCCCCACAGCTCATCACCGGCGTCCAGCAGACCACAGAGAGACACAATCAGGCATTCATGGCGCTGGAGGGCCAGGTCATCTCCAAACGCCTCCACGCCAGCGTCCGAGAGAAAGCCGGACACTGGTTTGCCACGACCACTCCCATCATTGGGAAAGGCATTATGTTCGCCATCAAGGAAGGGCGCGTGACCACGGGCGTGTCCAGCATCGCCAGCGAGGACAGCCGGAAAGTGGCCTCGGTGCTCAACAATGCCTACTACCTGGAAAAGATGCACTACAGCATCGAGGGCAAGGACACCCATTACTTCGTCAAGATCGGCTCCTCCGACGGCGACCTGGTCACCCTGGCCGTGACCAGCGGGCGGAAGGTGCTGGACAGTGGGGTGAACGTGACTGTATCCCAGCCCACCCTGCTGGTCAACGGGAGGACTCGAAGGTTTACAAATATTGAGTTCCAGTACTCCACGCTGCTGCTCAACGTCCGCTACGGCCTCACCCCCGACACCTTCGATGAAGAAAAGGCAAGAGTGCTCGACCAGGCCCGGCAGAGAGCCCTGGGGGTGGCCTGGGCCAAGGAGCAGCAGAGAGCCCGCGACGGCCGAGAGGGGAGCCGCTTGTGGACTGACGGAGAGAAGCAGCAGCTCCTGAGCGCGGGAAGGGTGCAAGGCTATGAGGGATACTATGTACTTCCTGTGGAGCAATACCCAGAGCTTGCAGACAGTAGCAGCAACATCCAGTTTTTAAGACAGAATGAAATGGGAAAGAGGTAACAAATTAATCTGCTGCCATCCTTGCACGGATGGCTCAGTAGACATAACTGTTATCTCCTCTCCTAAGGAGATGAAGACCTAAACGGGGCACTAGGCTGAGCTGCTTTGGGATAGCGAGTGGCAAGAAAGCTCACATTTTTTGAGTTCAAATGCTACTGTCCGAGAGAGACTTCCCACGTCCTGAAGTGGACTAAAGCCTGACTGAAAACTCACCAGAAAATTTCTACTCAAGTTCCCCTAAAATATTACCCACTTGTTCTGGGTCCAAGGAAAATTGACAAAAAATTCAAAAGGAAAAAAAAAAAATAAAGAAATAAGGAAGGCCTCATATTGTATTACCTCACTCCATTCACACGTGAGAAAACTTTGAGAAATCCGCGAGGGCCAGCTTTACCAGACCAGCTGATGAAAACCATTCGGACCGCTTGTTTGATAAACACTCCAGAAGTTTTCATTTAAGCAAACTACAGGTGCATTTAAAACATGACTTTGGGGTGATTTGTGTGTAGCAACCGGGGTTGGGGGGGCGGGGAAAGTGAAAGAGTGAGCACTGGAAATACTTTAAAAGAAAATAAATACAAGGATAAAGAGAAATTACCATCCAATATGAAAGAGAGGAGATCATAACGTCCTGCACTTGCTGTTGGGTTCCGCATCCGCCGGACCCAAGCTAATTTATTCGAGGAGGGCAGAGTGTAAAGTTCAATTCAAAATGGTGGCTATAATCACTACAGATAAATTTCATACTCTGTTTGTCTTTGAAGATTCCATTGTGGACAGTATAACAGTTACAGGGTGTAGTCTGTTTAGATTCAGTAGTTTGTTGGTATCAGTTCCAGTAGAGGTGTGGGCATATTGTGTCACTCTTTTGCAAACGGGCACCAGTTCAGATCACCCTGTACATACATAAGCCGCAAGGCACGATCACTGTTTCAGATTTAAAATTATTAGTGTGTTTGTTTGGTCCAGAAACTGAGACAATCACATGGCAGTCACCACGAGGAGCGAAAAAAAAAAAAATAAAGTCTATTAAGAACTTTGGTAAAATAACTTTTTTGTAATATACATGTATGAATTGTTCATTGAGTTTTTATATTAATTTTAATTTGCTGCTAAGCAAAGACTAGGGACAGGCAAAGATAATTTATGGCAAAGTGTTTAAATTGTTTATACATAAATAAAGTCTCTAAAACTCCTGTGGACACTGGTCTTCTGTGGAAATGTGTTGAGACGAGGATGGGGGAGGAGCGCAGAGAGGTCTAGGGAGGGAAAGCCTACCAACTGGGAACCAGGAAAGGAATGCTATGGGGTTAGTCTGCCATGGCCGTTCTGGCGGGGGGGGGCGCGGTAATCGGCTGAACCCCGTATGCTTCCTCCATAGGCTTTTAGGTAGGACACGGAATATCGATTTCAAGAATCACCACAGTGAGAGCCCCCAGCAGCCCTGACCTCTTATCCCAATCTCACCAGTGAGTCTTTACATGTTCTCTGCACTAAACCGGAAAGGAAGGGAGAAGGGATTGTGGTCTGGGACTCCACTGTGGCTCTCTCACCCTGCTGGGCTTTCTCATGCACCTCATCAAATTCCATTCAGGTGTTTCTGGCACCCTTGCTGTTCCATTCTAATCTGAGCCAAACCTGGTTGGAACTGGTTTGTTCTGGAGAAATATCACCATCCCTTCAAGGGTTGTTTTATTTTTTGTTCCTCTACCCACTTCAGTTGACACAAGACTTTGAAATCCTGGCCTGGCAGCAGTTGTGATTAGAGGAAAAACCATGAGTCCATTTCTTGTGGAGATTTACCACTGTAAATAGGGTCACTTTCTCTCGCTTCTCCTCCACTAACCAGGTTGGCATCCCATTAAGTGCCACCTCAAAGCCTTCCACTTCTCTACCGTAATCCATGTACCAGGGAGCAACTACTCTTGGGTATATCACAGAAATCCCCTGGGATTCCTTCCAAGCAATCAGATCAATCAATCCATCAGTGGTATTTATTGAGCCCTTACTGTCTGCAGACCACTGTACTAAGTGCTTGGGAAGAGTACACTACAATAGAGTTGCTAGACATGCTCACAGGGACTTTACAGAGTATAGGGGGAGAAGGACATTGACATGAATTTTTTTATGGTTTTAAGTGCTTACCCTGTGCAAGGCACTGTACTATGTACTGGGGTAGTTACAGGTTAATCAGGCTGGACACAGTCCCTTTCCCACATAGGGTTCACAGTCTTAATCCCCATTTTACAAATGAGGTAACTGAGGCATGGAGAAGTGAAGTGACTTACCCAAGATCACACAGCAGACAAGTGTCAGAGCTCAAATTAGAATTCAGGTCCTTCTGACTTCCAAGCCCTTGCTCAATCCACTAGGCCACACTGTTTCTCAATTACAGGTGGATGTGTACACATAGGGGCTGTGAGTGGGGTGACTACTTCAAAAAACATCAGTTTTAGTTAACTTTATCCACTGGATTAGAAGCACCATCAGGTGGTCCAAGAATCACCTGGAGAAAGGGTATATAATTCCCAATTAGGTGAAGAGAGGAGCTTGCCTACAGAAGCCTCATTGTGAGAGTCCAGGTTAGTAGAAGCCCTCTTCAATGTAAGGTTCTCATGGTCTCTGTAGAGCCAATGCTGTGTAATAATAATACTAATAATAATAATATGTGTGTGCTCATATCCATAACGGTATAAGCATTGTTAAGTGTTTATTATGTGTCAAGCAGTGTTCGAAGTGCTAGGGTAGGCTACAAGTTAATCAGGTCAGACATAGTCCCTGTCCTATATTGGGCTCACAGTCTAAGGCGGGAGAACAGGAATTGAATCTCCATTTTGCAGTTGAGGAAAGTGAGGCACAGAGAAGTGAAATGACTTGCTCAAGATGACAACAAGCAAGTCTTGGGGCCGGCGTTAGAACCCAGGTCCTCTGACTCCTAGGCCCACACTCTTTCCATTAGAACACCCTGCCCCTCCAGCGATTTCCAACAGGAGGAGGAAGTCGGTAAACTCAAGGAAGACCTGGCTCAAAGTCTGAACCTTCTTCTCATCAGTGAGAATCATGGAGGCTGCAGAGAATGAGGTTCCTGGGGGTGCAATTCTAGCCTTGCCTACTTGCTAGGATTTGAGGGAGGACACTGTATAATTCTGGAGCAAATGAAGCCCACTGAGTAGATCTAGAAGATGAAGCTCTAGGATTTTCACTCAGTACTGGGTCTCAGCTCGAGTCAAAGGATTCCATTAGTTGGACTTCTCACAAGCACCTGTACCACAGCTACCTCTGGGCAGATAAGGCAGATAAAACTTTATGCCCTGGGGACTGAGAGCTGCCTGTCCAGGCTGTGATTAGTTCCCTTCCCTGTAGATTTCTTAGAAAACAATATCTAAGTGATCATTCAGAGAAACACAGAGCAGAGCTATTTCTGTCTTTACATTTGACACTCAGGACTGTTCTATCAAGACAGCTGCCTGAGGGTGCTGCTCCTCAAGGTAGAGAAGTACCCCATTTTGTCAGGACATCAGGATCTCTCCTGTGCCGGACCATGGCCTGCTGACACAGCTGGATATGGGCCAGCCAGCACAGCTGTCTCTGCTCACATCCATCCTGGGAGCCAGGGATACCGTTTAGAACAAAATGCTCATTTCCCAAGCTGATGGAGAGGAAAAGAGAAGTGTTCGTCTGGCATCAAGAGGGAGTCCAACACATGTTTTGGTGGAATAGCAACAGTAGCCAGGAATTGTTTAAGCTAGCTGATGTGCAGAAGAACTGAGAGCTGGCCTCTGAAATGAGGTTAAAACCATTGTCTTTAAGTTGATATCCACCTTCCAGCCTAGAAGAACCTTTTTTTAAAAATGCAATTTGTCAAGTGCTTCCAATGGGTCAAGCACTGTTCTAAGCATTGAGTTAGATACCAGATAATCAGGTTGGACACAGTCCATATCCCACATGGGGTTCACGGTCAATACCAATTTTGCAGTTGAGGAAAATGAGGCACAGAAAAATGAAGTGACTGGACCAGCGTCACATAGCAAATGTGGTGGAGTCAGAATTAGAACCCAGATCCCCTGACCCCTAGGCCTGTGCTTTTTCTACTAGTCCATGCTGCTTCTACTGCTATTCAAACCTACTGATAATAATAATAGTAATAATAATTACAGTATTTATTAAAAACTTACTATATGCCAAGCATTGTGCTAACTGCTGAGGTAGAGACAAGGTAATCAGGTGAGACACAGTCCCAGTCACACACAGGATGCAGTTTTAGGGAACGAGAGAACATCTCAGCCTCTTGCATCTGCCAAGAAGCAGCATGGCATAGTGGATAGTGCACGGGCCTGAGAGTCAGAAGGTCATGGGTAAAAAAAAACTCCTCACCCTCAGCTTCAAGGCTGTCCATCACCTCACCCCCTCCTACCTCACCTCCCTTCTCTCCTTCTACAGCCCAGCCCACACCCTCCACTCCTCTGCTGCTAATCTCCTCACTGTGCCTCGTTCTCGCCTGTCCCGCCATCTACCCCCGGCCCACATCATCCCCCTGGCCCGGAATGCCCTCCCTCCGCACATCCGCCAAGCTAGCTCTCTTCCTCCCTTCAAAGCCCTACTGAGAGCTCACCTCCTCCAGGAGGCCTTCCCAGACTAAGCCCCCGCCTTCCTCTCCCCCTCGTCCCCCTCCCCGTCCCCCACGCCTTACCGCCTTCCCCTCCCCACAGCACCTGTATATATGTATATATGTTTGTACATATTACTCTATTTATTTTATTTGTATATATTTATTCTATTTGGTTTATATTGTTTATTTGGTTTATTTTGTTTTGTTGTCTGTCCCCCCCTTCTAGACTGTGAGGCCGCTGTTGGGTAGGGACCGTCTCTATATGTTGCAAACTTGTACTTCCCAAACGCTTAGTACAGTGCTCTGCACACAGTAAGTGCTCAATAAATACGATAGAATGAATGAATAATCCCAATCCTACCACTTGTCTGCTGAGTGACATCAGGCAAGCCACTTCACTTCTCTGTGCCACAGTTACCTCATATATAAAATGGGGATTGAGACTGTGAGCCCCACATGGGACAAGGGACTGTGTCCAACCTGATTTGCTTTTACCCCACTCCAGTGCTTAATACAGTGCCTGGCATATAGTAAGCGCTTAACAAATACCATCATCATCATTATTATTATCATCATCATTAGTATTATCCCATGGCCTTAATAGAGGGTGCTAAAAAGAGGGCAAGGACACCAACAGAGTGAGTTCAGTGGAGCTACACTGGAGAAGCAACTCCATCCCCTACTGCTCTGGCTCCTGCCTAGGGTTGGGTGGACCTTCTCCATCTTACACTGGACACACAGAGAAACACACAGACAGGAACATAGCCTAGTGGAGAAAATGCTCACCTAGGAGTCAGAGGACCTGGGTTCTAATCCTGCCTCCACCACTTATCTGCTGTGTGACCTTAAGCGAGTCACTTAACTTCTCTGTACTTCAGTTCCCTCATCTGCAAAATGAAGATTCAATACTTTGACTGTGAGTACCATGTGAGACCTGATTATCTTGTATCTACCCCAGTGCTTAGTACAGTGCCTGTCACATAGTAAGCACTTAACAAATACCACAATTATGATGATGATTAAGCATGGACCATAATTCGCTCTTGAGCCTCAAAAGTCTTTTGTTCAGCCAGCTGTCTATACTGCTAGAGAGACTTATTCATTAGTGAGAGTGAGGCAGCGCTGAATAATTCCCTGGATCAAATGGACCCGACCAGAGTTGCTTTAGAGGACAGAAGTAAGGACAGGACAGCTGGGCAGTTAACTTCCTCGCTTAAGGAGGGGAGTAAGGAGGAATTTCAAGTGAGTGGCAGCAGTCGCAACAAAGAATACTCTCCCAAGTACTGAGTACAGTCCTTTGCACAGTTCTGAAATTGCTCAATCAATCAAGGGTATTTATTCATTCATATTTATCGAGTGCTTACTGTGTGCAGAGCACTGTACTAAGAGCTTGGAAAGTACAATTCAGCAACAACTAGAGATAATCCCTGCCCACAACCAGCTCACAGTCTAGAAGGGGGAGACGCAGCGTGGCTCAGTGGAAAGAGCACGGGCTTTGGAGTCAGAGGTCATGAGTTTAAATCCCGGCTCTGCCACTTGTCAGCTGTGTGACTTTGGGCAAGTCACTTAATTTCTCTGTGCCTCAGTTACCTCATCTGTAAAATGGGGATTAAGACTGTGAGCCCCCCATGGGACAACCTGATCACCTTGTAATCCCCCCAGTGCTTAGAACAGTGCTTTGCACATAGTAAGCACTTAATAAATGCCATTATTAAGGGGGTAGATGGGCATCAAAACAAGTAAACAGGCACCAATAGCATCAATATAAATAATAGAATTATATATATATATATACATCATTAATATAAATAGAATTATAAATATGTACATATATGCACAAGTGCTGTAGGGGTGGGAAGTGGGGTAGAGCAAAGGGAGTGAGTCGGGGTAATGGGGAGGGGAGGGGGAACAGAGGAAAAGGGGGGGCTTAGTCTGGGTTGACCTCCTGGAGGAGGTGAGCGTTCAGTAGGGCTTTGAAGGGGGCATGTCCTGTGTGCAGAACACTGTACTAAGCACTCAGGAGAGTACAACAGTTACTAGACATGGTCCCTTCCCACAACAAGTTTATGATTGATTGTGGAACAGACCTTTTTGTTGACAGAACGGAACTGCCTTATGGTGGGGAACTTGACCCAGGGGTGATAGAAACACATGCGGCAGTGAGAAGGGAGAAGGGATGCTTCTTAGTCCCTTATTACATATAGCCTCATTAAAAGGCGGGACACTGGTTCTGGACCCTTTGGTGACAACAGTAGCAGCTTCTCCTGCTGCTGTGAGGGCTATCACCCTAACTGGACTGGCCCATGCTGGGGCCTGGCAAGAGAGTTTCATTAGGCTGGAGAATTGCCGGGGGTGGGGGGCAGAAACTGCCCTGCATGGCTCCAGGATCGGCCAGTTCATTCCCGGCTGCCACCGCCCTAGCAGAAGCAACCCCAGTGGAATCGCCTCATCCTGGGTAGAGCCACTTTAGCCCATCCGGGGCAGTGCTGTTGTGGCCCTCCTACCTCGATGGAAGTGGCAGCTGTGGGAATGACTTTCTTCTCACCTATCTCCTCTCCTCTTCCCTCTCTTCTTTTCACCATCTCTCTTTTTTATGATATTTTGTATAGGCTTACTGTGCATCAAAAGCAGTTCCGGGGTAGACGCCAATCAGGTTGGATATGGTCCCTCTCCTGCATGGGGTCCACAGTTTTAGGAGAAGGTGGGAGGAGGATTTAATCCCTATGTTAGAGTTGAGGAAACTGAAGCATAGAGATGTTAAGTGACTTGCCCAAAGTCACACAGCAAACGGTTGGCAGAGCTGGGATTAGAGCCCAGTCCTCCTACTCCCAAGCCCTTGTTCTTTTCACTAGACCATGCTACTACTTCTCCCCTTTTCCCCATTCTTCCTCTCCCCTCTCTTTCTCCCGCTTTCCCACTCCTCCACTTCTTTGCACCCTCTGCCCCTTTCCCATTCCTTCTCTCCCCATCTCTGTTCCCCTCTGCCGAATTCTCCATCCCTCACCTCTGTCTTTCTGACATACCCACGGCTTTTCCCGCTTTCCCCCTTTCCTTCTCTCCCCTCTCTTTCTGTCCTCCTCTGCTCCATTCTCCATCCCTCACCTCTCTCTCTTTCTCTCCACAGTTTTAGGTTCTGCCCTTCCACCATCCTTAAAATGATGAGAAATCGGGCCCTGGGGTACCCACCTTCTCCCATCTTCCAGGCCCCAAATCCTTTTTTTCCTGGGGCAAAAGCCTCCTTCTCTGGGGAAATCAAGGCCCTGCTCTCTAGCCACACGGTGGCAGCCTTTCCTACGGAATCCATCCAAGAGCCCCGCTGAGGGGTCCTGCCCTGGGGGAAGGCGTCTAAACAGGTCAGTGTCCTGTCTGCCCTGGAACTGGGATGGAGCAGTTCACCTAAGGGAGAGTGACCCCATCCTGCTTTCTCCCAAGGGCCCGTGCCAGGGATCTGTTCCCCTTAGAGAGTTTAGCTGCCCCAGGACAAGTGACAAAGTCCAGGCCCAGGGCAGCTCCTCCCTGTTTTGGGATGACTGCAGCTCCTCCATCTAGAAGGGGTGAGAGGAGCCCACATTTCTGCTGCCTTCTCTGTCACCCCAGCAGACGACCTGGTGGAAGGAAGGGAGGCAGAAGACAGGCGGCAGAGCTGACTGTCCAACCAAAGTTGTGCTTAACTAGGAACCTGGGAGCAACCAGCAGCCCCTGAGGGCCAAGGACCTCGGCTGGCTTCTTAATGTGATCCAATAGAGAGAGACTGGAGACCTGAGTTAATAATAATTGTGGTATTTGTTAAGCATTTACTACATCCCAAGCACTGGGCTCAATGGAAAGAGCACGGGCTTGGGGGTCAGAGGTCATGGGTTCAAATCCATTGTCAGCTGTGTGACTTTGGGCAAGTCACTTAACTTCTCTGTGCCTCAGTTACCTCATCTGTAAAATGGGGATGAAGACTGTGAGCCCCACGTGGAACAATCTGATAATAATAATAATAATAATAATAATGTTGGTATTTGTTAAGCACTTACTATGCGCAAGTAATAATAATAATGTTGGTGTTTGTTAAGCGCTTACTATGTGCAAAGCACTGGGGGGAACACAAGGAGATGAGGTTGTCCCATGTGGGGCTCACAGTCTTAATCCTCATTTTACAGATGAGGGAACTGCGGCACAAAGAAGTGAAGTGACTTGCCCAAGGTCACACAGCAGACATGTGGGGGAGGCGGGATTCGAACCCATGACCTCTGACTCCCAAGCCCACAGTCTTTCCACTGAGCCACGCTGCTTCTCTAAAGCACTGTTCTAAGTGCTGGGGTAGATACAAGGTAATCAGGTTGTCCCACGTGGGGCTCACGGTCTTCATCCCCATTTTACAGATGAGGGAACTGAGGCCCAGAGAAGTAAAGTGACTTGCCCAAAGTGACACAGCTGACAAGTGGTGGAGTCGGGATTTGAACCCATGACCTCTGACTCCAAAGCCCGTGCTCTTTCCACTGAGCCATGCTGCTTCTCTGATCACCTCCTCAAAAATCTCCAGTGGCTACCAATCAATCTGCGCATCAGGCAGAAACTCCTCACCCCGGGCTTCAAGGCTGTCCATCACCTCGCCCCCTCCTACCTCACCTCCCTTCTCCCCTTCTACAGCCCAGCCCGCACCCTCCGCTCCTCCGCCGCTTATCTCCTCACTGTACCTCGCTCTCGCCTGTTCCGCCATCGACCCCCGGCCCACGTCATCCCCCGGGCCTGGAATGCCCTCCCTCTGCCCATCCGCCAAGCTAGCTCTCTTCCTCCCTTCAAGGCCCTGCTGAGAGCTCACCTCCTCCAGGAGGCCTTCCCAGACTGAGCCCCTTCCTTCCTCTCCCCCTCACCCCCCTCTCCATCCCCCCATCTCACCTCCCTCCCTTCCCCACAGCACCTGTATATATGTATATATGTTTGTACATATTTTTTTACTCTATGTATTTATTTATTTAATTTATTTGTACATATCTATTCTATTTATTTTATTTTGTTAGTATGTTTGGTTTTGTTCTCTGTCTCCCCCTTTTAGACTGTGAGCCCACTGTTGGGTAGGGACTGTCTCTATGTGTTGCCAATTTGTACTTCCCAAGCGCTTAGTACAGTGCTCTGCACATAGTAAGTGCTCAATAAATACGATTGGTGATGATGATCACCTTGAATCCTCCCCAGCGCTTAGAACAGTGCTTTGCACATAGTAAGTGCTTAACAAATGCCATCATTATTATTATACAAGGTAATCGGGTAACACCCACAGTCCCTGTCCCACATGGGGCTCACAGTCTAATCCCCATTTTACAGATGAGGTAACCGAGGCATAGAGAAATTAAGTGACTTGCCCATGGTGACGCAGCAGACACGTAGCAGAGCCAGGATTAGAATGCATGTCTTCTGACTCCTAGGCCCATGCTCTTTCCACTAGGCCATGCTGCATCTCTTCTGGTTCTAGTCCCAACTTTAACACTGCCCTGCTAGGTGACCTTGGGCAAATTGCTTCACCTCTCTGCGTCTCGGTTTCCTCATCTTTAACCGGGGACAATGATGTGTGACTCTTCCTATCTTATAGGGAGGTTGTGAGGATAAAATGATATCATTGATGTGAGTGCTTTGGAAACATAAGACATCTTAGGACTTGAAGGAATTATTTTTCTCACTCTGCACCCAATCCAGGAGCAGCTGTCAGACTAATGATGAATAAGCACAGGTCACACACTGTCCCTTAAGGAAAGGAATAGGTGTGCCTTAGGGAATACCCAGCAGCCAGGCTGGGATACCCATGAAAATGTCTATAGAGAACTCTCCATCTACCCCCATTCTCTTGGAGAATTCACCTGCTCCTATGGTTTCAACTACCACCTCTATGGAGGTAGTTCCTAAATCTACATCTCCAGCCCTGATCTCTCTCCCTCTCTGCAGTCTCACATCTCCTGCCTTCAAAACATCTGTACTTGGATAATTCACCATCACCTCAAACTTAACATGTCTAAAACAGAACTCTTTATCCTCCCACCCAAACCCTGTCCTTCCCTCGACCTTCCCATCACTGTTGATGGCACCACCATCCTTCCCATCTCACAAGCCCATAACCTTGGTGAAGTCATTTAATTTCTCTGGGTTTCAGTTTCCTCATCTGTAAAATGGGCATTCACTACCTGTTCTTCCTCCTGCTTAAACTGTGAGTCCCCTGTGGGACAGGGACTGTGTCCAGTCAGGTGAGCTTGTATGTACCCTAGGGCTTAGTACAGTGCTTAGCTCATAGTAAGTGCCTAACAAATACCGCAATTATTGTTACTTGAAGAGGAGAATCCTCAGGCTTCAGCTTGCTCCAGGCAACAGTTTCCCACTTGAAAGACCTGATAAATGTCCACTCTGCTGCACCCTAGGACACTGGGGGCAAGGGTCAGTGATGGAGGAGGAACTTGGCTTCTCTAAAAACAATGAAATGGATGAGTGGGAAGACCAGAAGCCTCAGCCTCAGGGACTTCCCACTAAACTATTTCACTGTTTTAGTGAATTTTTCTTGGTCTCTTTCTAAATTGGGTCAGTTTTCCCTTCTCACATGGATATTGCCAGTTGCTGTGTGTGCTAGTTCAGCACTGCATCCAAAGCCTGGAAGAGCCTACCTAGGACCACTCCCCAGGCTTCAGGCACTATCGCTGCCTTGGTGGCCCCAGAAGCTCCAACCCTTCAAAGACCTGCTAGAAATGCCTCCTTTGGCAACTTCTCGTTCTGCTTCCTTCCATCACCCCACCCTGCCAGGTCCTCCCCATAAACATCAACCCTACAGGGAATAATCCCACTGGTAGCCAGTTTTTTTTAATGGTATTTGTTAAGCACTTACTATGTGTCAAACACTGTTCTAAGTGCTGGGGTAGATACATTTTAATCAGGCCAGATATGGTCAAGTAGGAGGGAGAACAGGTTTGGAATCCCCATTTTGCAGTTGAGGAAACTGAGGCACAGAGAAGTGAAGTGACTTGCCCAAGGTCACATCGCAGGCAAGTGGCAAGAAGTAGCATGGCATAGTGGATGGACCACAGGCCTGGGAGTCAGGTCATGGGTTCTAATCCTGCCTCTGCCACTTGTCTTCTGAGTGACCTTGGGCAAGTCACTTCACTTCTCTGTGCCTCAGTTACCTTATCTGAAAAATGGGAATTGAAACTATGAGCCCCATTTGGGACAGGTATTGTGTTCAACCTGATTTGCTTGTATCCACCCTAGTGCTTAGTACAGTGCTTGAAACATAGGAAGTGCTTAACAAATACCTTAAAAAAAATGCGGCAGAGGCAGGATTAGAACCTAGGTCCTCTGTCTCCCAGGCCTGTGCTTTATCAAGTAAACTATGCTGCTCTCATCCATTCATTCAGTCAATCAATTTTATTGCATGGCCACTTATCTAAGTGTCTGTGATGCCAGAGTTCACAGATGAGGTGGACTGTGGCCTGGGTTGTTAAGGCTTCCGCTCTTTATTGGCCTCCAGTCACTCAATCAAAAGTATTTATTGAGCACTTACTGTGTGCAGAGCATTGTTGTAAGAGCTTGGGAGAATACACTAATAATAATAGCATTAAGTTCTTACTATGTGCAAAGAAGCAACATGGAGGGTGGAAAGAATATGGGCCTGAGAATCAGAGCAACTGGGTTCTATTCGCAGATCTGCCACTTGTCTCCTGTGACCTAGGGCAAGTCACTTCACTTTTCTGGGCCTTAGTTACCTCATCTGAAAATGAGGATTAAGACTGTGAGCCCCATGTGGGACAGGGACTGTGTCCAACCTGATTACCTTGTAATTACCCTAGTGCTTAGTAAGTGCCTGGCACATAGTAATCGCTTAACAAATGCCATTTAAAAGAAAAAAAAGTACATTGCAAACCACAGGGGAATATACGCAACAGTCCCTGTCCCCCAGGAGACTCACAATCTAAAAATGAGAGGAGCAAGGGGTTGAGCGAGGGAAAGCAAACAAAAATACAAAAAACAAAGACTAAAACAAATACATTAGAAACAGCAGGATTTCAGGCTCCTCATGACTGAATAGAATGGAAAATAATTAGTAGACATGACCCCTGCTCTCAAGGAGTTTATAATCTGGAAAGGCAGAGGTAGGAGGAAATAGAGTATATTAGATATGTGCATAAGAGCTATGTCTGGGATGCTGTCTCTAATTAGGATGAGAGAAACAGCGTGGTTTAGTGGAAAGAGCACGGGCTTGGGAGCCAGGGGATGCGGGCTCTAATCCTGGCTCTGCCACTTGTCTGTTGTGTGATGTTGGGCAAGCCACTTAACTTCTCTGTGCCTCAGTTACCTCATCTTTCAAATGGGGATTAAAACTGTGAGCCCCACGTGGGACAATCTGATTACCTTGTATCTATCCCAGCATTTCAAACAGGGTTTGGCACATAATAAGCACTTAAATACCATAATAATAATAATAATTATTATTATTAGGGCTGGGTTCATTCATTCAATCATATTTGAGCGCTTACTGTGTGCAGACCACTGTACCAAGTGCTTGGGAAATACAAATTGGCAACATATAGAGACAGTCCTTACCCAACAACTGGCTCAGTTGGGTTGTTAATTCTCTACTGAAATTGAACCCAGGCATCCCAACTCAGGGCCTTACCAGATCTAACCACCTTCATTTGCAGCTGATTCTCACATCACACCCGTCTCTAGCCAGATTTGTATCGTTTTCTGCGACACAGAGTTGGGAAAGAGTTGGGAAACCACAGACTGAGCTCCAAGAGGCCAAAGAAGAGGAACTCCTGGAGGGACAATGGATCATCCTTCTCCCCCCTGGGATTTAGGAGCTCTGCAGATTATTCCAGGCCCTCCCACACAGGGCCTCTTCACCCTGGGGCCTCAGAGAAGTCAGGCAGAGGCCTAATTAGAACCTTATTTAAAAGGAAAACTCCACCCTCCAGCATTAGGGCTGGCCTGTCAGAAGTTGATGGTGGCATTATGGCCCTAGGAAAAGTCAAATGCCCGGGGTGGGGTGGGGGGGGTGTCATCTTGTGAGCTAAGACCTACTGACAAAGAAGCTCATTTCTCAGTCTGTGGAACAATGCAGAAGTCTCCAACAAAGCAGCTTGTACTCTGAGAGCTTATCTGTTGGGTTGCCTACCCTCTCAAAGGACTTGCCAAAGTGAGTGGGATAAGGTACATCACTTGATTGTTGGATTTAACAACACCACAGCTTCCTTGGGACTTCAGCCACAGACACCGCATTTGTGCACATGAACATGTACACATGTATATCCATGAGCACACACACTGCCCTCAAAGGCCTTGGCTGTAGTAGGGTCTGTGTCTGAGGCAGAGCTACACACAGGGCTCCCAGGCCCTTTGGTAGGCACTGCCCTCAGACCCCTCCTCTCTGCTGAGGGGAGGCAGGACTACAGAGCAGGACTTGTTTCTGACATCTTCTCTGATCCTAGCCTATGCAAAAATCTCAAAGGGAAGTTGAGCTATAAGTAGCACGTGCCAAATTCATCTTGCTCCCAAATTCAGCTGCTTCGTGTTAACCATAGGCCACTGTGAGTTAATATATGCATGCAAACATCAGAGGCACACATTCCCCTCCACCCCCTGCTGAATTAGCTGCTTGGATGTCAAGGTGGCTCTTGAACAGGTGGATCCACAGGGTGCGGAGCAAGGTCGGCCCAAGGTCCCCAGTTTCCAGCTGTTTCCCTGCAGTACTGACAGGTCATTAGCATTTTTGATTTGCCTCACCTGTGGTAGGTGTTGAGGACGGTAGCTACAGAAGACCAACTATTCTCAGCAAATATAAACCCCGTGGCAGAAATGCACATAGCTCTCTAAAATTGTATGGTAAATTGAAAGCAACTTTCCATTAGGAAGCTCTAGCACTTACTAGGTGACCAGGCTTACTATGCACTAAGCACTGGGGTAGATACAAGATAATCTGGTTGGACACAGCCCATGTCCCATGTGGGGCTCACGGTCTTAATTCCCATTTTATAGATGAAGTGAGGCAGAGAAGTTAAGTGACTTGCCTGAGGTCACACAGCAGGTAAGTGTAGAGCTGGAACTAGAATACAGGTCCTCTGACACTTCGGCCCACGCTCTATCAATTAGACCACACTGCGTCTGTGTATTCCATTCAGTTCAGCACAAGATACAGGTGGGTGCTTAATAAATGCTTTATGATGATGTGGATTCTGCCATTAAGCTACACTGCATTCCTTTCCAGTAAGGTAGAAATGAGGGCAACAAAACAGCATCTCTGCTGTTCTTGATACAATTTGGCACAGAGAATGCTTCCAGAGTCCAGTCTTTAGGAGATAGGATTGCTGGGTGAGCCTACAAAATACACAAGTTTTTGCTTGGGTACCCCACTTCTGAGACGTATATGCCTATCCAAAGGACCATGGCTCTGTCATCATCATCATCATCAATCGTATTTATTGAGCGCTTACTATGTGCAGAGCACTGTACTAAGTGCTTGGGAAGTACAAATTGGCAACATATAGAGCCAGTCCCTAGCCAACAGTGGGCTCACAGTCTAAAAGGGGGAGACAGAGAACAAAACCAAACATACTAACAAAATAAAATAAATAGAATAGATATGTACAAGTAAAATAAATAACAAATATGTACAAACATATATACAGGTGCAGTGGGGAAGGGAAGGAGGTAAGATGGGGGGGATCATCATCATCATCAATCGTATCTATTGTCAGCATTTTCCCCTGGTATGCCAGCACAGCTTCAAGGTTCAGCCAACACCTTTCCTGCCCACTCTGTGCCAGGTGAAAAAGACAAGCTGAGAGAGAGGAGAAGTGAAACCCAAGGGAATGACAGTGCGGTTGGAATAGGTGTTAAAGGATACTGAAACCCAAAATGAAGAAACTGAATTGAATATTGAAGATCATGGTGGGGACCTTGTGCAGACTGCTGAAAAGTGAAATGATGTTGTCAGAAAGGTAGGTGAGAGAAAGCAGGGCCCACAGGAGGACTGGAAGCCAATGATGAGAAGGTTAGCACAATCCAGTTTTGTTGTCTACAAACTTGGCCAGATTTGGTTTAGTTTGCAGCGGGACAGGACAGGATTGAATTTAGAGGCATTCCCTATTGTTATTCTGATTTTTTTCCAGCCGAAAATACACTGCCATTCTAGCGTTAACAATGTTGTGTTTCTCCCCTAAGAACATTTTCCGGACTGGAGAATTTCCTTGCAGAAGAAGTATTAACAACTCCTAGAGTATATAAGTTGTCCAAAAGATGTTTAAACTCATGTCCAAACTCCAGGGAGTAGATTTCAGCACCCCAGAAATATTTCCACATTCTGGTCAATGACAGGACCACTGTGGACTTCAGACTTTCTTGGGACAACCGTGTTACTTGTTAACTAGCTGATTAAGGTTTAGCTTCTGGTCCATGTGCTTTGTAAGGGATGTCTTGAGGGGCAAGTGGTCTTTAGGACATGGAAGCCCAATTCGGTAGCCACTTGCTATCCCTCCAGAAACATGGCTTGGATGTCAAGGAGAGCAACCATCTAAGCACTCAGTTACCACTGTTGGAAGACCTACTGAATTGGATGGGCCACTTTTTACCCAGTAACGGCATTTCTTGTGTTCTTCCAGCTTGCATAGCTTGATGTTGTAGGCGAGGTGGTTAATCCAGCACTCCGCACTCAGTAAACTCTCTAACACCAGGGATTGGTCACTTAGCAGGCCTCACATCTAGTTCCTTCTCACTGTTTTCAGCCACTGGCAGGTTCTTTCTGAAGTTTTGGGGTGGAGAGTTCCGACAGGCAAACAGTGCCTTGGTCCTTGCTGCCCCCAGAAAGCCAGTCTGATTCTGAGGGGGTGGACCTGGGCCTAAGAAGCCACAAGAGGTCTAGCCTTGGCCGGGGCCATTGCTAGTAAGAAGAAAACTGGAAACACAGGTCAGTTCCCCAACCAGTCTCCTTAATGTCTAAAGTGATACACATGGAGAATGGTGTAGTGGATAGAGCACGGTCCTGGGAGTCAGAAGGACCTGGTTTCTAGTCCTAACTGTGCCACATGTCTGCTATGTGACCTAGGAAAACTCACTTAACTTCTCTGGGCCTCATCTGTAAAATGGGGATTAAGAGTGCAAGCCCCATGTTGGACAGGGACTGTGTCTAGCCTGATTAACTTGTATCTACCCTAGTGCTTAAAACAGTACTTAACAAATACCATTATTTTATTATTATTTGTGTTCCCTTTGGTCCCTACCAGGCACCCTGGGAGAAATGGCAATAGCGACAGGCAGCTTGAAAGGGAGGCAGTGCTACTGAAAGCTGGCCATCTGGTCACTTTAAGATACCCAAAGAGTAAACAGAGCTTTAAAACCCACATTCAACCCTGCTACTCATTTCCAGTGCTAAGTTAGACTTGTTGTTTTTCATGGTATTTGTTAAGCATTTACTATATGGTGAGCACTGTACTAAGCTTTGGGTTAAATGCAAGCTAATCAAGTTGGACCTATTCCCTGTCCCTCACTGGGCTCACAGTGTAAGTAAGATGGAGAATGGGAATTTAATCCCCATTTTACAGATGAGGAAACTGAGGTGCTGAGAAGTTAGTGACGTGCCTAAAATCAAACAACAGGCAGATTAGATTAGATCTGGTTAGAAACCAGGTACTCTGACTCTTTCCAATGGGTCATGCTGCTTTCTAATATTTCCACAATTCGAGTGAAAGGATCGGGTAGTAGAGGACAGAAGAGGGAGAGGAGAGGCTAGGCCATTGGCTGTCCACCTTTCCAGATTCCTTTGGTGCAGTAGTCTGTGTAATAGCGTTCAATACAAAACGTCAGGTGAGCTAGATGTTTTTTTTTTATTTTTAATCTCATTCACATTAGCGTTTAACAAAGAGCTGAATGACAAAATACCAATCTATGATTCATCATTCTATTTCTTTATGAGGCAGCAGTCATCTGTTTATTACCTCATTATTCATCTAGATTTTGATAACACAAGATCTCTTGGTTGTTAGTAGAAGGGGTAAAAGGGAGATGAGTAATAAATGCATTATTCCTGCTCTCTCCTTCATGTGGTCTAATAAGCACACTTCTTTGGAAACAAAAGGCACAAAGCCACCTGAACTGTAAAAGAAAATTAGGTTCAAAGCCATTACAGCATTCTCTTGAATAATAAAGCCAAACAGTTAAAATTATGTTTAAAAAAAAAACGACAACAAATCACACAGTGATTTCATACAACTGTTTTCGGTTTAAGGAAATAAAGGGACAGTTGATCAGCACTTGGACCTAACATCTGGATAATAATTTTTGTGCTGTGTGGGCAATTGAAAGGGTGGTTACCCCAAAATGAAGTAATATTTGCTTCTGGCTACTTCTTTATTCTTTTTCAAAGTTGTAAATTAATTTGTTTCCTTCCTTCTTTTTGGGATGGCTGCTGGAAATTCCAATTTAGAGACTAAACTACTGGGGAAGAAACATGGGAATAAATGAGTGTGGTGGGATTTCATTTCCTTCTGCAGCATTCCACACTTCAGGAAAAAAACAAAAAACTGTGGACAATAGGCACTGCAAAGTGGAGGGAATAAAGGCAAGGCAATCAAGAAGATAGGACCCGGACCTCCTGCCAGTGATGTTCGATTCCACTGTTATTTCAACTCACGTTGATGGAGTACCTGTTCCTGTACTTAGGCCCCTGGATGGAGGTAAGGAAGTGTGGAACATAGCAAAAACAGGCTCTCTCCTTTCAGGGGTTTAAAATCTGATATGCATAAAAATGCTGGAATACCAGCATATACATAATACCAGTAAGGTCAGGTGATGCTTGTTGAGTTCCCATAAGCTGCATTAGTACTTTTGCATAGTCCTGGAAGACTTCTTGGAGGGAGCAGCACCCAACTCTGCTGTAATGACATAGAAGGTGAGACTGTCAAGCAAATTCAGAAAAATGGGAGCCCGGGAAAAATTACAAAGCTGGATCAGGACTCTGTAAACAGGAAGAACGAACTGACTACCTTTCATTCAGAAAACAGTAACCACGCTTCTACATGGCATACACTGGGACAAGCCATTATTTTATTCTCCAAATTGGTTTACAATAGGAAAACAGGACCCCTTCTCCTGAATCCGGTCCTTCCCCTGGCTTTTCCATCCTTCCTGTCTCGCAAGCCCCTTGGTGTTAACCTTGGATAACCTTGGTGTTATCCTGGACTCCTCTCTCTCATTCAACCCATCACTAAATCCTGTCGGTTTCACCTTCACGACATCGCTAAAAATCCTCCCTTTCCTCTCCACCCATCCAAGCTGCTACCATGTTAATCCAATCCCTTAACCTACCCTGCCTGGATTACTGTATCAGCCTCCTTGCCGACCTCCCAGCTTCCTGCCTCTCCCCACTCCAGTCCATACTTCACCGTGCTGCCCGGATCATTTTTCTACAAAGACGTTCAGGCCAAGTTTCCCGCTGCCTCTCCAAGAACGTCCAGTGGTTGTCCATCTACCACCACATCAAACAAAAAGTTCTGACCATCAGCTTTAATGCCCTCAGTCACCTTGGTGCCTTCTACCTCACTTTGCTACTCTCCTACAACCCAGCCCGCACAGTTTGCTCTTTTAATGCCAAGCTTCTCATTGTACCTTCATCTCGTCTAGTTCACCGCTGACCTCTCGCCCATGTCCTGCCTCTGGCCTGGGACGCCCTTCCCGCCTCAAATCCAACAAATTACTCTCCCCCTCCCTTAAAGCCTTATTGAAGGCACATCTCCTCCAAGAGGCCTTCCCTGACTAAGCCTCCTTTTCCCTTTCTTATACACCCTTTTGCATCTCCCTGATTTACTCCCTTTAGTCATGCTCCCCCCCCACCGCCCCCCCCCCCCACCCGGCACTTATGCACATATCTGTAATTTAATTGCTGTCTCTACACTCTAGACTGTAAACTCATTGTGGGCGGGGAATGTGTCTGTTAGATTATGTTCTACTCTCTCTGCACACGGTAAGCGCTCAGTAAATATGACTCCCTTGATCGCCTTGTATCCCCCCAGCGCTTAGAACAGTGCTTTGCACATAGTAAGTGCTTAACAAATACTATCATTATTATTCTCTGTGCCAGTTACCTCATCTGTAAAATGGGGATGAAGACTGTGAGCCCACCATGGGACAAGCTGATCGCCTTGTATCCCCCAGTGCTTAAAACAGCACTTGCACATAGTAAGCACTTAACAAATACTATCATTATTATTTTCTGTGCCTCAGTTCCCTCATCTGTAAAATGGGGATGAAGGCTGTGAGCCCCACGTGGGACAACCTGATCGCCTTGTGTGCCCCCAGGGCTTAGAACAGTGCTTTGCACATAGTAAGTGCTTAACAAATACTATCATCATTATTTTCTGTGCCTCGGTTACCTCATCTGTAAAATGGGGATGAAGGCTGTGAGCCTCTGTGGGACAACCTGGTCACCTTGTAACCTCCCCGGCGCTTAGAAAGGTGCTTTGCACGTAGTAAGTGCTTAATAAATGTCATTATTATTATTACCAACAAACTGTGACTAGCTTCCGGACTGTGAGCCCATTCATTCAATCAATCATATTTATTGAGCGCTTACTGTGTGCAGAGCACTATACTAAGCGCTTGGGAAGTACAACTTGGCAACAGAGATGGTCCCTACCCAACAGTGGGCTCACAGTCTAGAACGGGGAGACAGACAACAAAACAAACCACATTAACAAAATAAAATAAATAGAATAAATATGTACAAGTAAAATAAGTAGAGTAATAAATCTGTACAAACATATATACAGGTGCTGTGGGGAGGGGAAGGAGGTAGGGTGGGGGGGATGGGGAGGGAGGGGAGAGGAAGGAGGGGGCTCAGTCTGGGAAGGCCTCCTGGAGGAAGTGAGCCCTTGTTGGGTAGGGACTGTCTCTACATGTGGCTGGTCTGTCCTTCCCAAGCGCTTAGTCCAGTGCTCTGCACATTCCATTCATTCATTCATTCGTATTTATTGAGTGCTTATTGTGTGCAGAGCACTGGACTTAGCACTTGGGAAGTCCAAGTTGGCAACATCTAGAGACAGTCCCTACCCAACAGCGGGCTCACAGTCTAGAAGGGGGAGGCAGACGACAAAACAAAACCTATTAACAAAATAAAATAGAATAAATATGTACAAATAAAATAAATGGAGTAATAAATACATGTCAACATGTATACAGGTGCTGGGGGGCGGGGGGGGGGAGTAGAGGAAGGAGGGGGCTCAGTCCGGGTAGGCCTCCTGGAGGAGGTGAGGTTGTTGGGTAGGGACTGTCTCTCTATGTTGCCAACTTGTACTTCCCAAGCGCTTAGTCCAGTGCTCCGCACACAGTGAGCGCTCGATAAATCCGATTGATTGATTGATTGATTGACTGTCTCTACATGTGGCCGATCTGTCCTTCCCAAGCGCTTAGTCCCGCGGTGCGCACACGGTAGGGGCTCAATCGCTACGATTGAATGAACGAATTTTACTCTGTTAGCATGTTTGGTTTTGTTCTCTGTCTCCCCCTTCTAGACTGTGAGGCAGAAACTCCTCACCCTGGGCTTCAAGGCTGTCCATCCCCTCGCCCCCTCCTACCTCACCTCCCTTCTCTCCTTCTGCTGCCCAGCCCGCACCCTCCGCTCCTCCACCACTAATCTCCTCACCGTACCTCGCTCTCGCCTGTCCCGCCATCGACCCCCGACCCACGTCATCCCCCGGGCCTGGAACGCCCTCCCTCTGCCCCTCCGCCAAGCTAGCTCTCTTCCTCCCTTCAAGGCCCTGCTGAGAGCTCACCTCCTCCAGGAGGCCTTCCCAGACTGAGCCCCTTCTTTCCTCTCCCCCTCGTCCCCCTCTCCATCCCCCCGTCTTACCTCCTTCCCTTCCCCACAGCACCTGTATATATGTATATACGGTTGTACATATTTATCACTCTATTTATTTATTTATTCATTTATTTTACTTGTACATTTCTACCCTACTTATTTTATTTTGTTGGTATGTTTGGTTCTGTTCTCTGTCTCCCCCTTTTAGACTGTGAGCCCACTGTTGGGTGGGGACTGTCTCTACGTGATGCCAATTTGTACTTCCCAAGCGCTTAGTCCAGTGCTCTGCACATAGTAAGCGCTCAATAAATACGATTGATTGATTGTGAGCCCACTGTTGGGTAGGGCCTGTCTCTACATGTTGCCAATTTGTACTTCCCAAGCGCTTAGTCCAGCGCTCTGCACACAGTAAGCGCTCAATAAATACGATTGACGATGATGAACGAACCGCGGCGGTGGAGCAGGGAGGAGGCGGAGTCGCGGGGGTCCGCCCCCGGCTCCGCCCTCCCTCGTCCCCGCCGCTCCGCCCTCCCTCCCTCCCTCCCTCCCGCCGCGTTGCCGGGGGCTGCGGGCGAAGGCGCGGACCGAGCCGCGGCCCGGAGCCCGGAGCCCCGAGCCCCGCCTCCGTTTCCGGGGCAGCGCGGTTACCTGCACCGCGGCCGAGGCACCTGGCGGCGGCCCGGACGGGCCCGGGAACCGCCCGACCGACGGACAGAGAGCCCGTCCTGCTGCACGGGAGCGGAGCGGCGGCGGCCGTGTTAGGCGCGGTGCAGCCGGCGGTGCAGCCTTCGTTGCAACGTGCGGGAGGTGGGGCCTGCGGGTGACCGCAGCCCCCGCTGCAAGGGGAGCCCGGCCCGGTGACAGCGCAGCCCTTCGCGCTCCTTCTTTTCCCCATTTTCTCCTCCCTCCCTCCCCTCCCTGTGTCTCCCCCTGTTTCGGGCGGGCGCCGCCCCCTCCGCGCCGCCCTCCGTCCGCCCGCCCGCCCGCGGGGAGGAGGCCGGACCATGGTGGTGGGGCCGCCGCCGCTGCCGCCGCCGCCGCCGCCCGATGGGCCCTAGTCCCTCGCGGCCCCCCGGCCCCCCGGCTCCCGGGAGCAACGCCCAAGATGCCCAGGAAGGAGCTGCCCCTGCCGCACGGCTGGGAGGAGGCGCGGGACTTCGACGGCAAAGTCTACTACATCGACCACACCAGCCGGACCACCAGCTGGATCGACCCGAGGGACAGGTAGGGGGTCCGGCCCGGCCGAGCCCCGCCCCTCTACCTTTCATTCGGTTTGTGCCGGCGGCCCGGACACCCGTCTACACGTTCCTCTCTGTCGTCTGTCTCCCCCCATCTAGACTGTGAGCCCGTTGGTGGGTAGGGACCGGCTCTATACGTTATCAATCAATCAGTGGTATTTATTGAGCGCTTACTGTGTGCAGAGCCCACGTTGCCGACTTGTACTTCCCAAGCGCTTAGTACAGTGCTCTGCACACAGTAGGCGCTCAATAAATATGCCCCGGGCCCGGCTGCACCTGCCGCGGGCCCGCAACACCCGCCCCTCCAGGGCATGTGTCTCCCGGACCATCTTGGCCAACCGCTCCATCAGTCTCGTTCATTTAGTCGCATTTATTGAGCGCTTACTGTGTGCAGAGCGCTGGACTAACCGCTTGTTATTGACTGCTTACTGGGCACTGTATTAAGCGCCTGGGACCCTATGGTATCACAGGGCCGGGAACCAATCAGTTAATCGTATTTATTGAGCGCTTACCGTGGGCAGAGCACTGCCCATCCAAGCGTCCATCCCCCAATCAATCGTATTTATTGAGCGCTTACTGTGTGCAGAGCCCACGTTGCCGACTTGTACTTCCCAAGCGCTTAGTACAGTGCCCTGCACACAGTAGGCGCTCAATAAATACGATCGAATGGATGAATGAATGCCCCGGGCCCGGAACACCCGCCCCGGGAGGGCATGTGTCTCCCGGACCATCTTGGCCAACCGCTCCATCACTGTCGTTCATTTAGTCGCATTTATTGAGCGCTTACTGTGTGCAGAGCGCTGGACTAACCGCTTGTTATTGACTGCTTACTGGGCACTGTATTAAGCGCCTGGGACCCTATGGTATCACAGGGCCGGGAACCAATCAGTTAATCGTATTTATTGAGCACTTACCGTGGGCAGAGCACTGCCCATCCAAGCGTCCATCCCCCAATCAATCGTATTTATTGAGCGCTTACTGTGTGCAGAGCCCACGTTGCCGACTTGTACTTCCCAAGCGCTTAGTCCAGTGCTCTGCACACAGTAGGCGCTCAATAAATACGATCGAATGGATGAATGAATGCCCCGGGCCCGGAACACCCGCCCCGGGAGGGCATGTGTCTCCCGGACCATCTTGGCCAACCGCTCCATCACTGTCGTTCATTTAGTCGCATTTATTGAGCGCTTACTGTGTGCAGAGTGCTGGACAAACCGCTTGTTATTGAGTGCTTACTGGGCGCAGGGCACTGTATTAAGCGCCTGGGACCCTATGGTATCACAGGGCCGGGAACCAATCAGTTAATCGTATTTATTGAGCGCTTACCGTGGGCAGAGCACTGCCCATCCAAGCGTCCATCCCCCAATCAATCGTATTTATTGAGCGCTTACTGTGTGCAGAGCCCACGTTGCCGACTTGTACTTCCCAAGCGCTTAGTCCAGTGCTCTGCACACAGTAGGCGCTCAATAAATACGATCGAATGGATGAATGAATGCCCCGGGCCCGGAACACCCGCCCCGGGAGAGCATGTGTCTCCCGGACCACCTTGGCCAACCGCTCCATCACTGTCGTTCATTTAGTCGCATTTATTGAGCGCTTACTGTGTGCAGAGCGCTGGACTAACCGCTTGTTATTGACTGCTTACTGGGCACTGTATTAAGCGCCTGGGACCCTATGGTATCACAGGGCCGGGAACCAATCAGTTAATCATATTTATTGAGCGCTTACCGTGGGCAGAGCACTGCCCATCCAAGCGTCCATCCCCCAATCAATCGTATTTATTGAGGGCTTACTGTGTGCAGAGCCCACGTTGCCGACTTGTACTTCCCAAGCGCTTAGTCCAGTGCTCTGCACACAGTAGGCGCTCAATAAATACGATCGAATGGATGAATGAATGCCCCGGGCCCGGAACACCCGCCCCTCCAGGGCATGTGTCTCCCGGACCACCTTGGCCAACCGCTCCATCACTGTCGTTCATTTAGTCGCATTTATTGAGCGCTTACTGTGTGCAGAGCGCTGGACTAACCGCTTGTTATTGAGTGCTTACTGGGCGCAGGGCACTGTATTAAGCGCCTGGGACCCTATGGTATCACAGGGCCGGGAACCAATCAGTTAATCGTATTTATTGAGCGCTTACCGTGGGCAGAGCACTGCCCATCCAAGCATCCATCCCCCAATCAATCGTATTTATTGAGCGCTTACCGTGTGCAGAACACTGTCCATCCAAGCATCCAATCCCCCCAGTTGGGAATCCAGCCCCACCCAGAGTGGGGAACCCCAAAGTTGTAGTAGGGGCTTATTTTTCCTATCACCCCTCTCTCAGAAAGAGAGCCCCATGCTTCCAGGCCCTCGAGGAGGGTGTGTTGGAGAAACGGGGTCCCCACCCCCGTCCCTCCCTTTCATTCTCCAATCTCATCACCTCTCCATGACGTGTGCCTGGCAAGCGGGGGGTCCGGATTTCTGGATGGGATGGGAGCTGGATAGGCCAAGCAAGGGAAAATGGTCAGGAAACCCGTAGAGAAGCCAGATTAAACCAACCTGTCAAAGATTGGCCTGGAGTGTCTATGGTAGTGGGCGAGAAGGTGGAAGCCGGGGAGCCATTATGAGTGGCGGAGGCCACAGCAGAAGTTCAGTCAGAGAGAAGGAGGCCGGGGCCCCGGGATTTGAAAGTAAAGGAGTCTGTGGCAGTGGGGCAGGAGGGAATAGAAAACAGAGGTAGGAAAACTGAAAGGAGGGTCGGTGAAACTACAGCGTCCTAGGAGCGAAGAACTGGGGAGATAAGGACCCTAGCAGTGTTTGTGCCAAGAACATCACAGCTAACTGGAAGTTGTTCTCTCTGTTGAAGTGAGAGACCTCTTGTTCCCATCAGTGTGTCCGTACTTCTCTTACTTGACACCCAGCTCTGACCTTACCCAATACTTTTTGTACCTCCAAAAGAAAAGGAAAAGGCGTTAAGCTCTGGAGAGGTGGGGGGATTCCATTGTCCCCTTCAGTCGACACCGTTGGATTATTTCAAAGTGAGGTGTCTGTTCTCCCTCCTACTTAGACTGTGAGCTCATATGGGACTGTCTGACCTAATTACCTTTTCTACCTCAGTATGCTTGGCACATAAGTGCTTCAGTACCACAATTATTGTTAGGTGCCAGGGTCTGGGTCCCTCGTGGGGCGATTCCATCCCCTCATCTCCTACAGTCCTCGGGAATACGAGGCCCCTCCACACCACAGTACCAGAATGGGGAGAGGCCAGTCGAAAACTAGACTGTCTGGTTTAAAATTAGACAAATGGCCACTCTCATCTCACCAAGCTTCTCTTGGAAGCTCACCTCTGTAGATTCCTGGCAGAAGTACAAGTTGGTCATTAGACTCAGAGGGTAACTCTTGCTGAACGTAGCTCAAGGAGTGCAGCTGGCTTCACTCTCGGCTGGGTGGTAGAGATGACTGGACAGGGTTGCAGAGTGGACTGTGCCATGAGCTAGAATCCCATTTCTAAGGATTAGCTGCCCTAGCCTGAGATGAAGGTAGAAGCCCTTTACTCCTGGACTCCTGGCTGTTTGGTGTGTTAACCGATGTCCTGGTTGCTTTCACCTCTATTTTCTTTTTTCCCCACACTCCCATTTTCACCATTAATTTTAACCCATTTCCCCTCTGTTTCCTGGAGTCCCCAACAAAGCCTGATGGCAGTGGTATGAGTTTGGCACTTAGGAAGGGCAACTTAGGAAGGGACCTTACGCGAAAGCAGCCATGGATCATGGCCTGAACGCTAGTTACTGAAAGGTAATGGCGGTCCAGGACACGGAGGTGGAAGTCCTGGGACCAGACCCCAACTCTGCCAGAAACTGTATTTAGTGCAACTTGAGAGAGATTGAGGCAGATGGATGGCTTCAGTAGGAAGAGAAGGAAGGGAAGCTGCCTTTTTCTCCAGACCTTACCTTCTGATCCTTTTCTCCCCTCTCTAGGGATTTCCATGGTCAAAAGTTCCAGGTTGTTCTTCCCGCTTGCCTGCTAAAGTTGGCATTTCCCAGTTCTTTCTCCCGATTCTCTCTTGAAAGGGTCACAAGTCACAGCTCTGATAAACGCTACTCATCCCAAGCTGATGATAGATCTCTTCACTCTCCAGAGAGAGCCAAACCCAGGTCACATCAACCTTTCAGCCACCTTTAGCTCTTGTATGTTTATTTATACCCTTCCTCAGCACTTATGTTTATTTGTATGTGGCTGTGCAGCTTCTTTGTTTTATTTATCGTATTGGTAAATATCTGTATGTCCCATCTCCCCTGTTGAAATGTAAGCTCCTTGGGGGCAGGGAATGTGTTAGTACGGTACATTGCTCTTATTTTTTGCTTAATAAGTACCTTTATTACTACTATTACTGCTGCTACTACTACTACTATATTCAGGGCAGAAGCCATTCTTTCCTCCAGTGTGTCAGAGCCAGCCCCTGGCGTAGTAGAGGACTAGGCTTTCCTGCAGACTTTGAAGGTGGTCCCATGAATCAACAGAGCAGGCTTTGAGAAAGTGTTAGGCTTTGATTGCCTTCTATAAATTGATGCATTGGGCTTTGCTACACAGATCAGTGTCTCTTTAAACCTCTTCTTCAGTAGTCTGGTAGTTTGTCCATGCTACTTGAAGAAGATAGTAATAATGATGGTATTTAAGTGTTTACCATCTGCCAAGCGCTGTTCTAAGCACTGATGTAGATACAAGGTAATTAAGTTGTCCCACATGGGGCTCACAATCCTAATCCCCATTTTCCAAATGAGGTAAGTGACGCACAGAGAAATTAAGTGGCTTGCCCAAGGTCACAAAGCAGACAAGTGACAGAACCAGGATTAGAACCCACGTTCTCTGACTCCCAAGCCTGGGCTCTTTCCACTAAGCCATGCTGTGGTCAACACTTGATTACCTGCCCCAGTGGAGGAGAGAATGGTACCGAAGAACAGATAGTACACAACTGGTCTGGGTTTTGTTTGGTCTCAAGGAAGAGGCTATCTGGTATCAGTCTGGACCAGGAGACGAGACAGCCCTGCGTTATTCAAGCCTGTAGTAAGCTTCATTTGTGGATCACAGGTGCTTCTGGCTGGGAGGACAAGGTAAAAGGTAGACACTGCTGGCGAGAATCTAAAAATTGACACAGTAAGAACTCCATAAATGCCATTGATTAATTGATGTAGATCTTCAGCAACTGAAACAGTTGACTCTCTGAACAGAGCTAAGTATGGGAAAACTGTTTACTGTATTTTTGCCCTCATCTGGTGTTTTTTTTTTTACTGGAATCAAAAAATGCCTACATATTTTCTTGAATCCAGAGAAGTTAGTCAAATGATAATTTAGCCAGAAAAGTGATATCTGAGCCTTGGCAGAAAGAACAGCGTCTCCAGTTTCTAGCTCTAAAGAATGTCCTGGCACATGCCTCCTCCTTGGGTAATCCTCTTTTGTGTGCACTGTCCACAGATGAAGGCTGCTGGGGGTAGGGAATTCGATTTAAGGCTTCCCTTTCACTGACGGGGTTGAAGAGCAGCCAGTGCCGTGAGTCCTGCCAGCTCTCTCCCCCCCTCGCTGAGAGGAAGCCCAAGCAAAGCTGAAATTCCTGCAGACAGTTGCCTGAACAACCTTATTCTTTCCAGGCGACTAAATAGGCAACTGACTGCAGATTGTGTATCCCCGCCCACTGGGTTAACGGCTCAGGCTCGGTTGTCCTCAACGGGTAAGCCGAAGGGCTCGTTCGCAGTTCAGCCTTGTGGGGGTCGGTCCCCTCAGCCAGGAAGGTGAGTGGGGTCTCAGCCCCAAGTCTCAGGGGTCCGGCAAACATGGTCCCTGGCAGCGTCACTTTCCAGAGGGGCTCTGAGTTCAGTACTTGCTGGGAACTCTGCAGACCGGGCATTTCACACGGTATCCTTGGTGGTGTAAGGTCGGCAGTGCATCAGCTTGTTACATGAGCAGGAAGCCGTCTTTGAATGGGCTCTGCTTTGAAAGATTCCTATAAGCCCATTTTCCACTTTCTTACTGATCTCCAGTTGCCTCCAAGGGTCCTGACTGGGTTTTTCTGCATCCATGTTGTTGCTTGATTGTATTCTGCTCTGTTTTTAGTCCACTACAATCAAAGTGGGGGTTGCAGAGGCAGTTTTGGGCACCTCCTTTCCCCTTAGCTTTTATGATACTCCCCTTCCCCTGGCCCCGATGGCTTTAGCACATGTGAGACCCCTCCGGCCCCAACCCTGAATCATGGATTCAGAGGAAATGGGATGAAATTATTACTGGAGAGGGAGGGGCTGGGATCAGGGTGGGGAGTGGGAGGAGGCGGTTGGTGTGGGTGCTGATGGCAGCTGCCCCCCCTCAACCTCTTGGAGCAGGGGTGAGGATGCATCGTTCGCCACCAAGGATGGCATCAATACTGGAAGTTGCGCTTTGTAAAAAGAGAAAAAAGCCAAGCCAGGCTTTGGGCTTGATACATCTGGAGAGAGGGTGGGATATCAGACCTGTGGCATTTGATACAGTGGGTGTGGAGTTCAGAGGTGAAATATTATAAATACTCTCTGGCACAAGATGGGCTGAGCTGCCATGCGAGAGAGCATCTGGGGCTAGGAAAAGCAAGCAGGAGGGTGCCAGATCTCGCCAGCTACCACTCACAAATGAGGCTGGCCCCACACTAGAGGAAATAACACGAGGTTTTATTCGAGTCACCTGATGTGAATCTTCACTGACCTTCATTAAGTCATTTTTCATAATCCACTGCCCTTAGAGTCCCTTGTATTGGCGACAGAGTGAATTATTACTGAGCCATGGTTGAGACACACACATATAATACAGCTGATTTAGGGGAATACTGATTGCTGCAAGAGGAAGGATGGAAATTCAATTCTGTAAGACCTGAATTTTTTTAAAAAACAAAAACCAGAGACTTCGGGGGCACAAAAGTGAATTGTAGTTTTATGATTAGCTCTGACTTTGACTAGTAACTCAGTGTGGGAACCTAAACTTTCTTGTTTAGTTCTGTGCTCTGAAGGCCTGGAGTTATACATTAGTAAGAATGAAAAGGAGTAAGCTAGACTGATTTGGATCTTTGAGAAAGAGGAGAGAGAAGAAGTGGCTTCTGGTAAACTTTATTTTGAGCAGGCAGTGTATGGTTCCCTGTGTAGGCTGGGGAATTGGTTTGAACACACATCCTCATCTCAGGGATCACAAGCGACCAATTCTCTTTGAGGATTGGGCAGGAGGAGGAATGTGGGTGGTGTGGGGAGCCTTCTCTGCAAGACTCTGGGTAGGTTAATACTTTGGATTAAAGCTGGTGGTGTTTCACACTGCTGTAGCCTCAGAGAGGGTAATTTAGCTCACCGCTCTCCTTAGCACACAAACAGGGCGGGCAAGCTGACCTAAATTTCCATTCTCTGGAGAGCCCAGGGAGCTGCGAGAGAAGCTGCCTTTTCGATGGGGAAGGGTGTCAGGTTGCATCTTTGTAGGAAGGGAGAATGGGAAGAGAGAAGAGTGCCTATTACTCAGTGGTCTGGGAGGAGGACGGGGCTTCCATCGCAGGTGCTTGGAAGGAGAGAAGGGGTTAAGGTGAACAGGACTGAGAAGGAAGTAATGTGTGTGGAAGGGTTTTTCGAGGCCATCAGTATGACTTCCTTTATTCACGTGTGGATCTTCTAGGACAGTGCCTCTGTGCATCCTTCAGGGCCATTTTTGGCAGGTAGATTTCAAGACAGGAAGAGGGGCTCAGTGGCATGTCTGGCATTGCTCAACCAAAACTTATTGTTGTTTTTTTTAAAAACCTCTGGGGCATTCAGAGTTTCTGCTTAGTGGATCTATTCCATTTGGAAAAGCGGCTCATATATCTGTAACCAAGATGCAGCTACTTAATTCTGAAAATCTGAATGGAGAAAATTCCGAGTGTGATGTGAATTCATCTGGTCTCCAGGCCCATGGTATCATGGGTCAAATTTTGCTTCCACCTCTCATCTTGTGGGGTGGCAGGATAGACGGACACCCCGGTACAGAGAGGGATCTCCTGACACTGAAATACAATAATCGATGGTTCAGGGCTCCTCTGGTGTTACGGACTAGTCTTGCCGTTCTTTCCTATTCTGAATCCTTGTTTGTTTCCGTGGAAGATGGAAAGATAAAAAAGCAGGAAACTGGATACAGTGGCATTTTCTTCCTTTTAACCTTTCCCCAAGGAATACTCTATTTTTTTTTAAGTTTTGCTGTGTATACAGGAAACATTTAAGCAGGTGCTTAAAGGCAGAGCATTCTAGCAGGCAAATTGTGAAATGGGGACAGGTCACATTAGCTGCTCGGTTCTGCAGGAATCAGACAGGTGTGCAATGGGGTCAGCCAGGTTGACTGGCTTCCTTTCCTGCCCTTGTGCCTCCTCCACGACAGCATGTTAGGTTCATCTGTGGGGAAGAAACGGGATCTGAAAGCTTCAGATGTCACCAAAATGAGAGGACTGAGACCTGGCGTCTTCCACTGGGGCTGGCTGGGCCAGGGATCCTCCTTGAGGCAAGGGGCATCTTTGTTCCCCTTTGTGACGTGCCCCCTTCCCCATTCATCAACCTTGGTGGCGGACAGAGCAGTGGTTAGCATGCAGCTGCTGGCTTTCCCAGGCGGTTGCCTGCTGTTGCTCTCCTGTGACTGCAAGTGCTCCACAACTCTCTGTGCCTCTGTTCCCGCCCAACCCCTCCTCCCCTCTCCAAGGGAGCCTCTGGGAGGTTCATCCCCAAAAGCCGGCTGACTCTTCAAGGCCCAGCAAATGCCCCAAACGAGGAATTGAACCTTGTGGGTGAGGCAGAGGCACAAGAGTCGACAGGACAGGAAGTTTCTGCTCTCCCCAAGGCCATTAAGTTCATTCAGAAGGAAGGAAAGGATGTCTAAATGGTTGAACTGAAGTGACTTGCCCAAGGTCACACAGCAGGTGAGTGGTGGAGGTGGAATTAGATCCCCAGTCTGGCTCCCGGAAACATGCCCTTTGCACTAGGCTACGCTGCTTGTCCTTTACGCTTTAATTAGCTTTTAGGGAATTTTTCATTAGAATGCCTGGGTTCGTCCAAAAGACTAATATTGTGTTTCAGGTGCTTTGGCTTTCACATGACCTCATCTGAATGGGGGCTTGAGATCACCTTGGCTTCCCCAGTTACATAAATCAATAAACTTTTTCTGGCCTTATCTAGGGCTAATGAGGCGAACCCTGCTTTGGAATTTCTGAAGTGGTTGGCACACCTTTCGGGCCAAGCCTCTGTAGGCTGCTTTAGTATGACCGATCACTATGAAATGGGGGTTATAAAGCAGTGTGAAGCAGCGTGGCTCAGTGGAAAGAGCACGGGCTTTGGAGTCAGAGGTCATGGGTTCAAATCCCGACTCTGCCAATTGTCAGCTGTGTGACTTTGGGCAAATCACTTAACTTCTCTGTGCCTGTTACCTCATCTGTAAAATGGGGATTAAGACTGTGAGCCCCACATGAGGCAACCTGATCACTTTGTAACCTCCCCAGCGCTTAGAACTGTGCTTTGCACATAGCCATTATTATTATTATAAACTCCGGTTTGTTGGAATGAGGGGAGAAAGACGATTACTGAGGAATCTGAAATTCACAGTCATTTGTTCATCTGCTCCTCATCAAGATTTCTCAGACTTTACCCCTTTATTGTAGTCGCTTTGCCTTAAGGTGACTTCTTGTTAGTGCTTGTCCTCTTAGTTGATCTGAAGGACATTGAAATTAAACTTTCCCTACTTCTGTTCCTCATAGCATTTCTTCATAGCATTTATGGAGGGTCAGCTGGATACAGGGCACTGTACTAGGTATTTGTAGTCAACAGCGGGAGTAACCGACTTGCTTCTGCCCCAAGAAGCTTACAGTGTAGTGGGGAAAGCAGGCAGGCACAGGCAACGTACATATACAGTGGACACAGATGGAAAAACAGAGGGGAGGCAGGCCGGCACAGGCGATCCACGTTTGCAGTGGGTGCAGGTGGAAAAGCAGAAGGGAAACAGGCAGGCCCAGGCACGGGAGTAACTCATTTGCTCCCTGTCCCAAGAAGTTAACAGTGTAGTGGGAAAAACAGGCTGGCACAGGTGGAAAAGCAGAGGAGAGACAGCAGATAAGTGGCAGAGCTACTACCTAGATCATGGGCATAAGTAGAAAGAGGTACAGCTGGTAATGGCAAAAAGTTAGTCAGAAGAAAGAATAAATCAAAACTGGAATTAATAAGGAGGTAGATATGCACATAAGTACTCCAGGATGGCTGCTGGGGTGAGAGGACAGGGGGATGTGGATTTTAAGTGGGGGTTGCCAACTGCAGGAGGTGGCTTTTCAGGAGGATTTTGAAGGTGGGGACATTTGCCAGGATATTGGTGTGAGTAGTCTGGGTTTTCTAATCTGAGCATATTTTTTCAGAAGTTGATGAGGAAACTGAGGCACAGAGAAGTGAAGTGATTTGCCAAAGGTCATCCAGCAGACAAGTGACAAAGCTGGGATTAGAACCCAGGCCTCCTCCCAGGCTCGTGGTCTTTCTACTAGGCCATGCTACAGGAAATCTCAGGCATTTGGGATCCCTCTGGCCCTCCTTCAGGGGCCCGGAGAATACCAGTGGAACTGACAGCTGCCGAATCTCTGAGTTTCCCAAGGAGCTTGGTGTAGCGATTCCAGTGAGTACCTGGGAATCAAGGAAAGTGGTTTCTGTTTGGTGAATAATTCAGTCCAGCAGATCCACTTTGTGACCTGAACAATCCAGATTGACTGTCTGAACCGTGTGAATTTCTTGGATGACTTCTTGGCTCTTTGCTTCCCTTTTGGGCTGCTCGGATTTGGCCTGACTTAGAGAGGATTTTCAGATCTCTTCTTAGTGAAGAGAGAACCTTGTTCCCTAACTGGTGAGGTTAAAATTCTTGCAGGCCTATGTATGAATGCTGACTCGTTGATGCACAGGCCCTGCTGCATTTCTAGACATCCAGTTCTAGATTGTCATAGGTGAGTCACTAGGTGCGATGGGCTATATCGAATCTGTTGGCCAATTCCCGTGCTGGCCCCCAGTGACTGCCCTGAGTGATCAGGGCCTGGGCAGGCTGGTCTGGATGGTTTCACATGCCAGTTTTCTAAAGCAAATTGAGGGAAGGAGCCAGGTTTCTAGAAGTAACTCACCCAAACCACTCTGATTCTTGCCTCTGATGATGACATTCTGAAAGATTTATTCTCTAGCCAAAATAAAAAGGAGGCAATCATCCATATTTCAGGCAAGAACATTCCTAAAATCCACCTGGGTCCACTGAAATTTTCCAGGCCCCTCACCATTATCCTTCTCATTACTTTGGCTACCCAGATTCGTCCCCATGAAATCTGTCATTCCTCTTGCATCTAATCTAGACCTTCCTTAGAGTCTTTAGCTTCCACAGGAACTTGGGTGGGCTGAATGGGTCCTGGAGGCTTTAATGTACAACCTGGTTTCTCACTGTGTGTCTCTTGCCCAGAAGCAGCCTGGTCTAGTGGATAGAGCACAGGCTCTGGAGTCAGAAGGACTTGAATTCTAGTTTCAGCGCTGCCACTTGCCTGCTGTGTGATCTTGGGCAAGTCACTTCAGTTCCTGTGCCTCGGTTCCCTTAACTGTAAAATCGTGATTAAGACCGCGAGTGACTTGTGGAACCTGGACTGTGGCCATCCTGATTACACTGTATCTACCCCAGTGCTTAGAACAGTGCCTGGCATAGAGTAAGCACTTAACAAAAACCATAAAAAAGTTCATTCTTAATAAGCTCCTCACTCTTGATGTCTTCCAAATGCTCAAAACAGTGTTCTGCTACTTTATTGTAATATTTGTCTCTACACGTAGACTGTAAGTTTGTTGTGGGTAGGGATCATGCCTACCAACTCTGTTGTATGTAGTTTTCCAAGTGCTTAGTACAGTGCACTGCACACAGTAAGTACACTCAAAAAAACTCCCATCAAACACTGATAAGTTCTCAATAAAGACAGTTAATTTAATTTTAAACAGAATTTCTGTCCCTGAATAGGCCTGATGTGCCATCAGGCATGCATGCTGACATTTAATTCATTGCCCTGACCTCCTCCCTTTCCTCTTCCCCACCCTCCTATTCATTCATTCATTCATTCAATTGTATTTATTGAGCGCTTACTGTGTGCAGTGCACTGTACTAAGCGCTTAGGAAGTACAAGTTGGCAACATATAGAGACGGTCCCTACCCAACAACAGGCTCACAGTCCAGTCTCCTAGTCCCATAGCACTTATATACATACCTGTAATTTTGTCTTTTTGTTTTGATGTCTGTCTCCCCCATTCTAGACTCTGAGCTCGTGGGCAGGAATGTGTCTGTTGTTATACTCTCCCAAGCGCTTAGTACAGTGCTTTTCACACAGTAAGTGCTTAATAAATGTGAATGAATGAATGAAAACACTCAGTAAATACGATTGAATGAATGAACGAATAAAATCCAACAGACAATTACTCTCTCCCACTTCAAAGCCTTATTGAAGGCACATCTCCTTCAAGAGGCCTTCCGTGACTAAGCCCCCTTTCCTCTTCTCCCATTCCTTTTTACATCTCCCTGACTTCTTCTCCCATTCCGTCCCCATATCACTTATGTACATATCTGTAATTTATTTATATTAATGTCTCTCTTCCCCTGTCTAGACTCTAAACTCGTCTTGGGGGTGGGGGGGGGGATGTGTCCGTGTATTGTTGTATTGTACTCTCCCAAGCGCTTAGTACAATGCTCTGCACACAATAAGCGCTCAATAAATATAATTGAATGAATGGGTTTCGTTTTATTTCTTCAGTCTTTAACACTGAAGCAACAAGACTGTGCAAGGCCGGAAAAACCTAGCAGCCCTGACCCTCTGGAATGTGGTCCTCAGGCCTTGCCTTCCAGTTTCCATAGGTAGCTTGGAGTAGTCGTGGTTTCTGACATCCTTGAATTCCTTCTCAGTGTGTCTGTGGAACTTGATGGCAAAAAGATATGGCAGTGTTATCTCAGGAATGTGTCTAGGGTAAGGTCCATGCTTACTCTGGAAAAACTGCTTCTGAGTGAATCAGCCTCTCCGAGATTACAGTGCCTTAATGCTGGTGAGGAATCTCTCCTACATTGCATTATCACCCTCCGACTGGGGGAAATAGACAAGTCGAACAGGGCGTTCCGTTTTCCTCTCGCTATTTTGGGAGGAGACAATGAAGCTCCTTTTCCCAGTTGGTACTGGGGTTTATAATTTATCAAATTCTTTTATCTGAAATCCTGGTATACTCCTTTAAGAAAAAAAAACCCAAACCACACCTTCTGTTGCTCCACATTCCCGTCCATTTGTGCTCAGTGCTTTCTTGGGAGAAGTGACAGTGTGTCTCCATGGGAATACATTGGGCTGCACTTCAGGTGACTTCAGTGGTGTAGTACCCCAGGCCTTTGGGAGTCATCCTGGACAAGTCACCTAAGCTCTCTGGGCTCTCCCCCTGCACCCCTTTTTGTATATTTTTTTTTTAATACTTGCTCCCACCCACTCCCCAGAAGATGGTAATGGTGGGGGGAATACATTGGATTTAAAAACCTCAAAATGATCACCTGAGCTTCTTGGGAGTAGAAAGTCTAATACAGGGCAATGACTGTCATTGATGATAGCCAGAATAACCTTTAGGGAATCCGCCTTTCCTGAAGCATTATTGCTCCTCAATGGAACCAGAAGTTTTTGTCCACGGGCCCCTGCCAGGGTTGGGAAATGCTGTGGCTGTGGGCAGGGAACATGTCTACCAGCTCTGTTTTATTCTCATACTCCCCCAAGCGCTTAGTACAGCACTCTGCATTGACCATATATCCCTACTTCTGTTACTGGAGAGTTTGCTCTCTCTCAATACTCTATCTGCCCCTCCTCCTTTCCCCCTCCACTTTGTCCCTGAATCCTGCCTGCAGGTTCTTTCCCCTTCCTTACTCTTTTTGAATGGAGAAAATTAGACACTAGCTCCCTGATTGCATAGTGAGTAATTTAGGATTGAATGGGAAAGCCATGGGGGCAAGGAGAGTGGGGCAGTGAAGCCAGGCAGTGGAGGGGACAATAGCAGGAATGGCATGCTAAAGCCCATCTCAGCAATCCTCAGTTTCGAGTTTGAGAAATAGCAAAGCAGGGAGAAGTGACTTTCCCTTGAAAGACGAAGCAACTTGGAATTTCATGCTGTGGAGATGGGCGGGAAGGGGGGAGTCTAGGATACCCAGGGGTGTGCCCCGAGGTAAGCAAATAGTAACTGTGGTATTGTTTAAGCACCTGCTATGTACCAAACACTATTAGGTACTGGGGTAGATTATAATAAATCAGATCAGACAGAGTCCATGTCCCATCTGGAGCTCACAGTCCAAGTAGGAGGGAGAACACGTATTGAGTCCTACAGTTTCCTACAGATGAGGAAACTGAAACACAGAAGTTAAGTGACTTGCCCAAGGTCACACAGATTAGAGCCAGGTTCTCTGACTCCAGGCCAGTGCTCTTTCAATTAGACCACACTGCTTCAGGGCAACCAGACATTCCCCATTAGGAGTGAGGAAAAGCCTGCGTGTGTGTGTGTGTGTGTGTGTGTGTGTGTGTGTGTGTGTGTGTGGTGTTGTTGTTGTTGTTTTGGGGTTTTTTTGTCACCTTGTCCAAGGGTTGGAAAAGTCCTTGCTCTGAGCTTAGAGAGTCTTCAGTTGTAGATGGCAGATTTGCTATCTTAAAGAATGGTTTTGGTGAAAGACAAAGGCATCCATTTTAAAAGTTCCTGGGACTTTCAAAAGAATCTGATTGATTGCAAGGTGTAAATGAACGTTCAGGATTGTTGAGTTCTGAGTAAGGCTTCAGGAAACCAGCAGAGCCTGACGGAAACAATAGCAGGTGAGGTGTGTCCCAACTAGTTAGATTGGAATGGGGTAAAAACCTCCAACTGTGCAAAGTGAGGCAGCCAGGAGAGGAGCAACTTTCCTGAAATGGAATTTTGGAAACTTTATGGCTATTTCCCAATTGGTAAATTCCTAAGTGATAGTTATTCACAATTATTTTCTGAAGCCTACAGTTCAAGGTCCAAAGTAACGGCATTCTTAAGAGTAAATCTGCATGACCCCAGACTCCCAGCAGCTCCACCCAAATTTCTGGTTATTTCCTGCCGTGTTTTAATGTTTGCTAAACGATAACTGACTAGTGGAAGGCACACAGATACTGTAACTCCACTGGCAGGTCGTTTAACAGTTCTGGAGAAGTATGAATGAGTCCTGGATTCCTGAGGCAACAAGGCTGTGTTGACAAGAGCACTGTCCATCTCCAAACCCAAAACAGACGTGCAAAAAAAAAAAAAGAACCAATTTCCTTGTTCTGAATACCTTGGCACCATGAACCTGTTTTGCCAGTCATGTCTTTCTCTCCTCTGTTAAGGCGCCTTGTTCAACTCACTTGTTTATTTTGGGTGCAGCATTGTAGAGAACTCTCTTGATGACCCCCCAGGACCTTCCTGGTTCCACAAGTGACTTTGTGCAGGATCACAGGATGTGTCTCCCATTGCCCCATCCCAGCTACACTGGGAGTGGGAGCACATGAGGGAATCACCAAGCGGGGCCGTCACGTGGCATAGAACATTAGGCTGAATAATAATAATAATAATGATGATGATGGCATGTATTAAGCGCTTACTTTGTGCAAAGCACTGTCCTAAGCACTGGGGAGGTTACAAGGTGATCAGGTTGTCCCATGTCGGGCTCACAGTCTTAACCCCCATTTTACAGATGAGGTAACTGAGGCACAGAGAAGTTAAGTGACTTGCCCAAAGTCACACAGCTGACAATTGGCAGAGCCGGGATTTGAACCCATGAACTCTGACTCCAAAGCCCGTGCTCTTTCCAGTGAGTCACGCTGCTTCTCGCTGAAGTTAACCCTGGGGAGAGTCGGTGCTCTTTTCCAGGGAATTCTGGCCAAGCATTGCCTGAGAAATTAAGGTGAAAGGAATTCTTGTTTTTATGTGATTTCCTTGAGAGTTTGGGGAGATGCAAGGAAGAGGTTGTGGGGTTGCCATCACTGCAGAGTTTTTTTTTTTTTAACAAAGTAAGGTTCTTACCGGCTTTGGCTGACTTCCATCATTTGCCTGCCTGGAAGTGGATCTGGACAGATGGTCTCTCTAGGCCCCTTCATCTCCATTTGTTTTGGGGTTTTTTGTTTGTTTCTGTTTTTTGTCCTAGGGTTCCAAGCGAGTCATTCTAGCTGAGCCTGATTTACCTAAATCTAATATTGAGAGTGTAGAGCCAGAAGTGTCTGAGGCTCTTGGATCCTCAGAATCTCAGGAGCAAATCCAGGTACACCAGACTTTGCCTGCCTCATTTTTGAAATCAGAGGACTGAGAGCCAGATGTAACCAGATATGTATGGTGAGGGAAGGGTTTGGGGGGGGTTTAAATTAGAAGGGGAGTGGGAGTTTTCAGTCAGATGAGTTTGTCTGAAAGGCTGTGAGTCACTCTGGGAGACAGGTTAAACACCATGATCCTCAGGTCTTTAGGAAGTCATAGTCTCCTTGTACTCTGAGTGTCTTTGCCCTGAGTCTTTCCTTCCCTACCTTTTTGGTTCTTGGCGTTTTGAAGTATTTGGATCTAGACCCAAAGATTTTCTTGTCTCTGTCGCCACAAGTTCTGAACATGTTTGCACAGGGGTGGGTTGGAGAGGAAGAGACAGAGAGAAAGCTCCCTGGTACATGCTGTCAAAATTTTCCCTTCAGAAATGCAGTTTATTGTTTTTAAAGGCCCACACAAAGTTAAACAATGTATTATTGAAATGCTTAAATTCTCAATTTTGGGCTTCTGAACACACTTTATAACTAGTCAGGAGGTGTCAGCCACTGGAGAGATGCAAGAAACTCCTTGTATCAAACTCTACAGCTCTTATTACAATCAGTCATATTTGTTGAGTGCTTACCGTGTGCAGAGCACTTTACTAAGTGCTTGGGAGAGTACAGTACAACAGAATTGGTAGACATTTCCCTGCCTGCAGTGAGCTTTCAGTCTAGACTGGGGTTACAGACATTAATATAAATAAATAAATTATAGATATGTACGTAAGTGCTGTGGGGCTGAGGTGGAGGGGGGTGGGGGTGAATAAAGGGAGCAAATCCAGGTGACCCAGAATGGAGTGGGAGAAGAGGAAATGAGGGCTTAGGGAAGGCCTTTTGGAGATTTGCCTTCAATAAAGCTTTGAAGGTGAAGAGAGTAATTGTCGGATATGAAGAGGGATAGCATTGCAAGCCAGAGGCAGTACGTGGGTGAGAGGTTGGTGCTGAGATAGATGAGATTGAGGTACAGAGAGTAGGTTGGTACCAGAGGAGCCAAGTGTGTGGGCTGGGTTGAAATAGGAGAGCAGCAATGTGAGGTAAGAAGAGACAGGGTGATTGAGTCCTTTAAAGCTGATGGTAAGGAGGTTTTTTTTGTTGTGGAGGTGGATGGGAAGCCACTGGAGGTTCTTGAGGAGTGGGGAAACCTGGACTGAATGTTTTTGTAGAAAATGATCTAGGCAGCAGAGTAAAGTATGGACAGGAGTGGGGAGATACAGGAGGCAGGGAGGTCAGCAAGGAGACTGATAACAGTATTCAAGGTGGGATAGGATAATTGCTTGGATTAACATGGTAGCAGTTTGAATGTAGAGGAAAAGGCTGATTTTACGGTGTCGTGAAGGTTGAATCTGTAGGATTTAGTGACATTCATTCAACCCACATATTCAGAGAGTTAAGTTATGGCTAATGCCAAGCTCAACGGGTTTTGAGACAGAAAAGGTGGTGGTGCTGTCTACACTGTTGGGAAACTCCAGGTGGAGCTGGAGCTGGGTTTGGGTGGGAAGATAAGGAGTTCTGTTGGAGCATGTTAAATTTGTGATGTTAGGACTTTCAAGTGGAGACAATTTGAGGGCAGGAGATAAATGTGAGGCTGCAGAGAGGGAGAAAGATCAAGGCTGGAGATGTAGATTTGAGAACCGTGTGCATAGAGGTGCTAGTTGAAGCCATAGGAGTGAATGTTATCCAAGGGAGTGAGTGCTAGTTGAAGCCATAGGAGTGAATGTTATCCAAGGGAGTGAGTGTAGTTAGATAATAGATTAGAACACAACCTCTGGGTTTATGGGACATTGGTTATTGAAAGTATTTACAGTGTGTTTTTTTCTTTTGGCTTTTATTTTTTACTTCATGACTAGAGAGCCTTTAACTACTGTTACTAACTGTAAGCTCAATATGGGCAGGGAATATGTCTGCTAATTCTGTTGTCTTGTACTCTCCCAAGTGCCTAGTACGGTGGTCTGCACATAGTAGGAGCTCAATAAATGCAGTTGATTAATCAACTTGATATGCAAAACTGAAAGTCATCTTCTCTCCCAGGAGGAAACTGTTTTATTTCCAACTCTGTTGATTAGCAGAAAAACTTGTAGAAATCCAACAGTATCTTTCAAATAGAATCCTTGGTGAAGCAGAGGTTGGGTTGTGAAGCAGAGGTGGAAAGAGTAACCAAAATTGTGGGTGGGCTTTTGTAAAAATATAAACTAGCACCTGGAGCAATTGTCATATTGTTATTAATTAATTTTCTCTGTCTCTCCCTCTGTCCTCTTTCCCTTTCCCAGCTCCCATTTTAGATTGTGTTCCCCCAGCGCTAAGAGTAGGATTCTGCACATTCTAAGGACTTCATAAATGTCCTGATTGATTGATTGGGAAGGCAGTCATGATCTCCTACATCCTTCCTGGGAATGGAGAACATCTCATTTGAGACTAGGTTTTAATAAAGCTGAGATGAAACCATGCCAGCCCCAAATCATTCTGCAACTGAGAAACTGAGCCAAGTGGAAAACCACTACTAATGGCCACTTGAACCAATAATCATTACAGCACAGTAAATATTCCTTGGGTTAATGAATGGTTGCTGTTATAGATTAGAGAAGAGGGCCATATTACTGTACGTTTAATAATATATACCTTCCAAGAACCTCCAGAGCTGATATCTCATATTGCTTACGGACTCTCTCATCAGGTGGATTCAGCTGTTTGCCCAGAAACACTGTATCTGTAGAGAGGATTTAATCTTCGGGGAAGCCAGTAGCCATTTTCTGGAGCAAAAAACTTTCCCATAGGAGTCAGGGTGCCTTGTCTATGGCCAGAGCTGTGGTCTGTCTGATGTCGGGAGGGAGCGAGTTCCAAGCCAGGGGCAGAGGCAGGAGAATCAAGTGAGGTACAGCGGCTAGAAGGTTGGTTTGAGAGGAATGAAGACAACAAGTTAGGGAATGGTAGGTGAAGAGAGCAGGTCAGAGAGTGGAGAGCCTTACAGCTGATTGAAAGGAGTTATTGTTTAATATGGAGAGATTCAGAAAGAGGGGGGAGGGTTTTGAGGAGAGTTGCAGCCTGTGTGATGTTTCCAGAAGATGATTCGGGCAGCTGCGTGTAGCATAGATTGGAGGGGGAAGAGGCCGGGAGAACAGCTAGGAAGCTAATGTAAGGGTCTAGCCACGGCAAAATCGGAGCTTGTACCATAGTGGTAGCGGTATGGATGGAGAGGAAGGGGCTGATTCAAGATGTTATGCCAGACAAACTGGCAGAATTTGGCAGTAGGCAATGTGAGAGTTGAACAATAGCAAAAAGTCGAGGATTATGCTGAGATGGTGGGCTTCTGGGACAGGGAAGGTGGTGATGTTCTTGACAGGTGGGAAGGGGCAGGCTTCTGGGATTAGGTGAGGGGTTCTATTTTAGAGCAGATAGATTGGTGGTCAGATCCCTATCACCCCCTTTTCTTCCCTCCCCCACAAACTGGTTGCTTTCCTGGAATCCTAAGGGCCTTGTTGAAAGTGGTTCAGTCTTGCATGAAAAACAAGACTGCTTCCTTGTTTTCCTTTCTTTCCTTCAGTCCGGAGAAGAGTTTAAATTCCCTGCTTGGGAGGCAGTAACATTGCCATTATCTTCTTTTAATGAGGAGGTGTCAGGGTGTCTTTATTCTCAAGGACCCCTCTTCGAACATCCTGGGTTTTAAAGAGCCCCATATGGCCCCTAAGCATTCTAAACCTGAGTATACCAGCCTGGTGGATTGCTCTCTGAAGGGGGCTGCAATGATTTGTGCTGCTTTTTCTCTACCCATTTTTTAAAAACCTGCCTTTCTCTTTGGCTTTAAGCTGCTTTTCCCCTACCAATTCCATCATTGTCAGTATGCCTCTGGGGCCTCCAGTGCTGGAGTGGGATGAGACCAAGAGAGGTATGCAGCGGAGCTTGATTTTCAACTCACCTGTTTGGAAAAACTCCCATTTCAGTGGGTCTGGACTGCACGGTCCACTTTTTTATCTTTCGTCCTGTCTTTTTAGAGACAACATTGTTGGGAGCTATGAGCATGCTTGCTTCTATGTTCGGTATTCAAAATGGTTTTTGTTTTGTTTTGTTTTGTTTGGATTTTCCCCCACTACAAAAATCTCTCTCCTTCCAGGACTGATGGGATTCACAAGTGCCACCCATCTCTTTCCAATGAAGGGAAAGTTCTGTAGCTCCTACCAAGCAACCTTCAATTGGGTAATTGCTGCTAAGTGTTTAATGATGGTTGTGATGGTAGTAATGATGTAGCCAGAGAGGAGCTGGCTTAATTTCAGGGCACTTGTGGGCCTGAAGAGCAGGATGGATGTTGGCTGTGTCTGCCTTAAACTTACATTTCCATCCTCAACCACTTCTTGTTATCGCCAGTATACTGTATCTTAAAATAGAGGTGCTTAATTTTCAAGTAAAAATTAAAAATATCCCCACAAAAAGTGGGAAGCAAAATAATCAGTGCCTGGACTACATTTTTATTATATAAAGTCCATTCCCCAAACCACTTCTCTTTTGATGACCCATGCCGTTTTTCTCAGTTAGCTTGTTTTTGTTTGGGTTTCTTTTATCCTGGTTCTGAGGAAAAAGCGCACATTCTTGGGCCATATTTGAAAATTTATGGAAAAACATAATGAGTGGAAATTCATATTCCAGTGCCTGTATTCTGCTGCCGAAAAATACTTTAAAATGGATCATTAATAATAATAATGGCATTTATTAAGTGCTTACTATGTGCAAAGCACTGTTCTAAGCACTGGGGAGGTTACAAGGAGATCAGGTTGCCCCACAGGAGGCTCACAGTCTTTATTCCCATTTTACAGATGAGGGAACTGAGGCACAGAGAAGTTAAGTGACTTGCCCAAAGTCACACAGCTGACATCCGCCAAGCTAGCTCTCTTCCTCCCTTCAAAGCCCTACTGAGAGTTCACCTCCTCCAGGAGGCCTTCCCAGACAGACTGAGCCCCCTCCCTCCTCCCCCCTCCTCCCCCTCCCCCGCCGTACGTCCTTCCCCTCCCCACAGCACCTGTATATATGTATATATGCTTGTACATATTTATTACTCTATTTATTTTATTTGTACATATTTATTCTATTTATTTTATTTTGTTAATATGTTTTGTTTTGTTGTCTGTCTTCCCTTTCTAGACTGTGAGCCCGTGGTTGGGTAGGGACTGTCTCTATATGTTGCCGACTTGTACTTCCCAAGCGCTTAGTACAGTGCTCTGCACACAGTAAGCGCTCAATAAATACGATTGAATGAATGAATGAGTGCTTCTGTCAGCACTTCTTACCAGGCAGAGAGATACCTTTTCCCCATGTAGACACCCCGATAATTCCCGAAATGCTGGGTTTGCACATATCCTTATTTAGGAAATGCACAGACATGGTCTTTCTCTTTGCTGCCCTTCAGTTTGAAAGGAAGAAATGGTGGCACCTTTTGAGAGTCACTGGGCAGCCATGAGAGGGTTTATCTGATTATACCCAGGCCCCAAAGCTCTCCAAAGCCCCTGGCCCACACTGCCTTGTAATCAGCTGGCAGTAGCTGCTGTCATCATCCGTCATATTTATTGAGTGCTTACTGTGTGCAGAGCACTGTACTAAGCGCTTGGGAAGTACAAGTTGGCAACATATAGAGACAGTCCCTACCCAACAGTGGGCTCACAGTCTAAAAGGTGGGCTCACAGTCTAAAAGACTGTGTCATAGTGACCGAGGCTTACTCTCTTCTCAGAGGAATGGAAAGCACCCTGAGAGCCCGTGCTGGAGTTTGAATTTTAGGTTGGTTGCATGGTATTGAATCGTGAGAGGGGATCTTCCCCCAACCCTGCTTTCTCTCCCCACCCTACCCCAGTACACTTAAACCAATTGAATTTACCTAAAGCAGACCTGTTTAAGAGATGCTAATTCACCCCACCCCCACCCCCAGAAGTTATTTTTAAAGGGGCTAATTCTGCTCTATGGGAATAGGTTTAATTAGTAAACGTTCCTAAGCTACTTTTCTCTTTGTTAAATTTTAACTCAGTGTCAGTTTGCTTGTGCTAAATTAAACCTTAGGAAGTTAAGGATGGGAAGGAGAGGGCATTGTTGAAATACAGGATGACCCCGATTTAAAATTACATGAAATTTCTCTGGAAAACTAATGTTAAAATTCAATCTCTTCAGTTTGGGGAGACTTATAATTAACAGGGAATGTAAATGATTCATTCAATAGTATTTATTGAGCACTTACTGTGTGCAGAGCACTGTACTAAGCATGGGTTCAATCCATATATAGAGTTGTTTCTACTGCCTTGGGTATCACGAATAGTACCATCAACTTTTAAGATCCATGGAGGCATCAGCTACCTTCCTCCTGTTTATCTGTTCTCTTCTCCTGTGACACCTGAGCTCTTGCACTTCCCTCTGACCAGACCAACCTCCTAGTGTTCCTCTACTCTTCGCTCACACTTTTATTCCCCACCTTGCCTCCCAGTAGAGAATGGCTCCCAGCTCTCTGAATTACATCCCTTCCCCTCCTTCAAAGCCCTTCCTAAAAACAACTGCTTCTCTTTCCCCCTCCCCTCTCCATGCCCCGCCGCCCCTCTGCCACCACCTTTCTGGTCCAGCGCTTAGAACAGTGCTTTGCACATAGTAAGTGCTTAATAAATGCCATTATTATTATTATTATTATTATTATTATTGATCTCCCCTCACCCACTACAGCACTCTATTGTTTGGTATGTATTATTTTGCATCTACTTTGACTGTGAATCAGGAACTGCCTCCGACCCAATTACCGCGCATCTAATTCATGCTCTTAGCACAGTGCAGGGCACACAGTAAGTGCTCAGTAAATACCGTTGACTTATGTCCCCCAAGTGGTTAATGCCGAGCACCGTATGCCACAGGTCCTCAACAAATACTGTTCGTAGTCATCCTTCCATGCTGAAAAGGTGTAAAAAGATGGTTTTAATTGTAGAGATTATCATGAAATATTAGTGGAGCATGAATAGGAAGCATCAGTCAATCATATTGAGCACCTGCTGTGTGCAGAGCACTATACTAAGCGCTTGGGTGAGTACAGTATAACAGAGTTGGTAGACACATTCCCTATCCACAACAAGCTTACAGTCCAGAAGTCTACACTTTGTACACAAAGTCTACACTTTGCTAGACACTACAGAATTATGTTCCTTGTCATATAGAGGATCAACAGTGCTTTGCATATAGTAAGCGCTTAATAAATGCCATCATTATTATTGAGCAGTTACTGTGGGCAGAGCAATGTACAAATGTACAATGTACAAAGGTGTTTAGGAGAGTAAAATGCAACTGAGTTGATAGACTCAGATGTTCCCTGCTCACAAGGAGCTCACAGTCTAGAATTAAAACAAATTGTAGATATATATACATCTACATATACATATATATATACTTATATATATATAAGTTCTGTAGGGCTGGGTAGGGTGAATATCAGGTGCTTAAAGGTACAAATCCAAGAGCAAGGGCAACAAGAAAGGGAGAGGGAGTAGGGGAAATGAGAGGAAAGGAGAGGGAGTAGGGAAAATGAGGCCTTGGGGAAGTCCTCTTGGAGAAGATATGATTTTAATAAAGCTTTCAAGGTGAGAGTGTGGGCTGTTGTAAATGAAAAGAGAGGGAGTTTCAGGCCCGAGGGGTCAGCAATGATATAGATAAGATAGAAGTACAGTGAGTAGGTTGGCGTTGGAGGAGCAAAGTGTATGGGCTATTTGTAGTAGGAAATCAGCAAGGTAAAATAGGAGGGGGCAGCTGATTAAGTGCCTTAAAACCGATAGTAAGGAGTTTCTGTTAGATGCAGAGGTAGATGGGCAACCATTAGATGTTCTTGAGGAGTGGGGAGATAATAACTGAAAATATCTTTAGAAAAATGATCTGGGCAGCAGCAGAGTGAAGTATGGACCAGAGTGGGGAGAGGCAGGAGGCAGGAAGGTCAAAGAGGAGGCTGATGGAGTTGTCAAGGCCGGACATAAGTGCTTGTTTGGATCAGCATCATGGCAGTGTGGATGGAGAAGAAAGGACAGATCTTAGCGATGTTGTGAAGGTAGACCTGAGACGATCTTGTGACAGATTGAATATGTCGGTTGAATGAAGAAGATGAGTCAAGAGTAATGCCAGGGTTACGAGCTTGAGAGACAGGGAATATGGTGGTGCTGTGGTTGTGGGTTGGAATTTGCAATCCCTGTCTTTAAGATCCTCCCCAGCTAATTGGGAGGTTAACCTGAGAATCACCCACATGAAATGAATGAAGAGAAGAGTGTAAGCTCATTGTGGGTAGGGAATGTGTCTGTTTATTGTTGTTTTGTACTCTCCCAAGCTCTTAATACAGCACTTTGCACACAGTAAGCACTCAATAAGTACAACAAATGAAATACGGTGTATTTAGGGGGAGGGCTTCTTGCTTTCCGTTCCTCCCTCCCTTTGACTCCCATACAGTTACCTGCTTGATGATCACAGTTGACTTTCTTGGGAGCAGTCTTCATCCTTTGCTCTCTTCTCCCTTGCCAGGGGGAAACATGTAGGTGGGAGAAGCCAGTTTTGAAGTCAATGGCCAGAGGAGGTTTATTGGCTCAGTGGAATGTGACAGGTTTCTCTGGTCTCTAGGATACCACTGAGGGTGGGAATGTAAACAAGGGCCCAAGGCTACATTCTTGGAATTTCACTTCAGCCAAGGAGGAGACAGGAGGGAAGTGAACATGACCTTGAAGTACTTGCTGTTTTTGTGTCTTTTCAGTCAAGACAGAAAGGGGCAATCATGCAGTGCATTCTCTCTAAAGGAGCAGTGGTGGGCAAACAGTGTCATACACTGGAAGCCTAAGGCCTTCAACCAGATTGCCCCCATGCTGGTAACTTTTCTTTCTTTCTGTTAGGCAGAAGAGAAGATTTTAGTTTATATATGGTTTTCCTGTGTGCAAATGTGTCCTAACTATCCAAATCAAGAGAAAACAGGTTATTCAGACTAATGGGAGCTATGGTTAGTTCAACTGGGCACAAAAAATTCTTGATAACAGTATTTCTTTTCAGTTACCCAAACAGTACAATCCTGTTTCCCTTTATCTGTTGGCCTGTTTCACAGCTCTGTACCTAATAAACTATAGTAACAATTTTCCATTACATTCTTAGGTTCATTCTTAAAATATGGGATTAATTCACTCAGTAATCTGCAATTTACCCAGTAATCTGCAGTTTATAAACAATTATACCTGTGGGCATAAATCTCCATGGCCAAGGTGTACATTGCTTACCTGGTTTCTAATCCAATTTTCTCAACTCATCCTGCCCCACTTAACCTCCATACCCAAACTGTCCTCCCTTAATGATGAAATAGATGTTCTCGATACTACCCTCTCTGCTGAACTCAACTCTCCCATATCCCTTCGTCAATCTCATACCACAGACCCATAGCCCTGGATCACCTGCACAGTCCACCTCCTTTGCTTTCATGCTTGAGCCACAGAGCGCTGCTGGCGGAAATGTAAAATATCAGGCTGACTTTGTCCACTTCAGTTTATTCTTGCATGCCTTAACTCTGCCCTCTCCTCTGCCTGGCAAAACTGTTTCTCCACCCTTATTGACACCCATGCACATCGTCTTCGCCAGTTGTTCCAGACATTGAACTCCCTCCTCAGGCCCCCTGTCCCCCTGTCTCCCCCATCCCTTGACCCCAATGACCTGGCCACCTACCTTATTAAGAAAATTGACACCATCAGATGTGAGCTCCATAAAATTGCCCCTGCTCCTCCTCAGCCCCTCCTGCTTCTGGCCCCCTCTTCAATTCTCCCATCCTTCTCAGCAATATCTCTAGAGGAGATCTCCTGCCTCCTCTCAAAAGCCACCCACTCCACCTGTACATTCTACCCCATATCTTCACACCTTCTCAAGATCTCACCTCCTCCCTTCTCTTCCCCACTGATTTCAAGCATGCTGATGTCTCCCCATGCTAAAAAAATCCTCCCTTGACCCCACGGCTCCCTCCAGTTATCACCCCATCTCCCTCCGGCCATGCCTCTCCAAACTCCTTGAGCGAGTTGTCTACACCTGCCTTCTCAAATTTCTCTCTTCCAATTTTCTCTTTGACCCCCTCCAATCTGGATTCTGTCCCCTTCACAGAAACCACTCTCTCTGAGGTCACCAATGATCTCCTTCTTTCCAAATCTAAAGGCCTCTACTCCATCCTAATCCTCCGTGACCTCTCAATTGCCTTCAACACTGTCGACAGTGCCCTTCTGGAAACATTATTCAACCTTTGCTTCACTGACTCTTCTTCTGGTTCTCCTCTTATCTCTCTTATCTTCCCACCCAAACCCTGTTCTCCCCCAGACTTTCCCATCACTGTACACAGCATTACCATCCTTCCTGTCTCACATGCCCATAACCTTGGCGTTATCCTTGACTCTTCTCTCATTCAACCCACATATTCAATCCATCACTAAATCCTGTTGGTCCCACCGTCAAAACATTGCTAAAATCCTCCTTTTCCTCTCCATACAAAGTGGTACCACGTTAATACAGTCACTCATCCTGTCCCATTTAGATTACTGCATCAGCCTCCTTGCTGATCTTCCAGACTCCTGTCTCTCCCTACTCCAATTCATTCATTCATTCAATTGTATTTATTGAGCACTTACTGTGTGCAGAGCACTGTCCTAAGCGGTTGGGAAGCACAAGTCAGCAACATATAGAGGCGGTCCCTACCCAACAGCGGGCTCACAGTCTAGAAGGGGGAGACAGACAACAAAACAAAACATGTAGACAGGTGTCAAAATCGTCAGAACAAATGGAATTAAAGCTATATGCATATCATTAACAAAATAAATAGAATAGTAAATATGCACAAGTAAAAAATAGATTAATACATCTGTACAAATATATACAAGTGCTGTGGGGAGGGGAGGAGGTAGGGTGGGGCGATGGGGAGGAGGAGAGGAAAAAGGGGGCTCAGTCTGGGAAGGCCTCCTGGAGGAGGTGAGCATGCAGTAGGCTTTGAAGGGAGGAAGAGAGCTAGCTTGGATGTGCGGAGGGAGGGCATTCCAGGCCAGGGGAAGGTTGTGAGCTGGGGGTCGACGGCAGGACAGGTGAGAACGAGGTACAGTGAGGAGGTTAGCGGCAGAGGAGCAGAGGGTGCGGGCTGGGCTGTAGAAGAAAAGAAGGGAGGTGAGGTAGGAGGGGGTGAGGTGATGGACAGCCTTGAAGCCCAGAGTGAGGAGTTTTTGCTTGATTCGAAGGTTGACAGGCAGCCACTGGAGATTTTTGAGGAGGGGAGTAACATGCCCAGAGCGTTTGTGCACAAAGATAATCTGGGCAGCAGAGTGAAGTATAGACTGAAGTGGGGAGAGACAGGAGAATGGGAGATCAGAGAGGAGGCTGATGCCCTAGTCCAGTTGGGATAGGATGAGAGACTGAACCAGCAAGGTAGTGGTTTGAATGGAGAGGAAAGGGTGGATCTTGGCAATGTTGTGCAGGTTTTAGTGACAGATTGGATGTGTGGGGTGAACGAGAGAGCGGAGTTGAGGAGAACACTAAGGTTGTGGGCTTGTAAGATGGGAAGGATGGTAGTGCCGTCAACAGTGACAGGAAAGTCAGGGAGAGGGCAGGGTTTGGAAGGGAAGATAAGGAGTTCAGTCTTGGACATATTGAGTTTTAGATGGCAGGCAGACATCCAGATGGAGATGTCCTGAAGGCAGGAGGAGATACAAGCCTGGAGGGAGGGAGAGAGAGCAGGGGCAGAGATGTAGATTTGGGTGTCATCAGCGTGGAGATGATATTTGAAGCCGTGGGAGTGAATGAATTCACCAAGGGAGTGAGTGTAGATGCTCCAATCCATACTTCATTCCGTTGCCTGGATCAGGACATGTCACCCTGCTCTTCAAAAAACTCCAACGTTTGGCCATCCACCTCCATGTCAAACTCCTCCATTGGCTTTAAAGCACTCCACCACCATACCCCTTCCTCCCTCACCTTGCTTATCTCCTTCTACTGCCCAGCCCGCACACTTGGCTTCTGTAGTGGTAGCCTTTTCACTGTGCCTGTCTCACGTATCTCGCTGTCGACCTCTGGCCTGTAATGCTGTCCCTCCTCAAATCTGACAGACAGTTACTCTCTCCCACTTCAAAGCCTTCTTGAAAGCCCATCTCCTCCAAGAGGCTCTCCCAGTCTAAGCCCTACCTTTTCTCATCTCCCACTCCCTTCTCCATTGCCCTGATTTGTTCCCTTTGCCCTTCCCCCCTCCCAGCCCCACAGCACTTACGTACATATCTGTAATTTTATTGTATTGATGTCTATCTCCCCACTTCTAGATTGTAAGCTCGTTGTGGGCAGGGAATGTCTGCTTGTCATACTTTCCAAACACTTAGTACAGTGCTCTGCACACAATAAGCACTCAATACAGTTGAATGAATCTCGGCTCCACCACATACCTGTTGTATGACCCTGGGTAAGTCACTTCATTACTCTGGGCCTCAGTTCCCGTATATGCATAATGTGAGCCCCATGTGAGACCTGAATATCTTGTATCTCCCCAAGTGCTTAGTACAGTACTTGGCACATAGTAAGCACTTAACAAATACCATTGTTACTATAGTTATTCATCTATTCATTTTTCCTACCCTTGCTGCTATTAACAGCATCTTTGTTCTCTGCTGCTCCCACTATTTTTAAATAAGAATTGGGTCCACCTGTCTTCCTCCATTAGGTCATATACTCTTGAGGTCAAAAACCATGTCTCCTGCTGCTGTGGTTTTCTCCCAAGCATTTCAGCGCAGTGTTGTGCCTGCATCAGAGGTGCCCACCCTAAGGAGGTTGGGGAGTTCAAGCCCATGGTTGTCTGAGCTGGGCTCTGAGACTGGCTTATCCCAGGTCAGTGAAAAGACCCAAAATGGTGACTTTTAGCCACCAAAGAGCTATTAGCTCTTTGAAGCCTGTTCTTCCCAATCTTCATCCTCCCTAAATTTCTAGTCCTCTTTGCATTATTGTACACAAAATGAAAAGTTGTCATTTCTGGTGCTACTTAATAATTACAGTTGATGATAATGCTGAGGCAGTCTGTCCTCCAATCATATGTTCAGTTGTCTTGTTTGCTGCTAGACACTGCCTGCATAATATCATCAAATAAGCTTTGCTTTGGAATATACTTGTGAACACCTTACGGCCAATCACTTGGTCTAGAATTGACCGGTGAAACTTCAGTTTCAGAGGCATGCATCTACCTAAATTAGACGTTCTTATTTTTACGTAATTTAGCTAAGCAAGTGTGTGGAAGTTTACTGATTCGGTACTGAATTCTTCGTAAATTTGTTCTTGGAGCATCTTCTATATTCCCAATCAATCAATAATTGTTTATTGTGTGCAATGCTGGGCACTAATTGCATGGATGAGTAGGGTTATTTTTTATTATAATGGCATTTATTAAGTGCTTACTATGTGCAAAGCACTGTTCTAAGCGCTGGGGAGGTTACAAGGTGATCAGTTTGTTCCACGGAGGGCTCACAATCTTCATCCCCATTTTACAGATGAGGTCACTGAGGCACAGAGAAGTTAAGTGACTTGGCCAAAGTCACACAGCTGACAATTGGCAGAGCCGGGATTTGAACCCATGACCTCTGACTCCAAAGCCCATGCCATTTTCCACTGAGCCACGCTGCTTCTCTAGTAGACATGACCTAGAATTAGTAGAGTTAGTAGACGTGACCTCTGCTCTCTAGGAGCTTAAAGTGTAGTGGGTTAGACACATACTATATATCAATATTTTCTATTACTTCCTCCTATCTACAGTTGTAATTAGGAGGATGTAATAGAAAATACTGATATTTGTGTGGGAACTGGGGGCGTTGAGTTGTGAGGAATTAAGTGCCTTGGTGTCACAGAAGTGCTGAAGTGGCTGTTGGGACATTTAAGGTAGTGGGTTTGTAAGTGAATCAGGGAAGGAGGAGCAGCAGTCTGCTGGATGAGAAAGGATAGGGGATTCCAGGCAGGAATGAGCAAGAGTTCAGAGTCAGGGAGAGGCGAGAATGAGGCACAGTAAGTGAGTTAGCCTTAGAGGAACAAAGTGTATGAGCCAGGGTGTAGTGGGAATTAGAAAGCGGATAAGTAGAAGGGAGAGAGCTGATTGAGTGCCTCAGAGCCATTGGCGAGTGGTTTTTGATTGGTGCTGAAAAGAATGTGAAACCCTTGGAGGTCTGTGAGGAGTAGGGAGATGTGTGCAGAATGGTATGTTAGAAAAATGATCCTGCCAAGAAAAATGAAGTATAGACTCAAATGGGGAGAGACTGGAGGGAAGGGGGTCTGAGAGGAAGCTGCTGGAATATAGTCAAGATATTCATTCAGCCGTATTTATTGAGTGCTTACTGTGTTCAGAACACTGTACTAAGTACTTGGGAAAGTACAGTGCAACAGTATGCAGACACATTCCCTGCCCACAGCAAGCTTACAATGTAGAGGATGAGCCCATGACTAGACTATTATAAGAATCAGTGCTGTGAAATTGTGATTACTCTCAGGCTTCCACTAAAATCAACATTTATTGTTATTGTGACCGCTAGGTGTGTTTTGTCTCTCCCAGATTTTTCCAAGATGGTGTTGATGTCATTTAATGAAAGGGTGGAGAAATTTTTTTTTTAAGGGTGATAAAATACTCTTTCCCAACTCTCTATGTTCTCATTCACTATTTCTTTCTGGGACTAGTGTCCCGAGGGTTGTGCAGTGTGGACCCTGTGTTCGACAGGTCAGCATCTATCCCTCTGCTTGGGCAGGCTTTCCCGGTCCCTCTGTCCTGGTAGCTGCTCACTCTCTGCAAATCGATCGGATCTGAAGGAGAATCTTTAGCTGTGCTTCTGACACATCACCCTTCTAACTTTAATGCAGCCTGTCTATTTGCTGATATGGGGAAAGGGAATATTGAACTTTCTTGTCCAGCACAAGCAGGTACTAGGCCAAGAGGTGAAGGAACCACTTGCACAGAAAGAACCCTGAGCTCTGACTGAGCCTTTAAAGGAGATTTCAGATTTCACGTGTTTCCAAACTGAGGTTTTGTCCCAGGAGATCTTCAGGGCTCTTCGTGTTCTTTGTTTCTAATTAGCTCTTCCTTTCCAGACTTTGTCTAGATGCTTTGGGAATGGAGCTAGCCTTCTCTGTCACCTTCCTTGTCCTTTGGCACTTTCTGTTCCAGTCCCTAATGGATTTGACACTCCCAACAGCCATGTCATTTCCAAAGCTGAAGATGCTGCAGTTTTCTTTTTGATGTACCTTCTGGATCATTCAGTACTCTGCAACCTTTAGTGACTGGAGCAGGGCAGGTCAGTCTCTGATTTTTCTTTTTCCTCTTTGCTTCTTACACTGATACCTATAAAGAACATCATCTTCTTTGAGCCACTAAGACTGGGAATTTCACATCAACTTTACACCCGCTTATCATGATTTCTTGATGCGCATGAAACGTAATCTTGCTTGGAGTCTTAAATAGGGCAGATACTGTTCCCTGTACCTTGCCCTCAGTCTATAGAAGGCCATTCCAGGGTGGTTTCAGAAAGGATTCTCTCCTCCCCAGTACCTCTCCTGAAAACCTTTTTTCCTTCAAATTAAATGAGTTAAAGAAACCAACAATGTAGTCTCTGAAATTGTGACAACACTTGGTTTTTAAAAAAAAGCTTCCAAAATCTGAATCTCCTTTTACTTCAACCAACTATTCTATTAATGTTAACATTAGTCTAGGTTGAATCTTACTATTAGTAGTAGTAATACTGATAATTTTGGTATTTGCTAAGGGCTTACTATTTGCCAAGCACCGTTCTAAGCATTGGGGAAGATATGAGATAATCAGGTGAGACACGGTTACTGTGACACACAGGATTCCCAGTCTCAGTAGGAAAGAGAACAAGTATTGACTGCCCATTTTACAGAGGAGGTAATTGTAGCACAGAGAAGTTGTGATTTACCCAAGGTCACAAAAAAGCAGGAACGTGGCAGAGGTGTTATTAGAACATAGGTCCTCTGACTCCCAGCCTGTGCTCTTTCCAATAGGCCATGCTGCTTCTCTATCTAGTATCACAGTTAGGAATTTTAAGATTAATCATGCTATTCCTGCTTAAACTATAAACTCTATAAGGGCAGTGATCACATTTATGCTTCCTATGAAGGGCTGTCAAGTACCTAGTAAAGTGCCCCAAGTACACAGTAGGTGATGTACAATACCTAGATAATCACGCACGTAGACATCTTCATTGCTTCATGAAGCCCATGTGACTCCTATCTCTTATCATCTCCATCACATTCCCATTATCATCTTGTATATTCAGAGAGAAAGAGAAAGAAAGTGTGACACACACAACTCTTTTTGAGGATCTGATGGATTTGGCTCTCATTCGAGCACACAGAACACTGCCACACTAGTCTCTTTGAGGAAAAGAGCAGGTAAGATTACGTCTTTGTGTAAAATGATTCCAGAGCTTCCCTTAAGCAGAATTTAGAATTGGATCCTAAGAAAGGGAGATAATTAGTTTACTGTCACTATTTCAGAGAGGCAGTGTGGTCTAGTGGAAGGAGCAAAGGACTGGGCATCAGAGGACCTGGTTTCTGATCTTGGCTCTGCTACTTGCCAGCTGTGTGATCTTGCACAATTTACTTCACAACTTAATCAATGATATGCGAGTGCTTACTTTGGGCAGAGCATTGTATGCCTCAATTTCCTCCTCTGTAAAATGGGGATTCAATATTTATTCTCCTTCCTACTTAGACTGAGAGCCTCCTGTGAGACAAGCACTGTGTCCAACATGACTAACTTGAATCTACCCCAGCTTTTAGTAGAGTGCTTTGCATATAGTAAGTGCCATAACCAATGCCACTGTTTATTATTATTGGTCTTATGTTAAAATGAGACTGGGAGCAATATGACAGTGTACCTTAGTGAGGGGTAGGAGTCAGAAGGAAATGGACAGAGCCATTCTTAGCACTCACTTCCTCCTCCTGTGAGCATTCTGCTGCACTACTGCATTCTGTAGGTGCAAAGAGGAGGGCTGAGTGCTTTAGATGAGAGCAGGGAACACTATGTTTATGTTTCCCAAGGCCTGCTGGTGCTTAAACTCGGCCTGTGGGGATCAGACTGAAGGGTAGTCTGTACAGTATCTAGCACATGAGTGTTAAATAGATGATAAGGAAGCACCTACTTAGACACCTCCAAACTTCATATAAAAAGCTAGGGGTCCAGAGCCTTGATAAATTCAAGGACTCAGAGTGGATAAGAGCTAGTTATCAATCAGGACAAGCTGCTACCACAGCTGTTTCTTAACCATCTGCTAATACCCTCTTGTCATAAATCCAGCCCCTCAGCCTAGCAGCTTTGTTTCCTCTCCAGCTCACTTTGCTTCTGATTCGAAGACCTCTTTCTTTTCCTACAGGTGACTAATTCTTAGAAATCAGGGAGGGAAAAACTCATTGTTACCTTTTTGAAAGTAGTAATCCTATCCCCACCCCCAGCAAATCAATTAAGGGCTTACTTTGTACAGAGCACTGTACTAAGAGCTGGGGAGAGTACGGTGCAGCAGGGTTGGTTGACACATTCTCTGCCTACAAGGAGCTTACAGCCTAGAGGGGAAGACAGGCATGAATATTAATAAATTACGGATAAGTGCTGAAGGTGGAGTGAATACCAAGAGCTCCCAGATCCAAGTGCATAGAGGCAGGAGGGAGAGGGAGTCGAGGTAAGGTGTAAATAAGGAAGGCCTTTTGGAAGAGAGATGATCTTAATAAGGATTTGAAGGTGTTGGTCTGGTGTATGTGGAAGAGAAGAGAGTTGTAGGCTAGAGAAAGGAAAGGAGTCGGTGGTGAGATAGATGAGATCAGGGTACAGTGGACAATCTGGTGCTAGAGATGCAGGCTGGGCTGTAGTAGGAAATCAGTGAGGCAAAGTAGCAAGGGGCAAGCTGATTGAGTGCTTTAAAGCCGACGGTAAGGAGTGTCTGATGCTGGGGTGGGTGGACAACCACTAGAGGTTCTTGAGGAATGGGGAGATGTGAACTGAAATTTTTTTTTTCTTTAAGAAAAATGATCTGGACAGCAGAGTGAAGTGGAATGTTGTGTCTACCAACTCTGTTTGCATCATACTCTCCCAAGTGCTTGGTATAGTGCTTTGCACGTGGTAAATTCTCAATAAATACCATTGATGGATTGGGAAAGACGGGAGGCAGGGAGATCAGTGCTTGGATCTATGCAGTAGCAGTTTGGATGGAGAGGAAAGGGCAGTATTAGCGAGGTTGGGAAGTTAGAACCAACAGGATTTGGTGGCAGATTATGTGGATTCTGTGGTGGGGCAGCTGCGTCCCTAAGATGTCGAGAGAATATGAATATAAATATACTCGGCAGAGGAATGGAACCATTTCTTACCCCTTGCATTCAGGCTTTTTCCCCCTGTTTTTATATATGTTGGTGCCTTTGTGGGTCTAGAGTTTGATCGCTGATTATGTTCACCAGCCTAATTTGGAGCCAGAGCTCTAGTGATTCAGTGAACCGGAGCCTTGGATGACAGCACAGTGTCACAACTCAAAGATGTGTAAAACAGATGAAGGAAGCAGCATCCAATTCCCAAAGCAGCACCTTCGAGTGGCTCATTAGGCACTGAAATTGGCATCCAGCATAATCTTTTGGAGGATTGCTGGGTTTGCGGGAAGCTCTGAAATCTCAGGGGGGAAAAGGACAGCCTAGTATCGTGGGCCTGATTTGAAGGAGTAGTACATGAAGAGGAGGAGTAAAAAACCCATTAAAGTGGGAGTGGGAGACTGAACATCAAGCCCCCAGCATGGGCTGACTGAAAAGTAAAATCGGAGCTAATTGTTAATGATAATGCTTAATACTTGGTTCATATTTTCTGTATGCTGTGCTCCAGTCGGGTAGTTAGGCAAAGGTTATCTACTGCTGCGAATGATTTTTACAAGCAGTATGTATGAAAATTAGTAACTTCCAGAGCTTTTTACTGATAAATCAAAAGAAGCAGAGAGCAAGGTTGGGGGAGTTGGGTAGAGAGGCAGGGGACAAATGTTCAGATAGCAGAAGCTGGCCTGTGTGCTCCTTGTGGGCAGGGAATATGTCTCTGTTATACTGTACTTCCCAAGTGCTTAGTACAGTGCTCTGCACACAGTAAGTGCTCAATAAATATGACTGATTGGCAAATTCTGTAACAGTAATTCCTGGAAATGAGCAAACCAGAACTGATCCTTCCCACCCGCCTTGTCTGTTCCCCCTCATGTTCCTGCCCCACATCCCCCCCGATGGGGCTTGGGTTTGTCTGGGGGCTGCCTCAGATGGGAGCTGTTGAGCCCCTGGGGGGTGGGGGTGGGACCCGCTGGAGGGGAGGAAGAGAGGTCAGATCAGACTTGTGAATTCTGGGGCACCCCTTTTGTAGGGGGCTAATGAGAGTGGGTGACTTGAACAGAAGCAGTCCACGAACACCCGTGATAAGGAGAGGGGCCCAGGCTGGGAAGATGGGAGCAAATGGCTCCTCGAGAGACAGAGATCCTTTCTCCTCAGATAAAACTGGAGTCTAGAAAGGGACAGGGGCTGGTGGTCCCACAGCACGCAGTAGGCCGGGAGCCAAGTCGCATAGGAGGAGGAAGAGCTGGCTGCCAGCACCCATCACTTTAAATGAAGTGTAGGTGGCAATGGCAGCTATGGTGCCCCTGGGATTCCTTCCACCGCTCCCCCTGTGTTGCTGCCGCCGCCCGTATTTACAAACATCCAGAGAATTGTAGGGACTTGATGGACACTCTCAGAACTCACCTTCACATGGTCTGTGAATTTATTGACAGTTGGAAGCCTTGTGACAGAGAAGGTGTCAGGCAGGATTGGTTCCCAGGACAGCAGACACCAGGGATGGGGAAGCTGGGGAGGGGGGAGAGGGGGGGAATTAAATGGTGGAGCATGTGAATTTCCATTCTGGATACAATTCAGAGTGAAGTCAGTGAGTCATATTTATTGAGCACTTACTGTGAGGTTGGAGAGAGTACAGTATAACAGACACATTTCCTGCCCACAGTGAGCTTACAGTCTAGAGAGAAGACATGAAGACTGTGAGTAAGGGGTTCCTTGGTCTTCCTCATCCAGCCCAGGAGGTGGAGCAAAGCCTCAGAAACCCCGGCCTCTTAGCCCACTTCTTCCTCATAATTGCTGATCTTCAAAAGACGGCTCATGAGTGCTTGTGCTGCTGTTGGGAATGAAGAGGGGTTGCTCAATGACTATCCTCCACAAGTGAATTGCGGGAAATTTCTTGACCTTAACAGGTCCACACTTAATCTCCCCTTTCATGTTCCCCTTTCCCCCTCCCCAACCCCACAGGCAGTGTGATGAGGCAAGGACATGAAGGGCTCTGTAATCCATTTCACAGTAAAGATGCCCTCTCAGGGGAGTGGTAAATAGATGAGATTTTCTTAATGCTCATCGTTTGTCATCCCTGAATGCATGCTTCATGAGACATTTCTCAGTAATCCAGGGCACCCCTTTCTCCCTGTTTCTTTTTTTTTTTTTTTTCCTGCTGCTGTCTTTTCTCAGTAATTCATGTGAGTCTCTATCCTGGCTCAATTAAATACTAGGGAAAGTGACTGCATTAAACACTCCCTTAGCCAGGCAAAGCTGGTGTGGAACTGGAGACAAAACTAATAAATTGCAGGACACATAAACTGAGAATAAGAAAACTCCTGTACCTCAGAGCTTATTTTCTCATCAGGTCAACCATGACAGCACAGCAGAAATGTATTAATTGCTGTGTTTTTGCTTAGTATGGGAATTGTATTGTTGAGAGAAACCATGAGTTATTTTTAAGCAGCCTTGCAGTGTCAAGAAATCTATTTTTCCCACGTGTAGAATTTCCATTGGCCCTTTCCACACTTGCCAGGGCAACTGAACATCAGCAACTTGAAAATATACTATACCAATGCAGTGGTTCATGGTTTTAATTTTTATTAATCTGTCAACCCACCTTCCAGCTGCCGCCTTTGATGATGATGGTATTTGTTAAGTGCCTACTATGTGCCAAGCAATTCTGAGCCAAGAGCTAGGACTTTGATCTTGCCATTTAAGGATCATTGAGTGATAACACTAGAAGATTCTCTGGGACTGCAGTTTTCTAAGATTTTGATCTATGTTGCTAAAGCTTTAAACAAAACAAAAAAAACCCCAATAATCTCTATAATCCTATTGAGATTGACCAAAACCACCTGGGCCAAAAAGAGGCCCACCAATACACTGCAGCTCTCTTGGAGGCCAAAAGTATCCCATACCATTCAAAAGTAGACTTTTGGAGGCATTTTGTGAAAACCCTTGGCTGTCATTTTCAGGCAGCTCCCAATATTTGGGTGGTGTTATCCCACTATCTGAGGATCTTAATAACAGTAGTACTTAAGTGCTTACTATCTGTCAAGTACTGTGCTAAGCACTGGAGTGGATATAATGCAATCAGATCACCATTTTGCCCCACATGGGGTGCTCAGTCTAAAAGGGGGGGAGAAAAGCTATTTGATCTCCATTTTACAAATGAGGAAACTGAGGCTCAGGAAAGTTAATGACTTGCCTAGAGTCACACAGCAGACAAGTCGTGGAGCCAGAATCGGAACCCAGGTCTCCTGACTCCCCATCCTGTGCTCTTTCCAACAGACCTCACAGCTCCTCAAGAAATAAAGTTGCAAGAACAAAAGACTCCTAAAACTATGGCCTTGATGATGTGAGTGTGCCTCAGTGCTTCTTGACTTCAGGAGCAATGTCCCTGTGAGATGGATAAGTGTGGGAGAGGCTGGGAAAAATCAGCTGGGCAGAATTGGCAATTGCTACAGGCTAGGTGGTCAAGTTGTGGAGAATTCTCTCGTTTGGATATGAAGGCATACTCCAGATGGTCTCAGAACAACTAAGAAATCTCCATCTGGTAAGGGCCCTGGAATACCTTTGCACATATACAGAGAAAATAGGCGAGTACCTTTTTAAGGCTGAGAGAGAAGAGTCTGGTCTGTTGTTTGGGCTTAGAGCATCCAGGAGACCAAAAATAATTGGAGCAGCAAATCATCTGCAGAGCACAGGGGAACACAGATGAGTGGCCAATCTCTGTGAACTGGAGGATCTAAAAACATAGACAGCTCTTGTTTGGAGAGTGTGGTCTAGTTGGTGATCAGGGTAAGTTGATCTTCCTAGGTTGGAAAAACCTGAAAGGCTGGTTAGTTTTAAAGTGAGTTTCTGTTAAATAATAAAAGTTACTGACCATTAGGACCAGTTGTGGAACTGTCCTCATGGTTAAACTCCACCCATATGTTGGGAGCTGCCTGTAAATGATTGTCAAGGGCTTTCACAAAATGCCTCCAAGAGTCTACTTTTGAGTGGGAAGGCCTAATATTGACCTCCAAGAGAGTCGTGGTGCATTGGTGGTCCGCTTTTTGGCCCAGGTGCTTTTGGTCGATCTCATTGGGATTTATTGAGATTATTTGGTGCTTTTTTTTTTTTAAGCTTTAGCAACATTGATCAAAATCTTAGAGTGCAGTGCTGGAGAAACTTCTAGTGTTATCACTCAACTCAAGGAGAGCTTAAGGAAAATATGAATTACCATTGCCATGAAATTGAGACTAGGGAAGACCATGCACTTTCTTTCTGAAGTTGGTGGCAGGACTGCAGATCTCACTCTGGGGCCACCAGTGCCCCTGTGAGACCATCATGCTTAAGAGTTACAGTGATTCTTTTCAGCTGTGTAGTGCCCAGTCCAATCTGGCCACACAACTACTGTCTAGTATTATCCCTTGAAGACAGAATTTGCACTTTTCTAGACCCCCAGACCAGTGCTCTGCACATAAAGACTTGATAAATACTATGTTATCAGATAATCATATTCTTACTGTGCAGTATAAGACTGAGAAGTAGTGTGGTCTAGTGACAAGGACTCAGGGCTGGGTGTCAAGAGACCTGCGTTCTAATCCCAGTTCCACCACTGCCTGCTGTGTGATCTTGGGCAAATCACTTTACTTCCCCATGCCCTCAGTATCCTCATCCATAAAATGGGGATTAAATGCCTGTTCTTCTTCTCTCTTAGACTGTGAACTCTACGTGGGCCAAGGACTGTGACTGATCCGACTGCATTGTATCTACCCCAATGCTTAGCACAGTGTTTGGCACTTAAGCACTTAACACCACAATTATTATTATCATTATTTAATGTTTTTGATAATACTAAATGCTTGAGAGAGTACAATGGAGGTATTAGGCCTAACCTCTGCCTTCAGGGAGTTTACAGTCTATACCAGTAAATGAAAGAGTAGCTGACATCATTTGCGAGCTAGTTTTCTGGTGCCTACATCAGGACAGGATGTGAAATGACCTTCACTTTTTTTTCTTTCTTTGTTTCTTTTTAATGGTATTTGTTAAGCGCTTTCTATGAGCCAGGCAGTGTATTCAGTGCCGGGGTAGGTACAAGCTAATCAGGTTGGACCCAGTCCATGTCCTAAATGGCTCTCACAGCCTTAATCCCCATTTTAGACATGAGGGAACTGAGACAGAGTGAAATGACTGGGCCAAGGTCACCCAGCAGACAAGCGGCAGGGCTGGGATTAGAATCCAAGTCCTTCTGACTCCCAAACCCGGGCTCTATCCACTAGGCCACACAGCTTTCATACCTCATCATCATCAGTGGTATTTACTGAGTGCTTATGGAGTGCAGAACACTGTACTAAGCATTTGGGACTATTCAATACAACAGATTTGGTAGAACAGGGATCAGTTCCAAAGAAAATCCTTCAAGGGCCAATAACACACCCCACTAAGCTTGTTACCGGCAGCAGTAGCTTCAGTCAAGCATAGTGTGTGGCTTGAGAATCTTCACATCCCCAAGGTGCAGTTCAGCTCTCCGTAATCTCACATGGTTTGCCTTACCTCATTTGTCCTCCCATGCTTTCACTCCTACTCGGTTTCCTAGAGAAAGCAGCTTTCTAGATCATGCAAGATGCAGTGTTGTTATGGGGTGGTTGGAGGTGTTGAGTGAGGTGCTTTACGGGCTGATTTACTATACCGCTGTGATGCTCTCAGCACAACCAGGAATTACACCTCCCTGGAAGTGTTTATGGTTCCCTGGTTTAAGAGGCATAAATAATGTTTAAACCAACCTTATTTCCTCTGGCCTGACGCCCATTTTGGTGATCCTCCAGACCCTTGGAATAAAGCTATTATTTTTCCCACCTCTTGCACAACTTTAGATGGTGGGTGAGGGTTGGGCTTTGAGGATCTGTTTTGAATCACACGAAGGATAGGCTGTTGCGATACGGATACCGATCCCTCTGCGGCCTCTCCGTCCCCCTTGTTCGCCTGAACGGGAGAGGCCGAGCCGTCACCATCACTGTCTGGGATCTGCTCTGGTCCTCCGGCAACCAGGCTGGCCTCCCCGGAGAGCTTTGCAGGTTTTATTCTCCACTGGGCAGCGGCCCAGACTCATCCGGTCCCTGGGTTGGATGGGAAGCTTTGGCGCTGGTGGCTGGAAACTGAGCCCTCTGTCATTGTGAATGTCAATGAAACGTCTTCGGAGAAGTTGGAGGTCATGGCCCAGTTGTCAGTATGAAACTTTTATTATCTCTCACTTAGGAAGCCTTTATTAACTTCTTACCTGAAGAGCAACAGTTGAATAAAGAGCAGGCATGGTAAAATCAGATGATGAAGCACCAGCTCTTTGAACCTAGTGCTTCCAAAGAGAAAGTACCATCCAGCCGCTTGGGAGACATGGTCATCTGAGAGATGTGGATCTGTATAAAAGAATAGACTGTAGACTGTAAGCTCAACCGTCGGCAGGGAGTGTGTTGCTATATTGTTATAGTGTACTCTCCCAAACACTTAGTACAGTGCTCCGCATACAATAAGCGCTCAATAAATATGATTGGGGCTTGAAAGAAATTGTCTGACTGTGGCTTCTAGCTTAGTTGGGGATGGCCTCCTGGAGGCCATTTAGCCCAGCCCCCTGTCTTCAGGCATCACTGCCCTTAATCCCAACCAGAACAGATTTAAGAAGGGGTGGGGGAGAGTGAGGAAGGCAGTGGCTAGTGTAGTCGGTGTCCTTTGTTCCAGGCAGGGAGAACTCAATAGTGCCAGAGGAAAGGGGAAGAGGCTGCACCTTTCTTGGGGTGTGATTTGTTTGGTGTAAAGTTTATTCTGGGGATTTTCTGCATGGGTTTTCCTGGGAGCAGCATTCTGGAGGGAAAATCCCCAAGTAATTTTAAAGTTTGCAATTATCCATTGACTGCAGCCCAGTAATGATGGGAGTCCAGTGTGGCCTGGTAGAAAGAACACAGAACTGGAAGTCCGGAGACCTGAGTGCCAATCAATCCTGACTCCACCACTTTTTTGCTGTGTGATCTTGGGCAAGTCACTTTACTTCTGTGCCTCTGTGTCCTCATTTGTAACATGGGGATGTAATACCTGCTTTTCCTCCCCAGTGAGCCCCATGTGAGATAGGGACTGTGCCTGATCTGATAATCTTGTATCTTCCCCAGTGCTTATTATAGTGCTTGGCACCTAACAAGTGCTTAACAGACAACACAGTTGTTATTAGGCCACCTCTTGGGAAGGGAGAAACTTGTCGTGGCCCCGAGCATGGGGGAGAATTTTTCAAGCTCACTTATGGAGTAGAATGACAGTACTCTGGCACACTTTCCCCAGAGAGAAAGGGTAAGATGGCCCTTCCAGTGATGATTGAAGTTAAATCAAGCCAAGTCTGACACCACCACCCCCGCCCCAAAACACACCAAATCAATGGCATTTGAGTGCTTACTGTACACAGAGCACTGTATGAAGCACTTGACCCCCTAAACGGAAGCTTCTTTTTTTCTGCTCTGTAGCATCCACATTAGATCTAACCTAGGAGACAGACAGCTTCAAGTGGGACAGGCAACACTTGATCACCTTTACCTCCTCAAACCATCTCTTGGTGCTCTGGAGAAAATGTATTTTCTCCAGTAGTTTGGGCAGGTAAATGCAACCTGCTTTTTTAGACCCCCTGCCTGAAAGCCAGAATGGTGGAATTTCTACCTATGATGCGAGAACATGTTATCGATAGAATCTCTTCTAAGTCCCTGCTATCCCTGCCATTTTTGGCCCTACCTAAAATTGTCCTGTGGTGGTGATACTGTAATAAGGTTCTGATGTGGACGATGAGACCTCAAAAGGGGAAATCGAGTTACTATAGTGACTGTCAGCTCAGCTGCTCTTTTGAAGTCTGAAGCAGAAAATTGTGTAGAAATATGCTTACCAAGAGTAGGTGCCTGCATTCCTAATTGCTTCTGGAAAGGCGGCTCTCTTTTGCATGCTGAGAGCTGGGCCCCAGGCCCCATGATCTTGGCAGTCAGAATAGGTGCAGAGATGCCAAAGTCATTTGTTAATGGAATCACTCACCTTCATGCTTGCCACCTAGGGGAGACCGAACAGCCACCTCCTGGGTTCCAGCTCTGTCATCTCCTAATAATTAATCATTATGATATTTATGAAGCACTTATTACATACTAGGCACCGTAATAAACTCTGGATTAAATATGAGATAATCAGGTTAGACATAGTCCCCGTCCCACATGGAAGTCACAGTCTAAGTAGGAGAGAGTAAGATATAATCCCCATTTTACAGTTGAGGAAAAACTGAGGCCAGAAAAGTTAAGGGACTTGCCCAAAGTCACACAGCAGACAAGTGGAGGAGTCAGGATTAGAACCCAGCTCCTTTGACTCCCAGAGCCGGGCTTTTTCCATTAGGCCTTGCTGCTTCTCCTGGTTAGATTACTGAACCTATCTCCTCACTGCTCTCCCTGCTGCCAATCTGTCCCCTCCTCAGTCTGTTCTCTAGGCCACAACTCCTACCATCTTGACATCCCTCCCCTCTTCAGTGGCTTCTGATAACTGTCCCTTTCCCTCCACAGTAAGATAAAATTATCCATGATCTGTAAGGTGGTCTCCCAGCTCCAGCCACACTTACTTACCTGCCTTTTTCTCCCGCTATTTCTTAGATTGTGCTTTATGCTCTTTCCAAATGAAACTTCTCGTTGTCTCTCACGCTAACATTTTCTTATCTTTGGCCTCTTGCTCATGCCCTCCTTCTTCAATTCCATCAGATCTTGTCTTGTCTTATGTTGTCAAGTCGTCTCCAACACATAGCAAATCCATGGACACCTCTCTTCCAGAACACCCCAATTCCATCTGCGGTCTTTCTGGTATTGTATCCATAGAGTTTCCTTGGTCAGTATACAGAAGTAGTTTACCATTTGCAGCCTTAGGCGCAGTCAACTGGAGTCTTCACCCTCCACTCTTTCCCATGTTGCTGCTGCCCAGCACTGGTGAATTTTGACTTGTAGTAGATTGCCTTCCACTCACTAGCCACTGCCTAAGCTAGGAATGGAATGGGTATGCTTCTGCTTGACTCTGCCTGCCATAGTCAAGACTGGTATAGTGCTGGAAACTCTTCAGGTGCAATCTTGAAGAGGGGTCCATCAGATCACAGCTCTCTTAATCTTCAAAGCACCTCTGAACTCACCACACTCACTTCAAAGCACCACATGTCCTCCAGAAGACTTTCCCTGATTAATTTTCTTCTCCCCAGTGATACATCCTGCAAATTACCATCTCAGCACTTAGACGCCCACACTTCCCTGTAGCATTTCTGTACACATAGATTTACTTGCTCCTATTTAAGCACAAATTCACTTATCCATCCTTCCATTTTCTTTTTCCGTCTAATGGCTAGTAATTTTGTCTCTCTCTTCCCCATTAGATCGTAATTTTCTTGAGGTCAGGGATCCTGACTTTTACTGAATTGTGCTCTCCCAGGCACTTAGTGTGTAGTCTTGCATACAGTTGCTCAGTAAGTACTGTTGATCAATCAGTGATATTTATTGAGCTCTTACTGTGTGCAGAGTAGCGTATTAAGCGCTGGGGAGAGTACAGTGCAACAGAGTTGGTAGATGTGATCCCTACCCTCAAAGAGCTTACAGTTTAGAGGAGTTGGCGGTCAGAGACGCATCATGGCCTAGTGGACAGATCATGGGCTTGGGAGTCAGACAGACCTGGGTTCTAATTCCAGTTCTGCTACTTGTCTGCTGTGTGACCTTGGGAAAGTCACTTCACTTTTCTGTGCCTCAGTTCCTTCATCTGTAAAATGGGGATTAAGACTGTGAGCCCCATATGGGACAGGGACTGTGTCCAGCCTGATTAACTTGTATCTATCCCCAGCTCTTAGAACAGTGCCTGGCATATAGAAAGCGCTTAACAAATACTCTAAAAAAAAAGGGATTTGTGGGATCAGTTCTTCTCCCTCCCCTGTACCTCTCAGAGAGGACTGATGCAGTGCCAGAAGCATTTTGAAGCTGCGACCAGTAACCAGCTTTTCGAAGCTGAGAGGAGGCCAGGAGGACCTGAACTTAAATGGGTTTATTACCCTTTTGTTGGAGGGCCTGTAGTGGGCTGGGCTAAAAGTGAAAGAGCAAAATCAAAGGAAGCAGAGTAACTTTAGTCCCCCCTGCCTCTCTCCTCCTTTGCTCCTCTCCATTACTCCCTCACTGTTGGGTGGCTTGTCCCAGTCCTGGCCTGTGTATCGGCCTGTTTTGAAGTCATTTGCTTACCTGTCCACGTCCTGCCTGAATCAGACCCTGGACAGTCTGAGCTACTGAAGAAACAGTAAGCATTGGAAAGATTAATCAGTCAATCGGTATATATTGAACATTGACAGTGTGTAAAACACTATGCTAAGTACCTGGGAGAGGGCAATACAAAGGAGCTTGACAGCTGAGGAAAAGAACACAAGGAAAGCAGCATAGCCTAGTGGATAGAACATGAACCTGGAAGTGAGAAGGACTTGGTTCCTAATCCCTGCTCTGCCACTTGTCTGCTGTGTGACCTTGGGCAAGTCACTTCACTTCTCTGTGCCTGTTACCTCATCTGTAAACTGGGAATTCAGACTGAGCCCCATGTGAGCTCTGGCCAACCTGATTAATTGTATCAACCCTAAGTGCTTTAACAAGTGCCATTATTATTTTTAACAAATACCATTAAAAAAAAAAAATCAATACCAGGCCCTGAGTAACTTCCCCAGTTACTCTGAAACTTCTGGAACCTCAGGAACTTCCGCAGCGCATAATGCCGGGCCCAGGGTGCGCGGTGCCAGACCAGGTCAGAAGAAAATGCCCAGGTCTTGTTCAAAGTGATTCTTGGGATCAGTCCCAGAGCCCAATATTTAATGTGAGGCCTCATGTGATCGTGAAAAGTAAATATCAAAGTCTGACTTCATAGGAGGGTGGGGAATGAATCTTGTTTCTGCTCGCCTCTTAGAAGTGAGGGTGGGGAAGCGGTGTTGGCCAATAGAAAGAGCCTAGGCCTGCGAGTCAGGGGACCTGGGTTCTAATCCTCACTCTGTCACTTGCATGTTATGTGACCTTGGGCGAGTCACTTAATTTATCAGAGACTCAGTTTCCTCATCTGTAAAATGAAGATTTCAGTACCCATTCTCCCTCCTCCTTAGATTGTTAGCCCCATGTGGGAAGGATCTTGTGACCATGAAGAGTCACACTTGCCTTTCTGGGAGCAAAGTTGAAGTCGGGGAAGAGGGGGGAGAGAGAGAGAGACTGTCTCTATGCAAGAGCATGCTAAGGCTGCACCAGAACTCAGTGATTGTGATAGAAATAAGTGCTGGGGAGACTTTTCTTTGCCCTTTGGAAACCAAGTGGGCTGAGGGGCTGGGCTTCAAAAGCCTTGAAGGTTTTAATAAATTATTAACGCCTCGTAGTCACACCTTGGAATTCAGCTCATGGTGGGATTGCTCTAACAAGGTATTCCTGCACAGTTGTAGTGGGTCTTTCCCGTTAATCAGAAACCCAGCCAGGCATAGGCAGAGCCATTGGATTAGTAGCTGGTGAGGCTTTGTTGGGAAATGAGAGTTTCTAGAAAAGTCTCTTTGGAATTGGGAGTTGTGACCTGGCTGCCTAGGTTTCTGTGTACCGGCTGGTGGCTGTGCTAAGGTAGGCTTAGTAAAGAGGGCGTTGGGTATTTTGGCTAGGAGAAGAACCCGTGGTGCCAAGAGCACTGGATTAGCTTCTCGTATCTGACTGTGCCTTGATGCAGGTCCTGGAGCCCCTCATGACAATGACCAATCCCGGGTGGATCCTTGTTCAAGAGGGCCAGGGAGAGTGCAGGTAGTTCCAGAATCCTCCCCTTTACACTCAATCAGTGGTATTGACTGAGTGCTTACTGTGTGCAGAACACTGTACCACGTACCTGAGAGAGTACAGAATAACAGAGTTGGTAGACAGGTACCCTTCCCACAAGGAGCTCACAGTCTAGGGGGATGAGGAAGATTAATCCAAGCAAAGTGCTTTCCAGGTATTGGAGCCAGAGAATCCCAAAGATGGGCTGACTTTTGAATTCCTGTTAAATTAGACACATCAGCATGCGATTTCCAAGGGCTGATTCAAGGGCTTTTGGGCAAGGAAGAGTCATTGTTGGCAGAACCAGCAAGGAGAATGCAATTGGATATTTTTCCTCATGGGACTTAGTGTGTCAGAGCTGAAGGCCAGGCCTGGGAAGAAAACAGCAGAACAGTCTCCCAGCGAGGGATCCAAGGAATCTGCTCCCAGAAGGTGGAATTTGTGGTTGTGGTGTGGGGTCATTGTCATCTGCATACAGGGTGCTAGTTAATCAAATGGGGAACAGTCTTTGCCCCAATTGGGGCTCACAGTCAAAGAGGGAGGGAAAACAGATATTTTACAGGTGAGGAAACTGAGGCACAGAGCAGTTAAGTGACTTGCCCAAGGACACACACCAGGCAAGTGTTGGATCTGGAAGAAGGACCCAGGTCTCCAAAAGTGTATTTTGTTGTTGTTGTTATTATATTTAAGTACTTACTACTTACAGTGCTTTGCACAAAGTAAGCACTCAATAAATACAATTGACTGATGTATATAGGGATTAGTACTGTACTCCATATGCAAAGGAGGAGCAGAGTGGCCTATTAGAAAGAGCACAGATCTAAGAGTCAAAGGACCTGGGTTCTAATCTCAGCTCTGCCAGCTGCTTGTTGTGTGACCCTGGGCAAGTCACTTAACTTCTTAGGGCCTCAGTTTCCTCATCTGTAAAATGGGATTCAATGCCAGTTTTCCCTCCTACAGGGACTGGGTCCAACCTGATTATCTTGCATCTACCCCAGCATTTAGTACAGTGCTTGACATATAGTAAGTGCTTAACAAATGCCATTTTTTTAAAAAAAGAAGAAAACTTTATTGAACTGTACTTTCCCGTGCACTAAGGTCGGTGCTCTGCACACAGTAAGTGCTCAGTAAATTCATCATCAATCGTATTTATTGAGCGCTTACTATGTGCAGAGCATTGATTGACATATGTAGGTTCTACCGGGTTATGAGAACTAAAGTACTTATGTGGCACAAGGGGCTAAAGTGGCAATTTGGTGCCATAAAGTGGGAAAAATTGGAAATTCATGAAGGGAGGCTTCATCTTATTTTCAGAGCCCTTCTGAGGAGAGCCATGGTGTCAGATATGAAATAAGTGTCAGATATGAAATAAGAGGTGATTCCACATAGGATGTGGGAGTAAGCACGGAAGCAACTGGTTGATGGTGGGAGAGGTGAGAGAGAGGGAGTGAGCAGGTTGGCTAAGTGGGAATGCAGCTAAGAGCATGTGAGCTGGGATGTAGTGAGAGAAGGGAGTGGACTTTTTCTTTTTTAATGGCACTTGTCAAACACTGTTCTAAGAACTGAGGTAGATACAAGTTAATCAGATTGGACACAGTTCCTGCCCCACATGGGACTCACAGTCTAAGTAATTAGGAGGAGAAGTAGGAGGGAGAAAGCCAAGTGCCTTCAAGGCTCTGGTCAGGAGATTTTGCTTGATGTAGAGCAGAACCGGGGCAGCCGTTGGAAGTTTTTGAGAAATGGGGAAATATGTGCAGAATGTTGTTTTAGAAAAATGACCCAGGCAGCAGAGTGAAATATGGACTGGAAAGAGGAGAGTCTGGATTCATTCGTTCATTCAATCATATTTATTGAGCACTTACTGATAATAATAATAATAATAATGATATTTGTTAAGCACTGACTATGTGCAGAGCATTGTTCTAAGTGCTGGGGAGGTTACAGGATGATCAGGTTGTCTCACAGGGGGCTCAAAGTTTTAATCCCCATTTTACAGATGAGGTAACTGAGGCATGGAGAAGTTAAGTGACTTGCCCAAAGTCACACAGCTGACAGTTGGCGGAGATGGGATTTGAACCCATGACCTCTGACTCCAAAGCCCGTGCTCTTTATACTGAGCCACGCTGCTTCTCCAGCCACGCTGCTTCTCCTATGTGCAAAACACCGTACTAAGCACTTGGGGGAGTAAAATATCACAATAAACAGACAAATTCCTTGCCCACAACGAGCTTACAGTCTAGGCAAGATAGACATTAACATATATTTGTATATATGTGTGTATACATACACACATATGTATGTATCTATAAACTACAGTAATGTACGTAAGTGCTGTGGGGCTGGGTGGGGATGAATAAAGAGAGCAAGCCAGGGTGACACAGAAGGGAGTGGGAAAAGAGGAAAGGAAAGTTTAGTCAGGGAAGGCCTCTTGGAGGAGATGTTCTTTCAATAAGGCTTTGAAGCCGGGGGAGTAGTTGTCGGATATGAGGAGGGAGGGCATTCCCGGCCAGAGGCAGGATACAGCTGAGGGGTCAGCGGCTAGATGGATGAAATCCATGTGATGAAGTGTGTGGGCTGGGTCGTAGTAGGAAGAGGCAGGGTGATTGAGTGCTTTAAAGTCAGTGGTGGGGAGTTTTTGTTAGATATCAAGGTGGATGGCAGCCACTGGAGTTTCTTGAGGAGTGGGGAAACGTGGTCTAAATATTTTTGTACTGGAACCTAGGAGATCAGTGAAGTGGCTGGTCAAAGTTGACAGTATTTAACCAGACCTCCGTGTGTATTGCACTGTATTATAGCAGAGTGCTGAGGTATTTTCCCCAATAGTTCTAGGGAAGGTTAGGATGCCTCAGAAGTGGATTCTTATCTCATCTCTCTCTTTCCGGGTTTGTATCTGTTGTGTCCACCCATACAAATAAATCATTCTTCCAGGTTGGACATTAAGGATGGGAGCCGAAAGCATTTCCATGCTTGTTCATTTATTTTCCCATCGTTCTCCATCTGGAGAAGCAAACCTGTAGTTCTGCAGTATGAATATCCGAGTCCCAGGTGTGTGTGTTTGTGTGCTTGTGTGCATGCATGTGCTCATCAGTGTCCCAAAGAGCACTGATAAGTGTTTTGTATTGAGTTTCTGTTTTGTGTTGTAGAGACTGAATGAACAAAGGAAGGGAGCAGAGACAGAGTGGAAAAAAAATGCACAAAAGTATCCCTGGCAGTATGAATGAATAATTCATATTATGTATTACTTGCCTCAGTTCTCTGAGTCCCAAAATAGCAGTTTTAATTGCTCATTTGTTTCCCCATTGACTTTAATTTAGCTGAGAGAACTTTTGTTTTTAAAGTTGTTTTCCAGGTGGAGCTACTTTCAGGGAAAAACAATCCTACAAAATCCTGTTAAGGAAATCACAGTAATCAAAGGAAGAAATGCACACTCCTTGGAGCCAACGTTTTGGCTGCTGGAGGCTTTGTTTTAAACCAAGCTGCCAACCCAGGGGAGTTTTTGGTCTGGTATACCATACAGAATCACTCAAAGTCTTCAGACGTTCCTGTTAGCCAGACCACCCTTAGTCTGGCACTGACTAGCCAACGAAGTTTAACTGGGCGTGGAGTAGCTAAAGGCCTCTAAAGGTGATGGTGATGATGATGATGATGGCATTTGTTAAGCACTTACTATGTGCAAAGCACTGTTCTAAGCACTGGGGGGAATACAAGGTGATCGGGTTGTCCCATGTTGGGGCTCACAGTCTTAATCCCCATTTTACAGACGAGGGAACTGAGGCTAAGAGAAAGTACGTGACTTGCCCAAAGTCACACAGCAGACATGTGGTGGAGCTGGGATTAGAACCCATGACCTCTGGCTCCCAAGCCCATGCTTTTTCCACTGAGCCACGCTGCTTCCCAGCATGGAAAGCAATCAATCCAAGGTATTTTTGAGCACTTACTGTGTGCAGAGCACTCTTCTAAGCGCTTGGGAGAATTCAGTACAGTAGAGTTGGTAGACACAATCCCTGCCCTCAAAGAGCTTACACTCTAGTGGAGGAGACAGTAAAATAACTTTCAAATAGGGGAAGTGGCAAAGTATAAGGATCTGAACACAAAATGCTGTGGGGCTGGAAATGGGCTGAGTATTTAAGTGTTAGGGGGTTTAGACCCAGATACAGAGGCATTGCAGAGAGGAGGGCTAACGGTGGGGAAATGAAGGCTAGTTAGGGAAGTCTATTTTGGAGGAGATTTGATTTTTAGGAAGGCTTTGAAGATAGGGAGAGTGATGGTCTGTCAGATATGAAGAGGAAGGGGTTCCATGCCTAGTGAGGACATGTCGGGGTGGGTGGGGAGAAAGATAAAATCAAGAGAAGTTTCTCAATCAATCGATGGTATTTGAGCACTTAATGATGTGCAGGGCTGTCTCTGTGGGGACAGCCAGGCCCTGGATGTCCTGGTCTAAGATAGAGAGTTGCGCCTAATCTAGCCAGAGAGTGCTTCTTGAGTAGAACTTCCCACCATCTCTGTGTCTGACAGACCACCACTCTCTCTTCAAAGCCCTACTAAAATCATATTTCCTCCAAGAGGCCTTCCCTGACTAACCCCTCAGTTCTCCACCCTATTCACCCTCCCTTCTGTGTTGTCTGTGCACTTGGGTCTCTTCTCCTTAAGAACTTTGATTTTCTTCTCCCCATTCCTAAGCATTTTGATACTCACCGCACTCCAGCCCAGTGACACTGCTGTACAAGTCCTTATACTTTGCCATTTTCCCTATCTCTAATTTATTTAAATGTGTCTCCCCAACAGGCTGTAAGTTCCTTGAGAGCAGGAATCATGTCTACCAACTCTCCTGTACTCTCCCAAGTGCTCTACATACAGTAAGCACTCAAATCAATACCATTGATTGGTTGATTATCTGTTTAAAAGAGAGATGGAAGGAGAGAAAAGTGTAGGACAAGTATCAATGCAACTTGCAGACACTTTTCTACCCAGGAATTCACGGCTGGTGGAGAACAGGAATCTTCGGGGCAGGAAGAGACCAGGAGTCCAGGGGCAAGTGGCACTGGAGGAGGGGCAAATGACAGAAAACCACACTGTGTCCTGTGTTAGCATTGGAATCTTTGTGAGTGGAAAATGGTATGTATTCCTTTGAATAATTAAAAAATGGCCAAAAATAGCACTAGCAGGAGTAGTATTTATTAAGGTCCCTCCAGGTAACAGAAAAGCAGCACGTTCCCTACCCTAAAGAAGCTAGACAGACATAAAAGTGCTTACAGACTTTCCTTGCTACAGAGCAAAACTGAAGGTCAGAAGGATTAGACCAGGTGATCAGAGCAGTGGTGTTGGATGAGCCTCTGTCCAATCAGTCAGATTTACTGAGTACTTTGTGTTCAGAGCACTATACTAAGCACTTTCCCCAGCTTTCCAGAATAACTGGGCAGCCTCTTTACCCCTGCATGTGTAGAATAGGGTGTTCAAATAGAGCAGCACCACTTTGACTCCTTGATCTCCAAGAGGGATTTGCTTTCAACAGGTATTGTGCCTTTTTCCCTCTCTGTCTTGATGCCTTCTTTCTTATAGGTGCCCAGATTGGGACTCGTGAGGGAAGCTGCTCCCTGCCTGTGAATACTTGGTGGAGACCCCAGGAAAGGGTGTTGATTTGAGCTGGTGAGGGCAGCCAGTCTAGCATCTACATCTCTGAGTATTGCCAAGTCAGTACAAAATGAAGCCAGCCTGGATGGAGCGTTCAGAGAACAATGGCTTGCAGAGTTTTGAAGAATCAAAGGGAAAGGAGCATGTGTCCTGAAGTCAGGCCGCAAGCCAGCGAGTTAGAGGTGGGTGGGGTGAGTCTGCTTCAAAGTGGAGGGAGCCACCATAGGGCCAGGAAGAGGCTTTTTGACACCTGACACGGGAGGACACAGAGGCCGTGTCTCCTGGGGTTTGCAGGTAATTTTTGAGGATTGCACTTTTCCCCAGTAGAAAATTTCAGTTTTGTCTTTTCTGTATGTGGGGCAAGCCTAAGACCAAGTGCCAGCCTACCTGGCAGGGAATCAAATGGGGTTAGATCGTTGCACTCGGGGCCCTGTGGCACTCGTCTCTCGTGAGAACTCGGACCTGGGACTTGAAGTGTTGGCACAGCCCCCTGAGTGATCGAGGACGTTTCCGACCTCCCCATCCTGCTTTCTCCCCTGCTGGCCTCCGGGCAGCCCCCAGAGGCCAAGCAGGCGATGGCCCACCAGTGGGCATACGGGAGTGCCCAGTCTCATGCCAGTACTGCTGTGCCTGCACAAGTCCAGCCCAGTATTTTCCTGCCTTTCCATACAGAAGTGCCACAGAAAATTCTAGCAGCAAACAACTCTTTTGTGAGCAGGCTAGAGGGTCGGGTTTTGCTAGCACAGTTAAGATGGGCGGATTCCATGAAGTCTTTCAACCAGGCCTCAGGTGTGTTCCCTGCAGAATGTACAGAATGTGGGAGGGAAAAGCAGAGTCTTGGAACCTTTTTGCAGGCTCGGCCCTCACCTCCTTTCCAAAAAGCAGTTCCTGGAGTGAGAGTGATCTGGGCTGGGGACCAGAAGGAGCCTGCTAGGGGCACCTAGGTAAATCAGAGCATCCAAAACGAGGAAGAGGTTCAACCCAAGGAGTGGAAAACTGGAGAAAGAATGCAGTTCAGGAGACAAAACAGAGAGGGTGCGAAGGTCTCGGCTATGGGAAATCAGGTAGAGATTCTGGGCAAATAAACCAATTTAGTGGGTTGTTTTCCTTTAAAGATGTCTCCTGGGTAACTTAATTATCCTTTCCCGTTGTTCACAATCTCTAGCCTGGGAATGCGGACCCTTTTGGCTTTGGCCACCTCCTATAAGCAATGGGGTTGGGGAGAAGGAAATAAGGGGAAGTGGAAAGAACAAGAGAGTAAGGTTTTATGCATTGGGCAAGATCCTCTGGTTTGTGACAGCTCACTGTGGCCTTCCGTACGATACTGTGAACTATGTCTGCTTAGTAATCGTGTTTACCACCTCCAACATCCCAGAGGTGAAGGAGTGTAGCTGAGAGGGTTGTGAAATCTAAGGTATGGGAAATATGCATGTGAATTACCCTGGGGCAATAAGGAAAGGCCAAGCCACTTGCTTGTTTACGCTTGAGCACACGAGAAGTCATTAAACTCTAAGCTTGAATGTCCCTAAAATGGGAGTTTGGGGTCTGGTTAGTTATTGATGATCCTTTTACTGCTCCTTCTATGCCTCCGTTCACCTTAAGCACTGCCAATAGCCGCAGACACATTATGTGAGAAGCAGTATGGTGTAGTGGTGTATGGAGCTGGGAGTCAGGACTGGAGACCTGAGTTCCAGTCCCTGCTCTGCCACTTGCCTGCTGTGTGACCTTGGGCTATTCACTTGACTTCTCTGTACCTCAGCTTCCACATCTGTAAAGTGGGATTCAGAATCTGTTCTTCCCAAAACCCTATCATGTGGATCAGGAATTGTATCCAACCTGATTATTTTGTAACTACCCAGTGCTTAGCTCTCAAGCAATGGTATTTATTGGCTATTTACTGTGCACAGAGCACTGCACCAAGCACTTGGGAGAGTATAATGCAATAGAGCCCAAGTGCTTGGCACTTAGTAAGAATTCCATGGTATTGTACTCTCCCATCTGCTTAGTACAGTGTTCTGCTCTCAATAAGTGCTCAATGAGTATCATTGATTTATAAATGTCTTCACTAATATTGTTATAATTATAAATATTAGCCATTGTTTAAAAGGAACAGAGTCAACAAAGTATGTTGCACTCTGTTCCCCAAGACATTGAATAGGCCATTTTTTGGAGAGAACCATTTTTTGTTGGGGTTCCCTCAGCGATTCTCCGGAAGATAGGCTGTTTTGTACTGCAGGTCGTCTGTGAGGCGCAGTGTCACCGTGGGACTGCTTGCCAGGAAGTCATTATTTCATTCACTGAATCGTATTTATTGAGTGCTGTGTGCAGAGCCCTGTACTAAGCGCTTGGGAGAGTACAATACAACAATAAACAAATACATTCCCTGCCCACAACGAGCTTTTAATGTAGGTTTACTCTAGTTTATTCAGGGCAACCTACTGGTCTTAAAGGGTTAATGCAGTTTACACACTTAAGGAGTAGCTAAGAATCTGGCAAGAGGAATGCTATTGGAAGGTGGTAAAAGGTGTGGGGTTGCTGAATAGGATTTTAGTGGAAAAAAGAAAACATCTCTTGAAGTAAAAGCTGGTTTCCCTATTGCTTTCTCTCCACACTCACCCCCAAATAATCCCAGCCCTGAGTTCCTCTGTAACATTCTTTCATTTCCCCAACTCAAGCCACAAGAGGATTACTGCCCAAGAAAGACATAAATTCCATAAATCTAATATTCCTAAGTCCCATCTTGGGAAACCTTTTCCTTCTCAGAAAACAGGCAAACCGGGCTTCTGAAGCGCGCGCATGCGTTTATGCATTTGTGCGTGTCTGTGTCTGTCTGTCTGTCCTCCGTCTCCTTAAGGAAGCCAACTCCTGCCTGAAGGTCCAAGCCCCCTACAGAGGGTCCTAAAACCTGCAATGTAGATGTGCTAGCTCAGTGTCTGTTGATCTCTGATCACATACTATGCGTTCTGGGATGTTTTTCCAGGAGTGTCCATTGTGAAATGTTCAGGTATGTTTGTGTTCGTTATGAGATTTGTAATTAAGAAGAGGGAGAACCAGATCTGGTTTGGCTACCTCTCCTCCCCATCCTTTCCCTTCCACCCCCACTTCCCTGCCCTGGCCCTGGCTGGCCAAGTCAGTTAGCCATCTTTGGTTAATCAGGGTTTTCTGCAAGTCAGGGAGAGGCTTGGAGTTTGATTTTTGTGGATCATGGAAAAAAGTAAAAAAAAAAAAAAGTGGCATTTGTTAAGCGCTTATTAGGTGCCAAGCACTGAGCTAACCTCTGAGGTTGGTATAAATAATCAGGTCGGACATAATCCCTGTCCCACATAGGGCTCACAGTCTACATAGGAAGAAAATGTATTGAATTCCTATTTTACAGATGAGGAAACAGGCCCAGAGAAGTTGTTACTTATCCAAGGTCACACAGCAGGCAAGTGGCAGAGCTGGGATATTAAGACCCAGATCCCTTGACCTCCAGGCCTGTGCTCTTCCCATTAGGCCACGCTGCTTCCCAGGTAAACGGGTCACCTGGTATGAGTCTCCTCATAGGCCACAGTCAGCAGGTTCAACCCTGAGGTGCACAGTTAAACCTCCCAGTTCAGAGGGGCACTTACTGTTTTCCCAAAGAAAAGGTGTCAGAAGCTCATATCATTGTTCTTCTTATAACGTTCCTCCCTATCCTGTTTCTCCACTGAGCCGCATTGAATAATTCATCCCCCATCTTGTAATTTGCACCCTAGAGATATTCATTGTCAGGATTTCCTCCACTGTTGGGTTTTTTTTTTTCCTTTGACCTTTTCCATAAATGAGCTGTGGGGGAGACTTCCTTATGGGGTTGACTCTCCAGCTCTTTCCAGAGACTTTCCCACTTGACGATAATGAAGGCGGCCTAGCCCTGGGGGACCTTCAGGAGGAGGAACTCTTGAGACCCTCCTCCCCCTCTCCTCACCTCCTGCCAGAGAGCTTGCTCCTTTTCCACTCTGGGCCCCCAATCCAGGCGTCCCTAATTTTCCATCCCTTATCATAGGAAGTTGAAATTTTTACTTTCCAATGTAAGAGCTCTTATTCCCCTTAGATTACTGCTTCCCAAGCATGAGTCAAGATTAAAAGCTTGGAAAGGCATTCATTTTTATGAGAAATCCTTTTCTGGGCTGTTTCGCTAGAGCCTTCTGTATGCGAAGTTACCGTCAGAGGCTAGAGGAATGTGAAAGTGTGACTTTTCAAGGCCTATATGTCAGGAGAATCAACCATATTTCTCTTCATAATTCTCCCTGTGGAAGGAAGGCCAGGCACTTAGCACTCCAGGAGGCTGCTCTTTTGATCCTGTGATTCAGAAGGAATTCCCTTGTGGGCTGAGAACCCTGCTGTTTGGATTATATCAGCTCTGAGGCTTGAAGGCTGCTAGTCGTTATTTATTGTTTGCTAAGTGCTTACTTTATGCTACGCACTGTACTAAGTACTGCTGGGGCAAGGTACAGGGATAATGCTTCTGTCACAGCTCCTGACCCATTGGAGAGCTCACAGTTCAAAGAGAAATAATGGGGGGTAAACACAGCAGAAGCAACAGTAACTAAGAATGGTGCAGTACTCAATTACTTCCTATCACTCTTGGCAGGACCTCATCTATTCCCAAAGTGACCACTGTTCCAGCTTTTAACAAATGAGGATGCTGGTCTCTGCCAGCCCTGCTCCTCCTGGATTGGTTTCCCCTCCATGAGGCAGCAGGTGGGAAGAGAGGTGCCACCCCCACAGGTCCTAGGACATTGATGCCAGAGTCCCTGGCTACCTATCTGCTGCCCTGGGGCAAGTCTTCCCAAAGAGGGGTGGGCAGGGGTAGCAGCCAGCGTGGCTTCCTGGAAAGAGCAGGAACCTGGGAGTCAAGGGACCTGAGAGCTAACCCCAGCTCTTCCATTTCCCTGCTGTGTGACCTTGGGCAAATCATTTAACTTCTTGGGGCCTTAGCGTCTTTATCTAGAGAATGGGGATTAAATGTGACTGTTCCCCTTCCACTTTAGACTGTGTGCCCAGTGAGGGATAGAGACTCTAACTGACCAGATTATCTGCTATCTACCCCACGCTTAGTTCCAAGCACTGAACAAATACCATAATTATTATTATTGGTTTCATTATTACCGTGGACAAGGGCCCTCAGGTCAGGAAAATCAGAAGCCCAGTAAAATCCCAAATAATTACCTTGTGAAATTGAAGCAACAAATCTTAATATTGCTGTGTTGTTGTTGTTTTTAATTCTATGGTATACTTTTGAGCACTTGGTACAGTGCTCTGCCGGTGGTGTGCGAGACTCAGTAAATACTATTGTGTGAATGATTACCATGTTAGGCTCTATTGCCCAGCGTCCTGCACTGTACAGCCATTCAGGCTGAAATAGAAAATGAAAAGTCCAACCTGAGTGAATGCAGATTTCCAGCATACGGTTGCAGACGGCATGACCTACCATCTGCTTTGGAACCAGGTTGAGTGTTTAAGAAGCTGCTGCTACTTCTCCCTCAGCATCATCTTCAGTGGTATTTATTGAGCATTCACTATGTACAGAACACTGAATTAAGCTTTTGGAAGAGTACGATATAACAGTTGGCAGACATGTTCCCTGCCCATAACAAGCTTACAGCCTAGAGAGGTGAGATGGACATTAATATAAATCAAGTAACCTTTTCCAGTGAGTTCACTTAATGCAGTAGAAGGTCACTTCAGTGTGGCAGAGTGCATGCTCTGTGTCTTCCAGGAAGGCTGAGCAAAGAGTAGATGTTCCGTGTCCCTGTTTGCAGCCAGAATCATTCCATCAAGACATTTATAGAGCACTTACTGTTTGCAGAGTGCTGTATTAAGCGCTTGGAAGAACACAACAAAGTGGGTAAACGTGTACCCTGCCCACATGGAACTTACAGTGTAGAAGGGGAGACAGACATTAAAATAAATTACGGATGTGGACGTAAGTGCTGTGGGGCTGAGGGTGGAGTGAACAGCAAGTGCTTAAAGGGTTTAGCTCCAAGTGCATAGGCGAGTGCCATAGAAAGGAGAGGGAGTAGGGGAAATGGGGGCTTAGCTAGAAAAAGCCTTTTGGAGGAGATGTGATTTTTTTAGTTAAGCTTTGACGGTGAGGAGAGTAGTGGTCTGTTATATGTGAAGGGGGGGGAATTCCTGGACAGAAGGAGGATGTGGGCGAGGGGTCAATAGAAAAATTGAGGTATGCTGAGTAGGTTGGTGTTGGAGGAGTGAAGTTTGAGGGCTGGGTTGTAGAAGGAGATCAGTGAGAATTAGTAGAAGTGTGAGAAGTGATTGACTGCTCTAAAGGCCTGTCTTTGTCACCATCCAGCTACATCTGCCACTGTTTATGATTTGAACGGAATGGAGCATGGGCTTCCCTTTCCAAAAACTTAGTTGTTTTAAGCTGTGATTCTGTTAGTTCTATTGGGATTGGTGAAGACTTTCTCACTACTACGATTCAGGGGAGTCTCAGGTGCCCCAAGCAGATCAGTTTGGTGCTTTTGGGGTTGTTCATTTGGAGGGATCTTTCTGGGGAGGCAGGGGAAAGGGAAGATATAATACTTTGGATCTAGCGAATGTTTTTATTTTCAAGTGCTTTCACATCAGTGGCCTTATTTCATCCTCACATCACGCCTGTGACGTAGAAAAGGGCAGGTATTGTTTTTCTCATTTTACCTGTGAGGAAACTGAGGCACACAGGTTAAGCACTTAGTAAAGTGCTCTGCACACAGTAAGCGCTCAATAAATACGATTGAATGAATGAATGAATTCAGCAGACAGGTGACCCTCCTGTGACTAGAACCCAGGTCTGCTACCTCTGTTTCACCGTGCCTTCCAAAGTTATTCTGGGGATTTGGTAAAGGACAAGCTGATGAATACAGTGTTGATCAGGTTGGGAAGACAGGCAAAACAGGTTTATATGGAACATGGGTAATGGGTAGCATAAATTGAGTCTGAGAAGGAATGTGCTTGGACTGTAAACTCCTCTGCAAGATGGTGAACTCCTTGAGGGCAGCGAATTGGGCAGAGAACAAGTCTACCAACTCTGTTATATTGCAGTCCCCAAGTGCTTAGTACAGTGCTCTTCCTAAGTGCCTGTACAGTGCTCTGCACATTGTAAGCGCTCAATACATATGATTGAATAAATGAATGAATGTATGCTATGCACACAATAAACGCTCAATGAATATGATTGATAAATTGATACAATAGAGATGTATCAACTCTATTGTACTCTCCCAAGTACTAGGCATAGTGCTCTGCACACAGGAGGGACTCAATGATTAGTACTGATTGATTGTTGCATTGAATTTTGCATCCTGCACTAAAAAGATCTCCACCTTGAGTTAGGGAAAGGCTGCCATCCAAGAGGGCATTTTTCCACAATTCCCAGGGTTCCCAGACCTCCATAAATCCATGGACAGCCTGTAAAATGACTTTGATATTTGCAAATACGGCAGTGGAAGGCTTCATTATGTCAGTGCCCCATCTCTGGTAGTGACAACTGTGTGGATTCAGGGTTGATTGGCAGCCCTGCCAATCTCACTGAGATGTCCAATAGGAGATAGAAAACCCCTTGCCTAGAATTGATCTTTAAAGAAAACAAAAGTAAAGAGGAGCAGCAGGTGAAAGTTTCTGCTGAGTTATTAAAAGATGCTGAGGTAACTTGTAATGGAATTATCGTGAACAGGTGATAAAGTGCTTTAAAGACACTGCATTGAAACTTATGTAGCCGCAAAAATAAGGTGTCCCAATAGCCAACCTTGCACCCCTGACTACGCCAGTTTATCCCAAATACTCCTCTGATGTAATTTTCCTGTCCGAGTTTCTTTTCTTGGGCTCTGTAGGCTGTCTGGGGATTCTTCTTGAAACTGGTGGTCTCAGAGACCTCCAGCCTTTCCCTTAACCCTGGCTTTGGCTAGTTTCTTACTATGTGCAAATCACTTTAATAAACACTTGGGAGAGAGCAGTACAAATGAGTTGATAGACATTTTCCCTGTCCACAATGAGTTTACAGTTCAGTGCTTAGTACAGTGCCTGGCACAGAGTAAGCACTTAACAAATGCCATAATTATTATTATTAGAGGGGAAAGCAGACACTAATATAAATAAATATTTATAGATATGTACGTAAGTGCTGTAGGGGTGAGGGTGGAGTGAATACCAAATGCCAGAAGACGCTAATAAGCTAATTAGCTCCACTCACTTTCTGCTGTGTTCTCCAAACACAAATGTTCTACTGACATCCACTGCACCACACACTCTCACACACACCTCGCAGAAGAAATCTGTTCCTGAAATGCCAGATTCTGAGTGCTCTCAGACTAATGTTCTTCAGTGGTGGTGACACCCACAGTTAAGATGTTAGGAAAAAGCATCACAGAATTCTAAAGATGGAAAAGATCTCAGGGGATTATCTGGTCCAGTTCCAACAGGGGAATGTCTAAAAGCATTCAAAATGGAGACGTGTCTGTGCTTTTGTTGTTCTCCCTGTCTCTCTCTCTGTGTCTCTTTCACTTGTTTTTTTAAAAAGGCTTGTCAGGAATGGAAATTTCACAAGTTCCCCCAGGAGCCATTTCTTTGTTGTTCTTCTGCTTTGCAAATCAAACCCATTACCTCTTGAGTTGTCTGTTCTGAAAACCCAGTATTTTTAATCATAAGGTATTAATCGATCTCCTGAAAAATATACCTTTCCAACGTTTTCTTTTGGGAAATTTTACTATAGAGTTCAAGTTGCTGGTCTGTCACATTTTCCCACCCAGTGCTGGTAAATAAGTCCTTGGAAAGGAAGGATATTTCTCTTTAAAAGCAATAGGAGGCACAATTTAGGTGTGCAGAGGCAAATAATTTTGCTGAGAGTCATCGCCTTTGTCACTCGAGGATACGCTTGGGAAAATTTAAGAAGGAGAGAGAGATACACAAATCACCAATGGGAGATTTGTCTGGGGAAGCTGTAAGAAACATCCTAGGGAATTGATAGTTCTTGGTCAGTCTGGCTGGGCTCTCACGTCCCGCTCCCAGGTGTCTTAAGGCTGGAGGAAACTGTTGTCCTTGGAGAGGGCAGCAGCTCTGGAACTGCCACTCAGTCCCGCTGGCCTGTTGAATATGCCTGTGTTTGCCCAGGAATGGACTCCGGGCCCATGGGTCTTGGCGAGACCTGCCTAGCCTGGGGCTGGCACTGGCCTAAGTAGATCTGGGGACCGCACCAGGCTAGAGGTGAACCTGGGCCAAATCTGACCAACCACTTCCTTGGGGATGATAGTGCACATGGATGGTTGTCTCTGAGGCCCCTGGGATTCAGAAAGGTGGGGGACTCTACCAGTGCCACTTCTGGCTTTGCAAGAGTGACCTTCCAGTTCTGCCCATCCTGTCTCCACTGTTTGCCCCTTCACACCCCATACCCTCTGCTTTCCGGGGAGAAAGAATGAAACAGTGTTTGCCATGAAAGCTGAACCGGGAGGGAGGCACTAAGTTGATCTAAAGAGCCTCGGGTGCTTCCTGGGTTGGAGGCTCAGGGCCTTCTGGCACATCCGCCCCCACCCCCAAGGTCGGGGGTTCTTCTGGTGCTATGCAAACAGGAACAGTGTCTCTCCTTTTTCCCCTTCATGAGATGGGAATTCATTTGTGCAGATTTATTAGGGCGATGTTTCTAAGTTCCCAAATAGGCAGGCATTCCTCTCGAGGGTGTGACTGCCAACTCTGTTACATTGAACTCTCCCAACTGCTTAGTACAATGCTGTATACAGTGCTCTGCACACAGTAAGCTCTCAATAAATATGATTGATTGGCTGATTGCTTGATATTTTGGCCAGCCTTCCCGGGGGAGAACTGCCCTAGTATAAGGAAGATTGGTATGTTGACAGTCCATTTGTCTTTTCCTGTTGCAGATATACCAAGCCACTCACCTTCGCCGACTGTATTAGCGATGAGCTGCCATTGGGCTGGGAAGAGGCTTACGACCCTCAGGTTGGGGATTACTACATAGACCACAACACAAGTAAGTGCCAGGTGGCTTGCGGCTTGAGTAATAGAAAGAGAGAGAGAGAGAGAGAGAGTGTGTGTGTGTGTGTGTGTGCGTGTGTGTGTGTGTGTGTGTGTGCGCGCGCACACACAAGGTGTGAATACCGGATGGGTGAAGACAAAATAATCCCAGCTAGGATTTTCACACAGCTTTTCAGGGCATTGTCATCTGCGACTGCATCTCGCAGTATCACAGAGCAGCTATTAGCAGGACTGGCTGTAGGATAGCGTGGGTGGAGTGGGTACCTGTATGGGGGGTGGGGTTGGAGAGGGCTGTTCACAGTCTCAGGGGGCCAAGTTATCCCTTCTCTTGGAGCCAAAAAGGGGCCAGAGGTGGGCCCACCATGGGTCTCTATTCCCTGCCCTCTGCAGGCAGGATGTAGCACCTGGCCCCGGGAGCTGTGGAGATGAGCCATCCCTCTGCTGTGAGAAGGGGCAGTGCCCCAAGTAGGACATCTAAGCCGGAGCCGCTGTGTGTGGGTGGGCGGGACTCCGCAAAGGGGATAGAGCTGCTGCCTGGCCTGGATGGACCAAGCGTTGATGGTGGCAGAGGAGGAAGAGGTGGCTCCAGTTGGTGCCTTTCTCATTCTCGTGGGAACCAGGAGTGGACTGTCCCCCTCAGCCCCCACACCAGGGCACTGTGAAGAGGAGCAGTCTGCCTTTCTTGCCCCCCTTGCCCAAGTGGCCTGAGGGTCCAGGACCCACAGTGGTGACACCAAGCAATGTAGCCTAGTGGATAGCTCACGGGCCTGGGAGTCAAAGGGACCTGGGTTCTAATTCCCGCTGTGCCACTTGTCTGCTGTGTGGTCTTGAGAAGGTTACTTCACTCCTCTGTGCCTCAATTACGTCAACTGTAAAGCGGGGATTAAGAATATGAGTCCTATGTGGGCAAGGATTGTGTCCAACCTGATTAGCTTGTATCTACCCCAGAGCTTAGTAAAGTGCTTGGCACATAGTAAATGCTTAACAAATGTCATTAGAAAAAAAAAAGCAAGCAACTTCCATAGCAGTCGCAGCCAAAAGGCTGCACAGCCCAGCCACACTTGCGCTGCTGGAGGGGGCACCCGCACTTTGTGGCTCCCATCACGGCCCACATCAGCAGCGGCACCCTTTCCCTCAGGCATTTGGAGCAGGGGCAAGAAGAAGGGCTGCTGCTTAGCCAGCTGTGGCTGTACAGCACCAAGTGCCACCTGCTGCTCCTTCTCCCTTGAGCGGTCTGCAAACAGTTCTGGCCCGGGACTAGCACCCAAAAGAAGCAGTGGAGAAAGAAGAGAAGCATCACTGAGTACCTTTTTCCTTCTTCTTCCTCCCTCTGTTTCTCTTCCCTTTCCCTCTTTCCTTCCTCTTCCTTTCTTTACTTAACCCCACCTTCAATCTCCCATTCCCTTGTTGTGTCACTGCTTGGCCTAGTGGAAAGAACACAGCCCTGGTAGCCAGGGGACTTGGGTTCTAATCCAGGCTCTGCCACTTGCCTGCCAGGTGAGTGTGGGCAAGTCACTTGATTTCTCTGTACCTGTTTCCTTATCTGTAAGATGGGGTTTAAATAAACCTGTTCTTCTTCCTCCTTCAACTCTGTGTCCAGTGGAGATAGCCTGTGTCTGATCAGATGGTATCGTGTCTTCCCCAGCATTAAGCATAGTAAATACTTAACCATGAAAAGCAGCATGGCTTAGTGGATAAAGCACAGGCCTAGAAGTCAGAACTTGGGTTCTAATCTCAGCTCTGCCACTTGTCTACTGTGTGACTTTGGGCAAGTCACTTCACTCCTCTGTGCCTCAGTTACCGCATCTGTAAAATGGGGATTAAGACTGTGAGCCCCAGGTAGGACATGGACTGTATCCAACCTGATTAGCTTGTATCCTAGACCGCTGGAGTCAGTCATGGAAAATGAAGACCCATCCACAAGTGTTAAGAAGACCTCAAAGCAGCCTTGTCTGAGGAAATGGGTATCTCTACAAGACACCACTATCAGATGGTCTTCTGGATTAGGGGCATGGCTAACAGATGACACCAGGACTAGTTTGATGATAACTCTGAGCCCAAAGAGCTAACTGCAGCTAACCACACCTTGCATACCTTCCTGACCCTGATGAAGGATATTTATTGGAGCAGATGTTCCATTAGGACCCAATCTGAAGGACTCTAGCTAGGGTCTCGTCAGAGATGAAGAATAGTAACTGATTTGGACGTGGATTTGTTTCCGGGAGCCGTCTTGACGATGGAGGTATTGCTTTTTGACTTAGGGACTACACTGTTGTCAGAACTGATTGTGTCTCAGCTGATGGTCACTCCATGTGTGATCGCTGAGATTCAGACAACCGACGGGCCCCTCTAATAGTTTTACAAAGGGAACCGGATGCAGGGATGAGGAGGAAAATTGGTATGAAAGGAGAACGGTCTCAGTTTGGGAAAGGTTAAAGAGAGAACTAAATTGGCCCTTGCAGATATTGAAACCAAAGTTTAAGAAATGTTCTTAGAGGCTGCAAATAATATTGTGATGTTATTAATGACATTGCTGGTGGGAGCCAAGGTTTTATTAGCATTCGGGATTGCTTATTGGGTAATGAGAAGTAAATATGCCTTAATTGAGTGTATATGGGGAATGAGGTTAATGCTTTGATGACTAGATGCGATGCTGAGTTAAACACTGAACGGGAACCTTAATCAGTTTTTTCCTTTTTTAATTGCAGAGTACAACAACCTCGTTAAATTCAAAAGGTGGAAGCGGGATTCTAAGATGCTATAGGGAGGTTTAAGAAAAATAAAGATAAGTGAGCTAAAGCTAGCAAATAGAGACATGCAGCTTGTTTCAGGGCTTTGGGTTACCAAAAGTTTCCTGCTTGGGACATGGCAGGTTTTTCTCTTTCAAACAAGCCATGTTTTCTGCTTACTTGTCTTATTGGAGCTGTGTTACCATTTCTAGTTAAACTCCCACTCTTCCGTACACTGTCTTGATCAGACAGAGAAAATGACGCATCTGCAACCTACTGCTTCCTTCCCCGTGCCTGTAAACTGTTTTATTAATAGTATTAAGTGCTTACTGTGTGCTAGACACTATATATCCTAAGCGCTGGCGTAGATACAAACTAATCAGATTGGCCACAGTCCATGTCCCACATGAGGCTCACAGTCTTACTCCCTGTTTCACAGTTGAGGCAGCTGAGGCCTAGAGAAAAGGTAAGTGTCTTGACCAAGCGGGTGTGCACGGGTGACTTCTGGCCTGCAGCAGCCATCGTGGGAGCTACAGGAGAACTGCGCTGTAACCTGGGCCCTGCTCTTGGCTGTGTTCCAGAAACCACCCAGATCGAAGACCCAAGGGTCCAGTGGCGGCGGGAACAGGAGCACATGCTGAAGGACTACCTGGTGGTGGCTCAGGAGGCACTGAGTGCGCAAAAGGAGATCTACCAGGTGAAGCAGCAGCGGCTGGAGCTGGCCCAGCATGAGTACCGCCAGTTGCACGATGTCTGGGAGCACAAACTGGGCTCCCAGATCAGCTGTAAGTACCAGCCGGGCTGGGGTTTGAGGCGGCAGTGATTGGGAAGCAGGCACAGCCTCGCTCTGGGCCTGGAATTCTCTCCTGAATGAGTGATAAAGCTCATCCTGGCTGTTGGAAGTAGGGTAGAGGGATGTTCAGTGTGCCAACAGGGGTGAGGTTTCTGTTTCCTTTCAGAAATTTCAGATCCAAAGAGCTAAGAGTTATGGAAAGGTGACCTTGAGTGTCTTGGCGAACTCTGTCCAGAATGGACTTTTCCAATTTAAGGAATCAGGAGTAAGGGACTGGGGTAGGGTGTAGGTTTTTAGGTTGAGCGAAAAAAGAGTTTGTGGATGAATCAGAGGAGAGCCTGATCTGTACGGCCACAGTCTCTACACAGGTAAGAAGATTTTGCTATAGTTGTCCAAATAGTAGTGCAAATGGCATCTGCTGAAGCCCCATTGGGTTCAATACACTGCAAGAGGCAGCATGGCCTGACATCATCATAATAATAATAATAATAATGGCATTTATTAAGCGCTAACTATGTGCAAAGCACCGTTCTATGCGCTGCGGGGGGTACAAGGTAATCGGGTTGTCCCACGTGAGGCTCACAGTCTTAATCCCCATTTTACAGATGAGGTAACTGAGGCCCGGAGAAGTGAAGCGACTTGCCAAGAGTCACACAGCTGACAGTTGGTGGAGCCAGGATTTGAACCTTTGACCTCTGACTCCAAAGCCCAGGCTCTTTCCACTGAGCCACGCTGCTTCTTCTAAAAAACATGGGCCTGGGAATAAGAGGACCTAGGTTCTAACTGGCCTTGCTACTTGCCCAAGTAACCTCGGGCAAGTCACTTAAGTTCAATGAGCCTCGGTGTTTGCATCTTTAAAACGGGGGTTCAGTAATTGGTCTCCCTCTTACATAGACTATGAGCCCAAAGTGGGCAAGGGTTATGTCCAACTTGATTGTATCTACCACAGGGCTTGACTCAAATACTATTAGTTGTTATTATTATTTCTACTGAGCACTTGGAGAAGTACAACAGAAGCCAGAGATGAGTTCCCTACCCATAAGAAGCTTATATTCTGATGAGGGAGTTAGGCATAAAATATGGAGATTGAGAACGTGAGCCCCACGTGGGACAGGGACTGTGTTCACCTCGATTTACTTGTATCCACCCCAGTGGTTTGTACAGTGCCTAGCATAGAGTAAGTACTTAACAAATACCATCATTGTTATTATTTTCAGATAGAATTTTCAAAGTAAATAAAAATGTACTGTGTGCAACTGTTTATACACAAGTGCTGTGGATCAGGAAAAATAAGTACACAAGTGCTAGAGGTGACAGGTGGTTTGCTATGACCCAGGGTGTTGTGAATGAAACGAAGAAGACCAGTTGGAAGAGTTGAAATTCTAGGAGGGCTTTGAGCAGGAAGAGAGCTGTGGTCTGTCCTTTCATTTTGGTGGGAGGAAGAGCGATGACGGGGAGCATTCCAGGCAAAACCATGAGTGAGATACAGTTACAAGATGAGATTGGGAGCAGTGGGTGAAGAGAGCTGAGGCCCTGTCACTCATTAAGGGTGGTATTTGTTAAGTGCTTATTATGTGCCGCTAAGCACTGGGGTAAATACAAGATAATCTGGCCAGAAACAGTGCCTGTATCTCATGGAGCTCTCCGTTTAACAAGGAGAGAGGCCAGGTATTGAATCCCCATTTTACAGATGAGGCGCAAGAAAGGTAAGTGACTTGCCCAGTGTCACACAGCAGGCATGTGACAGAGCCGGGATTAGAACCCAGGTCCCCTGACTTCCAGGCCCATGCTGTTTCCTGAAGGTCAAGCTGCTTATCAGTTGGCTCTCTGCTCAGGCTGGAATAGTACCTGATTAACTTGAAGTTCTTAGGGATGTGGAGTTTTTCTTAGCCCCTAATAGGACAGGGACCAAGTCTGATGTAATTATTTTATATTTGCCCAGAATTTTGCATGTAGGAAGTACTTAATAACTACCATTACTACTACTTTTTAGTTTTGCTGAATTATAAATCTGCAAACAAAATTTTCTGTCAAGACATCTGGTGGAAATTTGGGGGCACAGCACAGTCTCCTTAGTAGGAGATGTGCATCACAGAAATGAGCATCAGAGAATCTTCCTCTGTCCCCAATCTTTTCTCCAGGAACTCCCAGGCCTTCCTGTTACCATTGGCTTTAAGAACCTCAATCAGCTCTCCCCTCCTAACTGACCTCACTTGTCTCAATTAATCAGTGGCATTTATTGAGCACTCACTGTGTACCGTGCACTGTACTAAGCACTTCAGAATGCACAGAGCAGCAGAGTGGGTAGACACGGTCTCTGCCCATTGTGTACTCTTCCCTCCTCTAAAACCAACTCTCTTCCTGCACCTCGATGTAGTCTATCTCACTGGCATCCCCTTGCACACATCTTACCTCCTGCATGGAACTCCTTTTCCCCTCATATCCAACAGACCACTATTCTCCCCATTTTTTTTTCTTTTTTACTTGCATTTGTTAAGCACTTATTATGTGCCAGGTACTGTACTAAGCACTGGGGTAGGTAAAACTAATCAGGTTGGACACAGTCAGATGAGGTAACTGAGGCACAGAGAAGTTAAGTGTTTTGCCCAAGGCCATGCAGCAGACAAGTGTCAGATCTGGAATTAGAACCCACGTCCTTCGAAATCCCAGGACCATGCTCTATCCACTAGGCTAAATTTCTTCTCATTTTCATAGCCCTACTAAAACAGTATCTTCTTCCAGAGGCCTTCCCCAACTAGCCTCTCATCTCCCTACCTTAGTTGACTTCCCCTCTGTGTCACCTATGCACTTAGGTCTGAACCCTTCAAGCACTTTGATATTTGCCCCATAGCACTTATGTATATATCCCTATACTCTGCCACTTGCCATATTTGTAATTTATTGTAATGCCTATCTCCCCCATTGGATTGTAAGCTCCTTGAAGGCAGGGATCCTGTCTACCAACTCTGTTAAACTGAACTTTCCCAAACCCTTGGTACCGTGTTCTGCGCATAGTAAGCGCTCAATAAATCCCATCTGTTGATTGAAACAGGTGACCAGATGAGACGAACCCCTTGAAGGCCCTTAGAGCCCCCACCCAGGCCCTTCCCTTAACTTCTAGAAATCACCCTTTTGAATGTAAGGAAACCAGAATAATTGCTTCAGAGGTGTCCAGGTGCTGGGCATTCCTGCGTCTGAGGGCTTGGCAAGCAGTTGAATGTTATCCAAGGAGGATTCTCTGAGCAGACCGGTGAAGCCACATGCCTCTCCTCTCACTCAGATGACCCGTTGTGGCTTGCAGGTGCTTCAAACGCTGTTCCTGGACTTGTCGGGGCCCGAGCTGCACCCCTGCCCAGCCTTTCATTTTGAGTCTCCGCTCTAGATATTGTCTGTACCCTTCACACCGGGGAGGTGTCGGACAGGTTCTCTTGCCTGGCGAAAGGCCCGCCTGGCGCATAATGTCTCAGGCCCGGTGTTCTTTGAAAATGAAAGCTTTGATTTCAAGGTCACCTGAAATGAGGTGATAGTGGTTGAAACTCAGCTAGTGACTCACATAATTTAACATTCTGATGAGGGAGGCTTTTGTCACATGGACAGTTCAGAGGAGTAGCTGACTTTGAGGGCCTGAACCTTTTCTGTGGCAATGCTGAGTGGATTGCGTGTAGGAAACTCACACTTGGAGACTGTGCTGCCTCTGAGATTAGTCCCTGAGGCTAGCCGTGGCCGCGCCCTGTAGAGCCTCATTCCAAGGGCCACCTCTCAGGGAAGTCTCCTAGTTAGTCTTCTTCTCTCACCTCACCCCACATGCTCCAAAAAGAGGAAGATACTGTGAGGTCTTTGCCTCTTGCTGCATAGAATCTTGACTCTCAGAGAGTGAATGGTCCCCATTGATCAGGGCATAGATCAGTAATCAAACATTTATTGAGCACTTACTGTGTACAGAGCACTATACTAAGTGTTCAAGAGAACAGTTCAACATATTCCCTGTTCATGAGGAGCTTGCAGTCTAGGAGGAGACAGACCTTAAAATATGGATAAGTGCTGTGGGAATGAAGGTTGGGCAAATATCAAGTGCTTAAAGAGCACAGATCCAAATGTGTAGGTGATGCAGAAGGGAGAGGGAGTAGGGGAAAGAGGGGTTAGTTGAAGAAGGCCTTGTGGAGATGCGATTTTGTTAAGGTTCTGGGGGGGGGGGGGGGTGATCTATCATATGAAGGAGGTGGGAGTTCCAGGTCAGAGAGGGGGCACGGGCAAGGGGTCAGCAATATAGATGAGATTGAAGTAGGTTGGTGTTATAAGAGCAAAGTGTGCAACCTGGATTGTAGTAGGAAATCATGGAGGTAAAGGGTGAGTGGGTGGGGCAGCAGATTGAGTTCCGTAAAGCCGATGGTAAGGAGTTTCTGTTTGATGCAGAGGTGCGTGGGCAACCACTGGAGATTCTTGAAGAAGGGAAGTCATGGACTGAGCTTTTTTTTTTTTTTTTCCAGAAAAATGATCCAGGCTTCAGAGTGAAGTAAAGAGTGGAGTTGGGGGGAAACAGGAGTCAGGGAGGTCAGTAAGGTAGCTGATGAAGTCGTTATGGTGGGATATGATAAATGCTTGGGTCATTGTGGTAGCAGTTTGGATGGAGAGGAAATGGCAGATTTTAGCAATTTTGTGAAGGTAGAACTGCTAGGATGTGGTGACAGACTGAATATGCGGGTTAAATAAGAGCGCTAAGTTCAGGATAGTGCCAGGGTTACAGGCTTGTGAGACAGGGAGGATGGTGGTTATATTTGCAGTGATGGGAAAGTCACAGGGAGGGTAGGGTTTGGGTGGGAAGATGAGAAGTTCTGTTTTGGAAATGTTGAGTTTGAGGGGTTGACAGAACATCCAAGGCATGAGGAAATGTGAACTTGCACTCTACCACCGCTAGTAATAAAGCTAAAATTTTTCCTCTCAAAGTCAAACTGGCATAAAGATCAGTTGCTGTAGATCTGGAGCTAAAAGGACTGGTACCCACTGAGCAGTCTTTCCTTTTTTTAAAGTTTCTCAAACTCTCTGTCAAGTTAATAGCTTGTATTTGTGTCAGTCCCACATGATTAAAGAAATCCCACTGAAGACCACCAGTCAATCAGTTAATCAGTGGTGCTCATCGAGTGCTAACTCTGGGCAGATCATTGTACTAAGTGCTTGGGAAGGTACAGTACAACAGAGTTGGTAGGCATGTTTCCTGGCCACCAGTAGCTCATAGTTCAGAGTGGGAGACAGACATTAAGGTAAGTAAATGAATTACAGATATGTACATCAGTGTTGTGGAGGTGAAGTGAATAAAAAGTGTTTAAAGGGTACATTATCCAAGAGCATAGGTGACATAGAAGGCAGAATAAGTACAGGAAAGAGGGCTTAGTTGGGGAAGGCCTCTTTGAGAAGATGTAATTTTAATAAAATTTTGAAGGTGGGGAGAGTAGTTGTCTGTCATATCTGGAGGGGTAAGGAGTTCAGGCCAGAGGAAGGATGTGAGCAAGGAGTTATTGGCAAGATCGAGGTACAGTGAGTAGGTTGGATTTAGAGGACAGAAGTGCGTGGGCTGGATTGTAGTAGGAAATCAGCAAGGTAAGGTAGGAGAGGGTGAGTTGAGTGAGTTCTTTAAAGCCAATGGTAAGGAATTTCTGCTTGACACAGAGATGGATGGGCAGCCACTGGAGTCAGTCAGTCAATCATATTTATTAAGTGCTTATTGTGTGCAGAGCACTGTACCGAGTGCTTGGAAGAGTACAATATAACAATAACCAGACAAAATTCCCTGCCCACTGGAGCTTCTTGAGGAGTGGGGAACTATAGACTGAATGTTCTTTTAGAAAAATGATCTGGACAGCAGAGTGAAGTATGACTGGAGAGGAGAGAGACAAAAGGTAGGGAGGTCAGAGAGGAGACTGCAGTAATTAAGGCGAAACCCAAACTCTGAAACTCTCAGATTCCAAGGGATGGAAGCATTGAGTTGCCATAGAAAAATGTTACAAACGAGTTGACTGCTCTGCTCTCAATATTAAAACAGTACTTTCAGAGTTCATTCAGATGCTCACGTAAGTGATGGATAAACACACTGAGCCACAGTGTGTCTCTGAATGAAAAATGTTTTTCTTGTTCCAGTGGTCTCTGGTTCATCATCCAGTTCCAAATATGACCCCGATATTCTGAAAGCTGAAATTGCCACTGCAAAATCCCGGGTAAGTGTCTGTCATCTAATTCCTCTCCTGGTATTCCTCTCCTGTGATGGTTGAGAGAATCTAAAATAGCCCACAAAAGACAAGCCTGCGAAGTCTGTTAGCCCGGCAGTTCTGGCTAAAGCAAGATAATGTTTGGCTTGAATTAGTTGTCATCATTTCCACCTAGACTGTTGAGGCCTGTCTGGGGCAGACACACTGAAGCTGGATTTGTGAACAGTTCAGTACTGAAATTAGAAGCTAAGAACCTGGGAGCTTAAAAAATGAAATAACAAATTCAAAGGCCAGAGAAGGGAAAGAAATGCATTTATGATTGTGCTGATTTGGAGTGATCTGAATCCATTCATTCTAAGTCTCGGAGGGGTGGCCTGGTGTCTGGTTGAGGACAACGTTTCTCTTTCTTGGGTCATTGACTGATAACAAAGGTTCTTCATGGGACTTCATGGGATCCGCCCTTTCCTCTCCATCCAAACCGCTACCCTGCTAATTCAAGCTCTCATCCTATCCCGTCTGGACTACTGCACTAGCCTTCTCTCTGATCTCCCATCCTTGTGTCTCTCTCCACTTCAATCCATACTTCATGCTGCTGCCCGGATTATCTTTGTCCAGAAATGCTCTGGACATATTACTCCCCTCCTCAAAAACCTCCAGTGGCTACCGATCAATCTGCGCATCAAGCAGAAACTCCTCACCCTGGGCTTCAAGGCTGTCCATCACCTCGCCCCCTCCTACCTCACCTCCCTTCTCTCCTTCTACTGCCCAGCCCGCACCCTCCGCTCCTCCACCACTAATCTCCTCACTGTACCTCGCTCTCGCCTGTCCCGCCATCGACCCCCGGCCCACGTCATCCCCCGGGCCTGGAATGCCCTCCCTCTGCCCATCCGCCAAGCTAGCTCTCTTCCTCCCTTCAAGGCCCTGCTGAGAGCTCACCTCCTCCAGGAGGCCTTCCCAGACTGAGCCCCTTCTTTCCTCTCCCCCTCGTCCCCCCTCCATCCCCCCGTCTTACCTCCTTCCCTTCCCCACAGCACTTGTATATATGTATATATGGTTGTACATATTTATTACTCTATTTATTTATTTATTTATTTATTTTGCTTGTACATTTCTATCCTACTTATTTTATTTTGTTGGTATGTTTGGTTCTGTTCTCTGTCTCCCCCTTTTAGACTGTGAGCCCACTGTTGGGTAGGGACTGTCTCTATGTGATGCCAATTTGTACTTCCCAAGCGCTTAGTACAGTGCTCTGCACATAGTAAGCGCTCAATAAATACGATTGATTGATTGATTGATTGATTGACTAACCTGGCCTTGTGCTCCTTTTTCCGTCCCTGCAGGTCAATAAGCTACGAAGGGAGATGGCTCACATGAGGCAGGAGCTCCAGTTCAAAGAGCATGGCTTTCAGACCCTGAAAAAGTGAGTGAGCTTTAGTGCTTGTCATTTTCTTTTACCAGCTGGAATGAATGGGGCTGTCTTTCAGGGTTGCAGCCATTATTATATATATGTATATATATGTATATATGTATATGTATGTATATGTATATATGTATATATGTGTATATGTATATATGTATATATGGTTGTACATATTTATTACTCTATTTATTTATTTATTTATTTATTTATTTTACTTGTACATTTCTATCCTATTTATTTTATTTTGTTGGTATGTTTGGTTCTGTTCTCTGTCTCCCCCTTTTAGACTGTGAGCCCACTGTTGGGTAGGGACTGTCTCTATGTGTTGCCAATTTGTACTTCCCAAGCGCTTAGTACAGTGCTCTGCACATAGTAAGCGCTCAATAAATACGATTGATTGATTATTCATCCAGTGATTTTGATAGGCTGGAAATCAAGATGGATCTTGGCGAATGGATGGGTACAGGAGGGCTGTGGTGGCTTGGAGAAGCAGCATTGGCTTAGTGGAAAGAGAATGGGCTTGGGAGTCAGAGGATGTGGCTTCTAATCCCCGCTCCACCACTTGTCTGCTGTGTGACCTTGGGCAAGCCACTTAACTTCTCTGTGCCTCAGCTCATCTGTAAAATGGAGATTAAGACTGTGAGGCCCAAGTGGGACAACCCGATTACCTTGTATCTACCCTAGCGATTAGAACATTGTTTGGCACATAGTAAGCACTTACAACAAATACCACCATTATTATTATTGTTATGAATTGATTAGAGATAATCGGCAACATGGTTTGATGGACAGGAAACTGGAGTTTCTTTAACTTGACCATTAATGCCCTGATCGCTGATTTTGAGGAAAAAAAATCGAATAAAGCACATCTGTGCTACTGCTGTGTGATGTCAGGGCCTTAATGCTTACGTTTAACTGAGAATAGGAATCTCCAAATTCAGGACAGGCCCCCAAATCAGGAAACCCAGAAGAAACTGATGGAAAATGGATGGCAACTTCATTATATCAACACCACTGTGATGGGTGTTTCCTTGGCACCTCAAACTAATCCAGACCATGGGCTGTTTTTACTCATCTTCCAGGCCATTCCAGGCCATCTAGGCACTCTTGTATTTTTTTTATTATTATATACGTATTAAATCACCTGTCTATTAGTTACAAGTATTCTTCCATGCTTCACTTTGTGTATTCATCATTTTTTCAACTGCTTCCCTGTATAGATTGCAATCTCTTCCAGAGTCAAATCGTGTTTTTTCATATATTGTCTGTGTTCCCCAAGTACCTCGGGCTACCTTCTCATTTTGAGCATAGGGGTGGAAAGAGACCAGGGATTTTAGTGGGGAGCAAGTGGAATAGAGCCTGGGAGGGCATGGACTTTCCTCTTTTCCCACTCCCTTCTACATCATCCTGATTTGCTCACTTTGTTCTCCCCCTGCTCCAAGCCCCACAGCACTTATGCACATGTCTGTAATTTATTTATTTTAATGTCAGTCTCCCCCACTCTAGACTGTAAGCTCATGGTGGGCAGGAAATGTGTCTGTTTATTGTTGTATTGTACTCACCCAAGCATTTAGTGGAGTGGTCTGAACATACTAAGTGCTCAATAAATACAATTGAATGAATGAATGGCCTTCAGTGAGCTAACAGGAAAAGCCACCATCCTGAGTCTTTTTCAGCCATGATTGCAAAAACCTCAGATCGTCTCAGAGACCTGGGTTGAGTGAAGTTGTCTGTCCAACTCCCAGGCTGTGTGAGGAAGGACATGGCAGGGTATCACCTCCCCACTGTTCCCAAGAAATTGATGCTTCAATAGGTACTGTTAATACTGATATTCACCTAGTTATTTAGAATAATAATAATAGTAATGATATTTGTTCAGCGCTTGCTATGTGCCAGGCACTAAACTAAGCGCTTGGGTGGGTATAAGCAAATCAAGTTGGAGACAGTCTCAATCCCCATTTTAAAGATAAGGTAACCGAGGCCCAGAGAAGTGAAGTGACTTGCCCAAGGTCACACAGCAGACAGGTGGCGGAGCCAGGATTAGAACCCTCAATAAATACAATTGAATGAATGAATGAACGAACCTTCACTATGCCATGCTGCTTCTCATGTTGCTTAGGTCCACTGTCTTGCCACTTCATGACTGCCAAACTTAGCAACCCCTTTGTGCTGGCTGTTCTTAAGTTAATTAAATATTTGTTTTTAATGTGGAGTCCAAACTAGCAAATATAGTAAATTGTGATGAACGGGGTAAGTCAGAAATCCTCATCTGGGCCAATTTAGCAGTTAACAAATTATTTTCAGTAAGAAAAAAGTCTAAGGGCTTTTATGGATCTCTGTTAAAAAGTGTTACAGTATAAAATGCCAATTTCAAGTTTAGAGCGTAATATTTTGGGAATTACTTGTTTTGATTCTCTGTGGCCTGATGGCATCTGTCAAACTGTCAGACTGGTACTGAAATTCCCCTGGATGCTTTAAATTGTCTGGCCCTTTTGAAGTTTCCCAGGTCATCTGTTCACCTCATCCCCTCTTGTTCCTACTCTCTCTCTTTCTCCCTAACTTCGTTCCCAAAATACAAGCCCGAGGTTTCTGTGCAAAGGGTAGCGTGCTAGTGAGGCTATTTGGAGGGCTGTAAAATAGTACCTGGTTCTCCAAGGGGAAAATAAGGAATACTTCTTAGCCTAGGTCAATCCCAGAAAATGATTTAGAGAAAAAGAATCCGAAATCCCCCTGAGATTTGATCAAGGTGTTGGAGTGGGAGTGAGGTGTGGGGAGTCGGGGGGAAGGGAGGGGCATGTAGTGGGGGTAGAAATGTTGCATTGTCTGCCCAGAACGGCACATTACTATTTTGATTGTGCCACATGCACATGTACCACAGTACAAGCCTTTGGGATGTCCTGATGGGTGTAGCTAACCCCAATGGCAAAAGCAGAGCAGAATTGCCACCTCTTTTGCTCTATAGATTTCCTTATAATTCAGCATCTCTCTTGAGGTTTTCATTCATTCATTCAACTATGTTTATTGAGAACTTACTGTGTGCAGAGCACTGTGCTAATTGCTTGGAAAAGTAGAATATAACAATGAACAGACACATTCCCTGCCCTAAAGTGACTTCTGCAGATCTTTCTCCTGCAAGTGTGGACCCAAAAACTCAGGCTAAAGGAGTCTCTTGTTAAGGAAGGCACTTGGCCTTTTCTAATTGGGATATTGGATAGGAACCTTCAACTGTCAGGGTTGAGAAGGAGCATAGCCTAATGGAAAGAATACAGGTCTTGGGGTCAGAGGACCTGGGTTCTAATTTCAGCTCTGGTAATTGTTTGCTGTGGGACCTTGGGCAAGTCACTTATGTTCTCTGTGCCTCAGTTTCCTAAATGGGGATTAAATACCTGGTCCTCCCCTACTTAGACTGTGAGCTCCAGGTGGGACAGGGACTGTCTCCAGCCTGATTAACTTGTATCTACTCCAGTGCTTAGAACAGTGCTTGACAAATATAAGCGATTAATAAATGCCATAATAACAGTAATAACTATGCTGTCCTCCTAGCTACTGGTGTGGTCATTTTCATCAGGCTTCTATTGTTAAAACCAACAGTTGATTGGGATGATGAAGTAGGGGAAAATAGAGTATTCTTAAAGAGTAAATAGTAGGTGGTTTATGTTGGTGTTTGCAGAACTAGAAGTTTGAGAGAGCCTAGAAGTAAGTCCTAGTAGTTAGTGTATTGGGATTCTTTTTCGAGCCGTATGTGAATCTGAATGTTGCTGAAATTCTGTTTCCGTATTTCTGATGTTCCAGCCGGTCACTGGCGGTTGATACCTCTAGTCTCTTCTTAGTTCTTAACTATTTTCCAATGCCCTACGAATATCAAAAGACTTTTCCAGAATCATAACTTTCTTGTTCTTGTTTCTTGTTAATTCTTTGCCGAGGATTCAGGGCAGTCCTCTTTCTGTGTTTTGAATATCCTTGGGATGTCTCCAAGTGTCACTCAGGGTGTTTCTGCTTTTTGGAATCATGTTTCCAAAAGAGGAAGGACAAAATTCACCATACTCAGATTTTTAGAGACCAAAACCAGAGACAAGGCAGATAAGATGCCAAAGAATGCCCTTGTCAGGTAGCTATTTGAGAATTGCAGTTTTCAATTCACCTTTGTTTTCTTAGCCATAATACTGTTACCTTTAACAATAAGGTGGTTTAACCACTTACCATCATGTTTTTTGAATTGCTTTCCTTGGCCTGATTATCCAGCTTATGTATTATTCAGGCCCTCCAGTTTCTTCTTCTCCATCCCGCTTTACCCCTGCTTTCACCTACTTCACTTTTCAGCATCTTCTCTTGGAGGAGATGAAACTCAAATCAATCACTTGTGCTTCTGTAAACAATGACTCAGTGGTGAAGAAAGTTGAGACCATTAGTTTAAGGGATGTTTTTGATTGGCTGTGGATTTCACTTAGTTAATCTTAGCTCTCCATTATTGATAGTAATCATTGTGCCTACTGTGTGCCTATTCATTCATTCATTGTTGTATTTATTGAGCACTTACTGTGTGCAGAGCGCTGTACTAAGCGCTTGGGAAGTACAAGTTGGCAACATATAGGGACGGTCCCTACCCAACAACGGGCTCACAGTCTAGAAGTATACTAAGTCCTGGGTTTAGATAAAAGGTAATCAGGTCCCACATGGGGTTCACAGGATAAGTAGGAGGGAGAACAGGTATTGAGTCCCCATTTTGCAGATGAGAAACTGAGACCCAGAAAAGTTAAATGACTTGTCCAAGGTCACACAGCAGGCAAGTAGAGGAGCTGGGAGTCAGAGGACCTGGGTTGTAATCCTGACTCCTCCACTTGTCTGCTCAGTGACCTTGGACCAGTCACTTCTCTGGGCCTCTGTTCCTTCACCTGGAAAATGGGGTCTCAATACCTGTTCTCCCTCCTACTTAGACTTTTAGCCCCATGTGGGATGTGACTATCTTGGAGAAGCAGTGTGGCTCAGTGGAAAGAGCATGGGCTTGGGAGCCAGCGGTCATCCGGTTCGAATCCCAGATCCACTGCTTGTCAGCTGTATGACTTTGGCCAAGTCACTTAACTTCTGTGCCTCATTTCCCTCATCTGTAAAATGGGAATGAAGACTGTGAGCCCCACGTGGGACAACCTGATCACCTTGTATCCCCCCCAGCGCTTAGAACAGTGCTTTGCACATAGTAAGCGCTTAACAAATGCCATTATTATTATTATTATTATTATTATTATTATTATTATTATTATTATTGTACCTACCCCACCACTTAGTATAGTGTTTGGCACATAGTAAGTGCTTAACAAATACCATTAGTAGCAGTAGTAGTTGTAAGACCGTTCTATTGACTAGAGACCGGGATGAGGAAAGTGAGAGGAAATATTAGACTGTAAATAGTCTAGTACTAGACTGCAGATCTAGAAAAAGTAGCATTGAGAAATTGCAACTATTTTCCCAACTCTGCTGTATTGTAGTCTCCCAAACACTTAATACAGTACTCTGCTCACAGTGAGCTCTTAATACATACCAGTGATTGAGCTTAACATAGCTGGGCAGAGAGTGAGAAGCATATAAATAGGATGAAGATTTCAAAGCTGAGGAAGAGACAAATGGCAGATGGAGCTGATTTTGAGCAGAAAAACAATCCAAACTTCAACACAGTGAAGCTGGAAGGTGATAGCTCCCAAAATAAGCACACTGAAACAATTTTTGCACAATTTTGTATGTTTACTAATGGTTATCTTAATAAATGCCATCATTAATATTATCACTAAGTTCAGCAGAGTTTGGCCCAATCCAGGGATGCAGTTCATGGAGGTAACTGAGAAGTCAGTTTTTAGAAAGTGCAGCCCTAACCTCAGGGGAGTTGTCAGTCACGCATCCTTTAGTGCCACTGTTAGGAACAGAACACTGAATTAAAAAGACTATTGGTCTTACCCAGGAATGGCATTGTTAATGTTCTTGTCCAGTTTTTGAGAACTGGCAGACTTCTGGGGTGCCTAAGCACAAGGCTAAAAGTTCCAGTTCTCAAATATCATACATCTCAGAAGCCAAGTTGCATTTCTAAGGAGGCCTACTGCTTATTCTTTCCCTCCCCTATCACATAGTCTTAATAATTCATGGTAATTAAGTGCTTACTGTAGGCCAAACACTGTACTAAACATTGGGGTAGGTACAAGATAATCAGGTTGTACATAGTCTGGGTTCCAAATGGAGCTATCAGTCTATGGAGGAGGGAGTAGGATTTAATCGCCATTTTACGGTTGAAGAAACTGAGGCACAAAGAAGTTAAGTGACTTGCACAAGGTCACACAGCAGGCAAGTGGCAGAGATGGGATTAGAACCCAGGTCCTCTGATTCCCAGGTCTGGACTCTTATCAGTAGGCCAAGCTGCTTCCACACCTCCTGGGAGGCTTTGAGGCTTGTATTCGAGTCTCTCGTGTCTGTACTTCATTCTGCTCATTCTGCTGCCTGGATCATTTTTCTACAAAAATGCTCAGGACATGTTACCCCGATCCTCAGAAACCTTCAGTGGTTGCCTATCCACTTCCGCATCAAACAAAAACTCCTCACCATTAGTACAGTGCTCTGCATACAGTAAGTGCTCAATAAATACAATTGAATGAATGTTATAAAGCACTCCACTACCTTGCCCCCTCCTACCTCACCTCATTTTTCTCCTTCTACAACCCAACCCACACACTTAGCTCCTCTAGTACTAACTTTCTCATTGTGCCTCGATCTCGCCTGTCTTGCCGTCCACGTCCTGCCTCTGGCCTGGAACATTTCTCCCCTGAAATCTGATAGATAATTACTCTCCCCTCTTCAAAGCCTTATTGAAGGCACATCTCCTCCAAGAGGGCTTCCCAGACTAATTCCCAATTTCCACTTTTCCTCATCTCTTACTCCCTTTTGCATCACCCTGACTTGCTCCCTTAGCTCTTTCTCCCCACCCCCAGCCTTACAGCACTTACGTACATATTTGTAATTTTATTTATTTGTGTTTGATGTCTGTCTCCCCAACTCTGCATTGTAAACTCATTGTGGGCAGGGAATGTGACTTTTTATCGTTGCATTGTACTCTCCCAAGTGCATAATACAGTGCTGTGCCCACAGTTAGTGGTCAGTAAATACGATTGATTGAATGAATGAATGTAAGCTTGTTGTGAGCAGGAAATGTGTCTGCCAACTCTGTTGTAGTGAACTCTCCAAAGCATTTAGTCCAGTGCTCTACACCTAGTAAGCACTCAGTGAACACAATTGGTGGATTGCCTGATTAGTAAGGCAGCTGTCTTGGACTTCCATACAAAGTGTTCAAGACTTGGTAACTTATTCCTGTTCCTAATGCCAGCTAGGACTGTGGAGACCTATTCCTCTGCTCACTGCAGTTGAGGCTGCCACTTATTTTATTTATTTTTATGGCATTTGTTTAGCAATTACTATGTGCCTCTGCTATAAGCACTGGATAGATATAGGGTAATCAGGTTGGACACAGCCCATGTACCACATGGGCTCACAATCATAATCCCAGTTTTACATATATGGTACTTGGGGCACAGAGAATGAAGTGACTTGCCCAAGGTCACACAGCAGACTAGTAGTGGAGCTGGGATTAGAATCTAGATCCTTCTGCCCCTTCCTTCCTCTCCCCCTCGTCCCCCTCTCCATCCCCCCATCTTACCTCCTTCCCTTCCCCACAGCACCTGTATATATGTATATACGTTTGTACATATTTATTACTCTATTTATTTATTTATTTTACTTGTACATATCTATTCTATTTATTTTATTTTGTTAGTATGTTTGGTTTTGTTCTCTGTCTCCCCCTTTTAGACTGTGAGCCCAATGTTGGGTAGGGACTGTCTCTATATGTTGCCAATTTGTACTTCCCAAGCACTTAGTACAGTGCTCTGCATATAGTAAGTGCTCAATAAATATGATTGATTGATTCTGAATCCCAGGCCTGTGCTCTGTCCATTTGGCTACATTGCTTCTCCTGAAAATTCACTTGACCATCGGAGACCTCGGTAGATGTACCCAAGCAGCACAGCGCTTGGCCAGGAAGCCTTTCATCTTCCCCTCTAAATGGCGGGCAGCTCTTGTGTAAATATTTTAGGCATGACTCACTTGTGGTATTGAATTACCAAAGGATTTTCCCCCTTCCCTTCTTCTCTTCCTCTCTCCATGAGGGCCTGTTTGAGAATGCTGCCTATTGTTCTCAGAGCCAGGCTCTAACCTGAGATACCACAACACAAACCAGTTTTACCACTTACTTGCACTGTAGCAGTGGTGAAAATGTCTTGTTTTCAGTAAGCTGATGCTGAAACCATGCAGATAACTTCATTCATTCATTCATTCAATTGTATTTATTGAGCTCTTACTGTGTGCAGAGCACTGTACTAAGCGCTTGGGAAGTACAAGTTTGCAACATATAGAGACGGTCCCTACCCAACAGCGGGCTCACAGTCTAGAAGGGGGAGACAGACAACAAAACAAAACATATTAACAAAATAAAATTAATAGAATAGTAAATATGTACAAGCAAAATAGAGTAATAAATCTGTACAAACATATATGCAGGTGCTGTGGGGAGGGGAAGGAGTAGGGCGGGGGGGATGGAGGGAGAGGAAAGAGGGGGCTCAATCTGGGAAGGCCTCCTGGAGGAGGTGAGCTCTCAGTAGGGCTTTGAAGGGAGGAAGAGAGCTAGCTTGGCAGATGTGCAGTGGGAGGGCATTCCAGGCCAGGGGGAGGACGTGGGCTGGGGGTCGACGGCGGGACAGGTGAGAATGAGGCACAGTGAGGAGGTTAGCGGCAGAGGAGCGGAGGGTGTGGGCTGGGCTGTAGAAGGAAAGAAGAGAGGTGAGGTAGGAGGGGTGAAGTGATGGAGAGCCCTGAAGCTGAGAGTGAGGAGTTTTTGCCTGATGCGTAGGTTGATTGGTAGCCACTGGAGATTTTTGAGGAGGGGAGTAACATGCCCAGAGTGTTTCTGCACAAAGATGATCCGGGCAGCAGCGTGAAGTATAGATTGAAGTGGGGAGAGACAGGTCCTGTGCTGTTTCCCCCAGGCCACGTTCAGGGCAAGTCCTCATCATTCTGGTCCCCTCCAGCCAACATCCTGCTGATGTGATCCTGTGAGCATTTCCTCTGCCTTTCATATATAGGTTTGATCCACAGCTATTATAAGCTTATTCAGGGGTTCATTATCCAGTTGGAGAATTAGGTCGTTTGTTTCTCCTCTTCCTCCTCCCTTTTGTTGCCCCTTTTCTTCATGTCATTCCCCATATCAGGGTAGCACCCCAAGAGGGAACAGACAGTTGTGTTCCTTTTCAGCAGTTCGGGTCAAAAAATAGAAAATTAATCACCCTGAAGGTAGAAACTAATGGTGAAAAGGAGGCTTTGGGGTGCTCTCTGGATTTGATTTGTGCTTAAGGAAATCTGGAAGTCAGTTCTGTATTGGGAACATTTCTCTGAATCCCAAAGCAGTCCCTGCTTATCATGTGAGAACGGGACAGCAGGAGTTAATTACTGTCAGACCTGCTGCCACCCTTTTCTGTGACTTTTTTTTTTTAAGATTCATTCACCGACTCAGAGGGGTGACCTTTTGTGTTTTTCTGCATTCTCTGAGTGTTCCCTTTCAAGAGCCCGTTCTTTGCCTCCAAATTCCTTGGATTGGGTTGCTAAGGCCATGTAGAGAAATCAGGTAGAGGCTGCTTAAAAAACAGGCAGCAAAGCAGACAAGCATCCATTGTCCAGCCCTGACTGCGATTCAGAACTATTCAGACCGTTGGCAAAGGATACGGGCGCAGTCCCCACCCCTCAGCCTCCAGTCCCCTCAGACGTACTTGTACAGTAGCCGAATTCCTCTCCTGATGGTGGCAGGGGGTGGTCAGGGGGTGGGGCAGGGGACTGGCTCATTTGGTAGAGGTTTCCCATCCGACACAGGGTAGCAGTCGGTTCCACTAAGCATCTTAAGTTTGATTCAGGTCGGAAAGGCCCTGATCAGATTTATTTTTCGGCCTAAACAAAAGAGCAAGAGAGGCACTCTGGCAGCGTTGCTGGTCCCAAGTCCTTGCAGGGAATAGATGGTCTATTTATAGACAGGAGCGATAAATGAGAGCCTTGTAGTACAGCCCATGGTCTCCCTGCAGAGACTTAGATAACTGATGAAGAGGCTAACATCTAGGCCAAACTCTCTTTCCTTTGCCTCCCGTTCATCGCGTTCAAAGGCAGTGATGATACTGTTTCAGACAACGAACCTGTGTAGCAGTTATTCCCTTCCCAGATTATTTTTAGCCAAAGACAGCTTGGCCTTCACGTGACTCTTTGTGTGGAACAAAGAATCTAAGTATTATAGGTTGGACCCAATTTCTTCACTACTACCAGTCTGCTGCTGTTTGAGAATTATTGGGAAGCATTTTTCTTGCTGTGCTACTCTTTTGCTCAGTTAACTGTTGTGCCCTCTCCCAGAATTGACATGAAAATGTCTGATGCTCAAGGTGGTTACAAATTGGATGAAGCTCAGGCTGTTTTGAGGGAGACCAAAGCCATCAAAAAGGCCATCACCTGTGGGGAAAAGGAGAAGCAAGATCTCATCAAGGTATGGATATGACCAGATTGAGGGAGCTGATCCTTTATTTCCTGCAGGAAACAATGGTGTAAATGAGGGGTGGGGGTGGAAAGAAGATCTACCTGGCTCTATTGGAGAGCTCCTGATCCCTCCAGAAGGCAAATGACTTAATGATGATCTCACATCTATAATTTATTTATATTAATGTCTGTCTCCTCCTCTAGGCAGTAAGCTCGTTGTGGGCAGGAAATGTGTCTGTTTATTGTTGTACTGTACTCTCCCAGGTACTTAGTACAGTGTCTACTCGCTGCAAGCGCTCAATAAATACGATTAAATGAATATGCATAATCTGTCATAGCAACGAGCGTAATTGGAGTAATAATAGCAATCAGAACTAATGGCAGTCAGCAAACAATAACGTTGGTGACCAGTAGTAATAGCGGCACAGTTAACATTGCCCAAAGAAACGGTTTCCATTTCCACTGCTAGAAAGTAGTTACCATTTTGGTGTTCTCCAACTGTGACTTCTCCATCTGCAGAGTCTGGCCATGCTGAAAGATGGCTTCCTCACCGATCCAGGCTCACACTCAGACCTGTGGGCTAGCAATACCTCCTTGGAAAGCACCACGTTTTCTTCGCCCAGGCAGTACCTGGATGTGAGCTCTCAGACTGAGGTTTCAGGAAACGTGAGTAAGAACTACAACTGTACTTCCTGAATTCTCATGGCTAAGCCAATAAAAGTCTTAAGAGGGAGCTACCTTTCAAAATTCTGAGTCGTCCTGCCATAAAAAGTACAAAAAAGCCATGTCCTTGCCCAGCCTGCCCTCCCCAGTGGCCTTACAGAGGTAGGAAAATGAATAAATACTTGCTTGGGTACCTATTCAGAGTCAGCTAGAGGAGTATGCACAAGGCTGTTTCAAGCTTTAGGTGATTCAGTAGAGGGATGAGTGATCCCTTCCAAAGCCACAACTCTGGATGTAGGAAGCTCACATAATAATAATAATAATGGTATTTATGTTCCTACTCTGTACCCAACACTGTTTGACATGTTGGGATAAATACAAATTAATCAGATCAGAAATAGTCACTGCCCCTCATGGGACTCAGAGTGTAAGAAGGAGGGAGAACAGAACCGCAGCATTCAGTTAATATTAAAATCTGGCCGCTTCTAATGGGGCTTCCAGTGGTGTCTGGACTGGTGCTGCAAATTCCTGGGAATTTAATGAGGGTGATAGAGCGGATGGAGGTTGTTGAATTTGGTTCTGCAGTTTATTCAAATTATGCCGCAGTTCAGTTCCAGTTTCTTTCCTCCCAGGTGGAAGGTCACGTGCCTCACTCGGATTAGTACAGACTCCATCTAATGTACATGCCACGCTAGTCATTTGAAAGCTAAGGTCATTTACAATGAGGAATAAATAAAAATGAGTCGATAGCCCTAATGCTTGGAACGGGCAGTCATTTTGGAGTGGGTTTGACTGATGGAAATCAGTTCCAAAGTCCTTTTATTGCCTAGCCAGGAAAACAGACTTGACCAACCTACCTCCCAGCTCCTATGGTTAAACTCTATTCCTGTCTGATTTCTGTAGCCGCGTTTACACTTGTGAAGAGAAGTCATAGCCGTACTTCACCCGGTGAGCTCTGTAGCTTCTTGCCACTCTTTCCAGTTAGCACCGCCTCTCCTGCCACCACCCCAGATCCCCAGGCCCAGCTCTGGGCCAGATGTGTGCTGAAGGTGTAGCTGAAGATGTCTCTTACCTCCTTTCAGTTCCCAGTCCTCTTTCCTGGTGTTTCACACTGACCCACAGAGTTTTCATTTGATTTTTCCTCCCAGAATGGCTTTTGCATTCATTTGCTGTCCTTGCTTCTTCCTCCCAAACTGTGAACCACGCTTTTTTGACACCCAGAGCTGATTTTCCAGGCTGCGGGCAGGGAGGTGGGGGGATTGTGTGGCTCCTCCATTAATGTCTCTTGGATTTGTGGCTAAACCCTGATCCTGAGCTTTAGCTGTGCCCTGAAGAAGGGAAGTGCGGGGATTAACCATCTTCCCTGGGCTCTACCACTAAGCCATGATTTCAGGTTTGTTTGCTGCACCGGAGGATATCCCCCCTCTGCCCACACCCCCGCACGAGTTGCCCTTTTTGGTGTAGAATGTCCGAGCTGAAGTCTGCACAGGCAAAGATAACCATATAATGTACTGACTTTGTATTTTCTTCCCAGTTCATTACCAGCGGCAACAATCAGTTGGCCGAAAAGGTCAGATTACGCCTGCGATACGAAGAGGCTAAGAGAAGGTAACTGTGTTCCTGACCGATATTATGGTATAGCTGGCTATGGCTGTTCAGTTGACAGTAGGAAAACAGATACATTTAAGGAGGAGTCCATTAGCGCCACAATTAGGGTTTTAGGGACAAGAGTAGGGTTGTTAATTTCCAGTTTGTGGAAGGCCCCAGCTCTTGGGTGCCTAGTGATGAACCCAGAGAAAACCATGAGACTATGAAGGGTGTGGGCTTTGACTGACTATAATAGTCATGTGGGTCACATGATCTAGGCCACACACTAAGCACTGGCTTTTGTAGATGAAGATAAACCAGGATTTAGGCATGCCTTGGAAAGGGGGATTGGGTTTATCATCTCTTCAGGAGATCAAGAGATGCATCCTGTACAATTGCAGGAAGCGTTTCTCATGGACCCCCTGCCATGGCCCCAAAGAAATGCAACTCTAATGTGGGGCCATTTCCAACTCTTCTTGAAGGCTCTAGGGATCTCTGCTTTGTTAAACTAACAGAAACTCTTCCCCATTTCCAGTCCCTCCCCATTCCTCAGAAGCCAGCTCAGGAGAGTGGCTCATATCTTGGAACACCCACCAAGAATTTTGGTGTAATGAATACCTACAGGATGTGGTTTAATGCCCATCTTGGAAAGCCCTTTGGACTGAGACATGGCACTAGATGCTTTTCCTGTCTGAATAGTGTCACTTCCCATATCGGTGGGGTCCTTTCTGCCTGGCCCTGGCTTTTGTCCCCCTTGTTAAGCCAAAATTGTGAGGAATGCTTGCAGAATGATAGAGCTGGACTGTAGTTGAGCAGAGTCTGAAAAAGCCCAAGGAACTTGTGTAAAAAGCTCCAAATTGAAACAGAATCCTTGGAAATGTATGCTAGGAATGAGCCTATTAACACAGTTCTCCGCAGTCTTGGTGAAACGCCTATATCTTTAAAATTGTACACAGACATTCCTGGAACAGGCACTCAGATTGCTGCTACTTCACTGGGATGCAGGACTAAGCTTTGGCAAGGATCCGGAAAGCACATCAGCTATGAAGAAGCCCTAAAAATAGTCCTGATGAATTTCTAATAATCATAGAATTTAAATTAATTAACCAGAAGCAAGCCTGCTATGGGAATTAGCTCTTGTATAAATGACACCCCTCTCCCTAGCCCAGCCCCAAATGTGTTTCACTGAAGAACAGCAAACCACAGAGGAATTTAAGGCAGCATCAGTGAACTGTATTACGTCTAAAGGGGAGGCTGCCCTTCTTGCTTTTTAAAACAGGCTTAAGTAGAGGAGATGATCACCCCATCCACTCTTCCATGCAAATTGTACTGGTGTACAGCATGTCCCCACAAGCTCTGGAGGTGGGACCAGGGCAGTTAGCGACACTTCTACCAGGATTGCCTTCTTCATTCATTCAATCATATTTGCTGAGTGCTTACTATGTTCAAACCAGTGGACTAAGTGCTTGGGAGAGTACATTATAACAGTATAATATAGAGAAGTAGCGTGGCTCAGTGGAAAGAGCACGAGCTTTGAAGTCAGAGGTCACAGGTTCAAATCCCGGCTCCTCCACTTGTCAGCTGTGTGTCTTTGGGTAAGTCACTTAACTTCTCTGTGCCTCAGTTACCTCATCTGTAAAATGGGGATTAAGACTGTGAGCCCCCTGTGGGACAAGCTGATCACCTTGTAACCTCCCCAGTGCTTAGAACAGTGCTTTGCACATAGTAAGTGCTTCATAAATGCCATCATTATAATATAACAACAGACACATTCCCTGCCCACAACGAGCCTACAGTCTAGAGGGGGAGACAGACATTAATATAAATAAATCAATTAGATATGTATATAAGTGCTGTGGGACTAGGAAGCAGGGATGAATAAAGTGAGCAAGTCAGAGTGACACAGAAGGGAATGTCAGAAGAGGAAAAGGGGCTTCCATCAGGGAAGACCTCTTGGAGGAGATGTGCCTTCAATAAAGCTTTGAAGCAGGGGAGAGTACCGTATGCCCATCTGGGTCACTTAGCTGGGATTCAGAGGTCTGGATAGTCAGAAACCCATGTTTTCTCCCTCCTGAGGGTGCCTCCTACCCGGGAAGGACGCATTGTTTTGACTCCTCACTGTGGGGAGGAGTCTTCTCCTATACCATAGAAAAGCTTCAGAGGGAAGTGCTTGGTTTTCTCCTCCTTAGCAGAAGGGAGAATAGGAAACCCCAGGGTAGTTGTTGGAGGAATTGCACATAACGAGTAATAATGATTGTGGTTTAAGGAGCAGCATGGCTTAGTGGAAAGAACGCGGGCTTGGGAGTCAGAGGACGTGGGTTCTAACCCTGACTCTGCCACTTGTTTGCTATATAACCTTGAGCAAGTCACTTAACTTCTCTGTGCTTGTCACCTCATCTGTAAAATGGGGATTAAAACTGTGAAAGCCATGTGTGACAACTTGATTACTCTGTATTTAACCCAGATCTTCTAACAGGGCTTGGCACATGTAAGAGCTTAACAAACGCCCTAATTATTATTATTTTTATTAAGTGCTTAGTATGTTCCAAGCACTGGGGTAGATACAAAGTTATCAGGTCAGACACAGTCACTGTCCAACATGGAGCTCACAGTCAATCAATCATATTTACTGAGTGTTTACTGTGTGCAGTGCACTGTACTGTTTGGGAGAGTACAACGTAACAGAGTTGGTAGATGCATTCCCTGTCCACAATGAACTTGCAGTCTTGACAGGGAGACAGACAATATAAATAAATTATGGATATGTACATAAGGGAAGCAGTGTGGCCTAGTGGTTGGAGCTCGGGAGCTGGGAGTAGGAAGGACCTGGGTTCTAGTCTGGGATCCGCCACTTGTCTGCAGTGTGACCTTGGGCAAGTCACTTCATTTCTCTGTGTCTGTTACCTCATCTGTACAGTGGGGACTAAAACTGTGAGCACTATGTGGCACATAGACTCTGTCCAACCTGACATCCTTCTATCTACCCTAGTGCTTAGTACAGTGTCTGGCACATAGTAAGTGCTTAACAAATGCCATTAAAGAAATGCTGTGGGGCTGAGGAAGGTGTGAATAATGGGAGCAAATCAGAGCAGTGGAGAAGGGAGTGGGAGAAAAGATGGGGGCTTATTTAGGGAAGACCTCTTGGAGGAGACGTCTCTTCAAAAATAATAATAATAATAATAATAATAATGGTATTTATTAAGCACTTACTATGTGCAAAGCATTGTTCTAAGCTCTGGGGAGGTTACAGGGTGATCAGGTTGTCCCACAAGGGGCTTACAGTCTTAATCCCCATTTTACAGATGAGGTAACTGAGGCACAGAGAAGTTAAGTGATTTGCCTAAAGTCACACAGCTGAAAATTGGGGGAACCAGGATTTGAACCCATGACCTCTGACTCCAAAGCCCATGCTCTTTCCACTGAGCCACACTGCTTCAATGAGACTTTGAAGGCGGGTAGAGTAACTGTCAGATATGAAGAGGGAGGGCGTTCCAGGCCACAGGTAGGATGTGGGCGAGAGATTGGCGGTGAGATAGACAAGATCAAGGTACAGTGGTATGGTACAGTCCAAGAGGGAGAACAGGTGATTAATCCCCATTTTACAGATGAGGAAACTGAGGAACAGAGAAGCCAAGTAACTTACCCAAGGTCTCACAGAAGCTACTTCTTTCCGCATCCTCAGTGCCTGTCTGCAGGAAACTACCCGTAGGCCCTGTGAAAACCAAACACTCAGAGACTAGACTAATAGTAATAGTATTTATTGAGCACTCAATGGGTTCCATGCACTGTATTCTGCACCTGGCAAATGCAAAACAGAAGTGAGAAATTCCCTGCCCATTAAGAGTTTACACTCTATTTGAGGAGACTCAGAAATATTTACAGAGTAATCAAAATGCATAATTGAACAGGTAATTGAATGGCTATGTGTCCGTAAGTGCAAAGGATAGGTAAAAATAAGTATACTGTGTGTCATATGTGGCTGGTAGACTATGTGTTATATATGACTTGGGATACTGGGAATAATTGGAAGAGGATTGTTGGAGAAGATGGGATGAAGGAGGCAAATTTGAATACGGGGAGGGCTGTGGTCTGATTTAGGGAGGAAGGGAATTCCAAGCCTGGGGAGCATTTTGAGCAAGGGGACAGAGATGGGAAAAGCAAGAGTGGGCCTGGGAGGAATTGAGGGAGCAAGCTGTGGAGTACTGGGTGAAGAGAGCAGATATATAAAGTGGAGTGGTTTGGTGGAAAACCATGAAGCCTGCTGTGAGGACTTATTGCTTGATGCAGAGGGACATGAAAAGTCATTGGAGAAATATGTGTCAAGCCACAGTTTGAGAAGGTGATCCATGCAGCAGTCTATAGTATAGTTTGGAGCAGGGAGACCGGCGGGGAAGCTGATACAGTAGTCTAAATGTGATGTGACGAGACTGTGTTCCAGGGTGGTGCTGTTTGAGTGGAAAGAAAAGGGCGGATCCAAGAGATGTTGTATAGGAAGAGATTAGAGAATTTATTTGAGGCCCCGAGGGAATGTGTTAAACCCCAAGGGCTAAACCCCTGCCCGGAGAGATGAAACTGATTCCAACCATTTGAATTGTTCTAGTGTGAATTGGGCCTTGAAGGTAGAAACACCTCTGGTATTCCCAGATATTTCTGATCCTCCTCCTCCTCCTGCTCCACATTACCCTGTCCTGCTACCATTGTCTCTTCTGGCCTCTGTTCACCTTTATTTTGAGGGAGCTGTTTTGTTTGAACGATCTAAAACTCCACTGGGCATGATAATTGTGTCACCCTCCCTCTATGCCCATAGAATAGCCAACCTAAAGATCCAGCTAGCCAAATTGGACAGCGAGGCCTGGCCCGGCGTGCTGGACTCAGAGCGGGACCGATTGATCCTCATCAACGAGAAGGAGGAGCTGCTAAAGGAGATGCGGTTCATCAGCCCCCGGAAGTGGACCCAGAGCGAAGTGGAGAGGCTGGAGCTGGTGAGGAAGCGCCTGGAGGAAGACCTGCAAGCGGCAAGAGACACGCAGAGCAAAGCGCTCACCGAGCGGTATGGCCGGGGAGTGGGGAGGGCGGGGGGCCCAAGCCACCCGGAATCCACGTTTTCTCACCAACTTTATTGGCTTGTTGGCGCTCCCCCAAGAAGCAGTTCTCAAATTAAGTTTTGGGTCAGTCATCAAGACTTAGTGTGGTAGGGGCCCATATTAGACAATACCCTCAAGGGTCTTAACAGCAAGTAAGGGAGAGAAAGAGGACATCCAGTGTCTAGATAAATTTTTTAATCAGTATAGGAGGTAAGCTACAATAATTACAAATCTGAGAACGTTATGGAATGGGCTGCCACAAGATGGGCAGTGAGTGGGGAAAGCTTGAAGCTTCCTGGGTGACAGTGAGTCTTGAGCTGTCATGTCAAGGAGGGGTTACTATGGACAACTCAAGGCAGTTGCCCCAGGCATGAGGGACAGCTTGGGCAAAATCTCACTGGCAGATGTGGGAGGCCTGAGCATGAGAAGGACTGAAGTGTAACTGACTCCTGATCCCTCACAACCGTGAAGGGTGAATGAAATCTGCAACTAATCCCCAAAACTCATTTCAGTCAGTCTTCCTATTCATGGAATTTGAGTGCTTATCATGTGCAGAGTACTGTACTAAATGCTTGGGAAAGTATGATACACAGAGTAGGAATAGAGAATCCCTGCCCACAGTTATCTTACAGACTAACGTGGGAGGCAGACATTGAAATAAATTTCAAATAGATGTATACATAAAGTGACGTGGGGCTGGGGGAAGGGTGAATATCAACATGCTGAAGGAGAATGAGCTCTTCTCTAGCCTTCCCTCTCTCTTTTCAAGCCTCTGACCAGAACTGCTCCTGGGAAGTGAGAGACGGCAACTTTTTTTTTTCCCCAAAGGTATTTGTTAAGCACCGTATAGTACCTGGAACATAGCACTATACCTGGAAGTGTTAGGCTGGATTCAGGCTAAGCAGGTTGGACATGTCCATGTCACACATAGGGCTCACAGTCTTAATCCCCATTTTCCAGATGAGGTAACTGAGGCACAGAGAAGTTAAGTGGCTTGCCCAAGGTCACAAAGCAGACATTTGGCAGAGCCAGGAGTAGAACCCAGGTCTTTCTAACTCCCAGGCGTATGCTCTAGCCACTAGGTCATTCAGCTTCTCAATCAAGTTTGGTTTGAGTTTTCTTTCCATCTAGGAACATTATTCTGATTGGTGGTGCTATATTGTATATTTTGTTGGTGGTTGGGTGATCTGGGCCAGGCAAGAGTAGCAGCATGGCCTAGTGGAAATAATATGGGCCTGCGAGTCTCACCTCTTCCAAGTGCTTGCTCTGTGACCATGGGCAAGTCACTTAACATCTTTGTGCCTCAGTTCTCCCATTCTTTCTCCTATTTATGCTGTGAGACCCATGCTGGACAGAGATTGTCTGAATTAATTTGTATCTACCCTAGCACTTAGTACAGTGTTTGACATATAGGTGCTTAACGAATACCTTTCAAAAAAGGTGAATATTAACTCGAGGAGGGTGCAACAGTGCCTGGGGACTCAGGTGGCTGGATCCTTGGGTGAAAGCAGTAGCAGGCAGTAAAGGAATTGGGCACTGTGTGTGGGCTGGGAGCTGTGTACTGATGTCATGTGCCTAAAGACAGGCTCTTGTAGGTGGAAGCTTTGGAGGCAGCCACCGTGTCATTACTCATAGAAGCATTCCCCCGGCTGGGAAAGCAAAGGGAACACGCTGTCTCCGTTTGTGTTCTTGTGCTTTTTATATCTTTTGCCTTCAACTAATGGCCTGCCTCCTTCACAAGAGGTTGGGACCAAAATGCCACCTCCCAAGACCCAGGGAAGGAGAATTGTAGAGTGAACAACTGAAGAAAGGGCAAGCCGGAAGGTAATCTATAGATCTCCCAGAATCCCAAATGGCTGACTTCACCAGGGCCTTCTGGGCAGATCTGCTCCATCCAGATAGGAAGGAGAGGCGGGCAAACAGTTACAAGCTCTTTGCTCCCCTTGATTCTGGGGCTGGCTATGACCTGATGCTGGGCCTGGCCCTAGCATGCGTTTGTGCTTGAGTGCACGTGCGCGCGTGCGCGCGCGCACACACACACACACGTCACGACCTTCTTGTTTCAGCACGTCAGTAGATGCAATTTTATTGTTTAGTTTGTATTTGGGCTCCCACAGTGTGACAAGCACAAAGAGAACACACATTGTTCATGGCTATTGGATGAGGGGGCTGTTGTTCTAAGGTGAAAGATCACCCCTTCTGTATCTCTCTCTGGTTAATGCTTAGCATGTTGTGAGTGGCATACATGAACTACACAGGGGAAAGAATTCCTAAAGCACAGATGGTAAGGTTTGACTCCATCTCTGTCTCGAGTTTTCTTCTGACATCCTGGATTGGAGTTATTCCATTGCTGTCTGTATTGTGGCTACAAGAAGAGCCTGAACAGGACTGTTCTTAAATAGGGCACTTTCCAATGCACAGTTCCTGGCCTATGAAAGATATTTCAGATGGAATGCCACTTGTGGAAAACAGGAGGTTCCTAAATGACCTCTGTTGATATTAAAGGAATCCATTTATCAGTCTCCATATGTCTTGCCTGCTGCCAAGCCCTGAAAGTCCTGAGCATCTATTCTTCCAGAATTTTGACCTGCTTCCTCCCTCTGGTCAGAGAGGTACTGAGTTGGACTGGTGGTAATTACTTCTGTGCCAGAGGGGTTTTTACTGCTGCAGCTTCTCCAATCCTGGTGATTTGGTTGTTTATTCTTCAGTTGCACTGGAACTAAAGGCACCCAGATTCTTCCCTTTAGAAACCACCACATCGCTGACAGCAGGTTGACAGTTTTTTTATGTCAAGCAGCATTCCTTTCTGACATGGGCAGGTTTGGGGAGTTCTGGGAGTTCTGCGGCTTTCTGGTATCAAGAAGCATATCTACTGATATTAAGCCCTGCTTTAAAAAAAAATGGCATTTGTTAAGCACTTACTATGTGCCAGGCACTGTACTAAGTGCTGGGGTAGATACAAGCTAATTCATTCAATTGTATTTATTTAGCACTTACTGTGTGCCGAGCACTGTAATCAGGTTGGACACAGTCCCTATCCCACGTGGGGTTCACAGTCTTACTTCCCATTTTATAGTTGAGGTAATTGAGGCAAAGAGAAGTGAAATGACTTGCCCAATATCACGCAGCAAATGAGTAGTTGAGCCGGAATTGGAAGCCAGGTCCTTTTGACGCCCAGGCCTGTGCTCTATCCATTAGACCACACTGCTTTTCACCACTAGCCAGGCTCCCACGTGAACTGGACATCATGTCTTGACTCCCAAGTCCGAAACATGGCATATTTATAGGGGGCAGCAGAAGTCAAAAGCACAAAAAGCTGCAGCCTCACGTAAGCATATGAGAGGACTTAGTCCGTAGCATTTCTAATTATTGGATTTTTGGCTGAACACATGCAGAGGCATCTTTGTGTGTCGACTCGTTGGACAAGACCCGGAAAAGAAAGTCACACACTTTTAGGAAGATTACAGTATGAAGGCTGGATTACAGAGTTCTGGTTTCCAGCATTCACTGAGACAGTTAAAGATCTAAATATAGATCCCAGGAAAGAAACAGACTGTCGAAAAAGATGAATTGACAGGCATTTTGACTGTCTGCAGATTCGGGGGTGGGGACATTTCAGTGCAGACTTCAATCTTGTGGAAACAGATAATAACCAGGGGGTTCCCTCTGTTCAAAACATGGTGGGGTTAAGAACCAGCGTGGCATAGTGGAAAGAGCACAGGCTTGGGAGTCAGAGGTCATGGATTCTAATCCTGCTCTGCCACTTGTCTGCTGTGTGACTTTGGGCAATTCACTTACTTCTCTGTGCCTCATTTACCTAATCTGTAAAATGGGGATTGACTGAGCCCCACATGGGACAACCTGATTACCTTGTATCTACACCAGCGCTTAGAACAGTACTTGGCACATAGTAAGCACGTAAATGCCATTATTATTATTAATAATTATTATTACTTTGCATCTCACTGTCCTTGTATCTCACTGCCCTCAAAAGATGGTATTTAATTCACATTGACTTATGTTGAATCCCCACCTAGATTTTCTACTTTTGGGGAAGAATTTAATTTGTTTTCATATGAGACCTCCTATTTTCTTCCCCTAGACTGAAGTTAAATAGTAAGAGAAACCAATTGGTACGAGAACTAGAGGAAACAACCCGGCTTGTTGCGTCACTACACACCCAGCTGAAAAGGTGAGTGGTTGCCTTCTCACTATGTACTACTTGGAAGATTTGCTGCACTTTTATATTCCAGAGTCCTTTCCTATATTTGATCCCATTTGTCCTTCCAACAACCCTGTGGAATAGTGGGCAAAAATTTCCGTTTTCCCAGTCATACTGAATCTCCGCCAAGTTAAGTGGCTTGGCCAAGGTCCCCTTGGCTTATTAAGGGTCTCCTCCACCTTTGAACTCACGGTTTAGTTGCAGTTCAGAGATCCAGTGGAGAAGTGGGAGAAGACTGTCAACTACCAACTGCTCTGGCATGGTGTGTATCGACTCTCTTCTCCCCTCCGTTTTCTCTGCAGCCTCTCCAGCAGCACACAGTCCCTGTCCTCAGGCAGCAGCCCTGGCTCCCTAACCTCCAGCAGGGGATCTCTGGCCGCGTCCAGCCAGGATTCCTCCACCTCAGCCAGCTTCACCGACCTGTACTATGACCCCTTTGACCAGTTGGACTCTGACCTCCAGAATAAAGTGGACTTGCTGCTCCTGGAGGGAGCCACTGGCTTCCGGCCTTCAGGCTACATCACCACAATCCATGAGAACGAGGTGGCCAAGACCCAGAAGACTGATCCAGTTAGCCGCCTGCAGGCCCTGCGTTCTCTGTCCGGCACCCCCAAGTCCATGACCTCCCTCTCCCCGCGCTCCTCTCTCTCCTCCCCTTCTCCACCCTGTTCTCCTCTTGTCGTTGACTCGCTCTTGTCTGGAGATGCCTTCCTGACCCCCTTGGATTTTGAAGACCCTGAGCTGAGTGTGAATCTCTCAGAGCTCAGGCTTGGCCCCGGGATCGACGGGTTCCGGCTGGAGGAAAGCAGAGCAGATGATAAACAGCTGGGCCAGGGTAAGGCTTTTCCCACCAGTTTTCACACCTAGATAATGCCAGCAGTGAAGCGGGTAGGGGCAGAGTTGCATTTGAAGCAGAATGGGTCGGTTGGTGGTCTCAAGAACAGATGAGGACATCCTAGCCCGAATGCCTTTGCCCTTTTAGGGGGTCTCACAACTCCACATCTTCCTCAGATCCCTCTAGATAACTGCTTGAGTCATTCCCGAATATAGAAGAAAGGCTTTGGAACTGAAGAGGACATTGTCACCAACCAGTGCAAGTTGCACCTGGGCAGGCTCTTGTCTGCTTTGGGAGCCCCTTTCTGGTGTCCCCTATTTGGCCAAACTTTGAGTAGTAGGAAGGTGGTGGCTTCTATCAGTGAACCATGATTTCTGAAGTGGAACATTTGGGGCTTGACTACTAATGGTACTGTAAAGGTTGGTCCTTGAACACATAAAGCCAACTTTGCCTTTTAAAAATTGGTCGTGGCAGCACTCTGCTTATGCCCTCTGACTGGTCAGAGTTCTCTCTCTGTCCCGCCTCATAGATATTCAACAAAGAATGCTGTTTGTCTCTCTGTTCATCCCTGACGAGTACTTTCTACAGATTTTCTGTACAAGCCCTGAGGAAACCTGGCACTCCCCCAAATCCCCATCTTTCACCCTTTAGGCTTCAAACCGCAGGAAAACACCTGGTGGACAAGAGAAGCACCTTGGAGTGCAGTTGCCTTTGAGGAGCCTAAACTGTTAAGTGCTAGTCACTACACAGTCAAAGAAATCCTCATGACTTAAGTACAGAAAGCACCAAGCAGAGCTGGTATTACCAGTATAGAAATAGATGTTCCATACTGATGGTTTCTGGGCCCTTGAAGGGAGCTCAGGGGTTGGTATATTTGAGATTAGGAGCAGAGAAAAGCTGAGCTGGAGCTGGTACCTGGGTGAACGATGCACACGAGTCTCAGAGAGGGGAATCCTGTGTGCCCTGAGAATGATAGGAACTGAAAACTGCTGCTCATACAAGATGTGTGCTCAGTGGATGGGATAGGTTGGGTTGTGTTCTTAGAGCAAAACGGACAGGGGCGTGGGTGGAGAACTCAGATGGTTACCCCCAAGGTTGGGGGTCGGCATGGGGTGGGGAGTGGGAAATAAGAAGAGAGGAGCTTTGGATAAAGCAATTAATTGGAATTTGGAGGCTTCGCCTTGTGAATCCAGATGACTCCTTTAAAGGGCAAGACCTATCACCTGCTGCTGGCTGTTTGGCCCAGGTTGGAGACAGTGAGGCTGATGTGGATGGTAGCTGGCCATTAAATGGTTCAGTGGTGTTACTGAGTGTTTACTGTGTGCTGGGCACTGTACTAATATAACAGTTGGTAGACATGTTCCCTGGCCACAAGGAGCTTACAACCTAAAGGGGGTGAAAGACATTAAAATAAATTATGGATATACATATAATTGCTGTGGGGCTAAGGGTGGGGTGAATGAGCAAGTGCTTAACAGATACAAATCCAAGTGCAAGAGCAAAGCAGAAGGACTTGGGAGAAGAGGAAATGAGGACTTACAACTTAGTTGGAAAAAGCTTATTGGAGAAAATGTGATTTTAATAAGGGTTTGTGGGTGGGAAAAATGATGGTCTGTCAAATATGAAGGAGGGCGTTCCAGATCAGAAGGGTGTTGTGGGAAAATGTTTGGTGGCAAGACAGATAAGATGGAGGTACAGTAAGTAGGTTTACGTTAGAGGAGTGAAGTCAGTGTACGGAATTGTAGAAGGGAATCAGCAAGTTAAGATAGGAGTGGGCAAGGTGATTGAGTGCTTTAAAGGCAATGGTAAGGAATTTGATGGGGAACTGGATGCGCAGCCAGTGGAGGTTCTTGAGAAGTGGGGTAACAGAACAGAAAAATGATCTGGGCAGCAGAGCGAAGTATGAACTAGAGTGGGGAGACACAGGAGGCAAGGAGGTCAACAAGGAAGCTGATGCAGTACTCAAGGTGGGGTAAGATACGGGCTCGGATTAACGTGGTCGCAGTTTGGATGGGGAGGACAGGGCGGATTTTAGTGATGTGAAAATTGGACTGACAAGATTTGGTGACTGAGTAGAGGACAATCCTAGGTTACAGGCTTGTGAGACGGGAAGAATGGTGCTGTCTGCAGTAATGGGAAAGTCAGGGAAAGGACAGGGTTTGGTTGGGAAGATGAGGATTTTTATTGTGGACGTGTTAAGGCTTAGGTGCCAGCAGGACATCCAAGTAGAGATGTCCTGAAAATGGGAGGAAATGTGAGAATGCAGAGAAGGAGAGTGGTCAGGGCTGGAGATGTAGATTTCGGAATCAACCAATGAACCATTTCTGCTATTTTAGCTCTTTGGGGAAGTTGGTAGCTCACCCTCTGAGCAGGTTCTATGTCATGATTATCCACTGATCCCCAGAATAGCCCAGATGGAGATCAAGGATTTAGATCAAGGCAAAAATGAGAAATGTGTTCAGGTAGGAACTGTGGGCCCAGGTTGCCCTGGCTGGCAAGCTGGGTGAGAGTGTGGGCAGCTTCATCAAGGACTGTTGACCCTGAGGCGCAAACCTGTCTGTCCCCAGGCAAAGAATTTGCTGTCTCTTATTGTTCTGTGCCCTTGCAGGTAATTACCAAAACCTACTGGCCCTCTCTCTGCCTCTGCCCGCCCCCGCTGCCCCCAGGGAGCACTAGAAGTATAAATAAATCTTCTCAACTCATTGGTATACAGTGTCATCAGAGTGAGTCACCTTCAGGCCGATTATAGACTTGGCCACCAGTCAGCATGCATTAGATTTCTGTGAACCGCTGGGCACAGGTCAGAGACTTTGGGAGCTACTTTTAAATGGCCTTTTAGCCAGGAGCCTCAAGGAACAGGAAAGGAGTGACGCAGAACCTGGAACTCGGCAGCCAGGAAGATGCAGTGGACTCTTCAGGAGAGTCGTCTTTGTCTATGGTGTCACCTCTGCTACATTGTCAACAGATGTTTTTAAGGGAGCACGTAGACTTGAGAATAAACAATAGCCAGAAAGTTCGTTGGGGGTGTGCTGCAGGAGAACTGCAAAGAGTAGTGATGTGTGCGATTCCTGAACATATGTTGCTTCAGGGCAGAAGGTGGGTGATGGTTGGTCGGAAGGTGTAGAAACGTTCCTGGCTTTGCAGATGTCAAGTGTGATGACTTGTCTCGTTCTCCCACTCTGTATCAGGTGTGAACATGACTGAGGGAACCACCCTAAAGGTGGCCTGTGTATCCGCCGCAGTGTCAGACGAATCGGTGGCTGGCGACAGTGGAGTGTACGAGGCAACTGGACAGAGGTAATTTTTGGTCTCTTAGCTGCTCACCCTGAGCCCCATTTATGTGTATTTCAGACTGACTGTCAGTGCTCCTGGAGCCCCAAATGTGACCCACCTTACCGTCTCCCAAGTCTTCCTGGCCTAGATCTCCCAAGGGAAAAATGTAGCAATTCAAACCTTTCCCAACTGCCACCTACTTAACATGATTCTTGAACAGGGAAGCAGCATGGTCTAGTGGAAAGACCAGGGGGGGCCTGGGAGTCAGAGGGACCTGAGTTCTAATTCCAGTTCTGCCATTTGCCTTGGACAAATCACATAACTTCTTAGTGCATCAGTTTCCTCATGAAGTTTAAATACCCATTTTCCCACCTCTATAGACTGTGAATCCCATCTGGGACAGGGACTGTGTTCTACCTGATTTTCTTGTATCTCCTCCAGCACTTAGTACAGTACTTGGTATGTAGTAAGCGCTTAAAATATTATCATTATTATTATTATTATCTGTCTCCAGGACCCATCTCCTGACGCTTGGCCCCATAGAGTAACCTCCCAGCTAGACTGGTAACGTAGTAAAACCTTCCCCGGTAGATTGGTAACACAGAGAAGCAGTGGCCTAGTGGAAAGAGCACAAGGCTGGGAGTCAGAGAACTTGTGTTCTAATCCTGCCTCTGCCAATTGCTTGCTGTGTGACCTTGGGCAAGTAACTTAACTTCTCCATGCCTGTTATCTCATCTGGAAAATGGAGATTAAATCCTCTGTCCAATTTAGACTGTGAGCCCCGTGTGGGTCAGGGACTGTGTCCAACCTGATAAACCTGTATCCACCCCAGCTCTTAGAACAGTGCTTGATCCATAGTAAGCGCTTAACAAATTCTATATTTAAAACAAACAAAAAAAGCCTCTTTGTGATCAACCTGCATGGACCAATGTGAAAAGAGTTCTTTGTACACTCATTTCTGCACATAAACTGCATTTTGGCTAGAATGCTTCTAGGGAATTTGGGAACGTTCTTCCACCAACACAAGCAAATTTATACACAGTGCACCTCTTGGTGGAGGAAGTGGCTTGGGCATACGTGGGCAGCTTTGGACACGCTGAATACTTCAGCTCAAGTTTTGTGTAACACAAAGATTTGCAAGAATGTAACCACATTCAAGATGAGTGGGTGTAAATAGGTCGGGAAGCAGCATGGTGAAATGGATAGAGCATGGGCTTGAGAGTCAGAAGGTCAGGTGTTCTAATCCCGCCTCCACCTCTTGTCTGCTTTGTGACTTTGGGCAAGTCACTTCTCTGCGCCTCAATTCCCACATATGTAAAATGGAAATTGAGACTAGGAGCCCCTCATAGGACAGGGATTGTGTCCAAACCGATTTGCTTGTTCAGTGCCTGGCACAGAGTAAGCGCTTTACAAATACCACAATAATAGTAATAATGACAGTAAGATCTCTCACAGTTACTTTAAGTCCATGATTGATCCCATGTGTGATAGCTCCCTTAACTGGGGAAAAGAAAACAATAGAGGTGGGGTAGGTTCCTGTAGTCCTCCGACAAGGAGTGACAGGGGCTGGATCTTCGTCCTTCAAGCATCTGCCTGAGTTTGTTGTGCTCAGTTGCTGGGGGAATGTGGAAGCCTACAGTACTGACTGACACAGTGCTGTAGCCCAAGCCCCCACCCCACTTTTTTAGGTACTAGGGTTGCCCAGATCCCTGTGGTGTCTTGGGGGGAACCTGCCAGGGCCTGGGTTTGGGTCCTCTCAGTTTACCTCAGACATGCTCCAGGGCCCAGGTCACTGAGAGTTCTGGGCCAGGCCTGGCTTTGGTCGCAGTTTGGGAACAGTTTTAGTTTCTTTCAGGACCTAGTTCATCCAGACTTCTTCAGGGCCCTCCTGAGCCTCTTGAAACTCCAGGGAGGAGAACTCATTCACTCTCCTGACTTCAACTACGATTCATACTCAGATGATTCCCAAATGTACCACTCAACCCCGAATTTCCTCCTGCCTTCAGGACATCTCTATTTGGCTATCCCACCGGCACCTCAAGAGTAACATGTCCAAAACAGAACTCCTCATCTTCCCACCCGAATCATCTCCCCACACTGACTTTCCTATCACTGTATATAACACCACCGTTCTCCCTATCTCACAAGGCCTTAATCTTAGTATTATCTTAGATTAAACTCTCTCATTCAACCCACGTCACCAAATCCTGTCGATTCTACGTTCACAATATCTGTAGAATCTGCCCATTCCTCTCCATCCAAACTGCTACTGATCCAAGCACTTATTATATCCCACCTCAACTACTGTTGATCTCCTTGCTAACCTCCCTGCCTCCTCTCTTTCTCCTTTCCAGTCCATACTTCATTCTGCTGCCTGGATCATTTTTCTAAAAAAAAGTTCAGTCCGTATTTCCCCACTCTTCAAAAACCTCCAATGGTTGCCTATCCATCTTGACATCAAATAGAAATTCCTCACCATCAGTTTTAAGGAACTCAAACAGCTCTTCCTCTCCTACCTTATCTCCTTGATCTCCTACTGCAACCCAGTCTGCACACTTTTCTCCTCTAACATCAACCTACTCAATCTTCATCTCCTCCATCTCTCCGCGGTCCCCTCTCCCACATCTTTCCTCTGGCCTGAAACTCCCCCCTCACATCAGAAAGACCACTATTCTCCCAATCTTCAAAGCCCTATTCAAATTACATCTCCTCTAACAGGTCTTCCCTGACTAAATCCTAACTTCCCCTATTCACCCTCCCTTCTATGTCTCATATGCGGGTAACTTTGTACCCCTTAAGCACTTTGATGTTTACCCCACTGCCAGTTCCACAGCACTTATGTATTTATCCTTATGCTCTGCCATTTCCCCTATGTGTAATCTGTTTTAATGCCTGTCTCCCCGCTCTCCCTCTCTGTAAACTCCTTATGAGCAGAGATCATGTTTACCAGCTCCATTGTAGTAATATTAATAACTGTGCTGTTTAAGTGCTTACTATGTGCCAGACACTACTAAATGCTGAGGTACGTGGAGGATAATGTTTAGTGCCTGGTACAGGCTAATGCACACAGTAAGTGCTTAATATAATAATAATAATAATAATAATAATAATAATAATAATGATGGCATTTATTAAGCGCTTACTGTGTGCAAAGCACTAAGCGCTGGGGAGGTTACAGGGGGGTCAGGTTGTCCCAGGCCTTTGTCAGGCCATCTTAAGCCACCACCAAGATACTTCAGCCCACCATGTGGTCTGGAAATGCCAGTGGATTGTTTCAATTTGTCAGGGACTTAAGCCAGCCAGGTAGCTTGATGAAATGCTTTTGACTTTAATTTGTCTTGCTGCCACTGGGTAAGCTTTATCTGCCTGAGCTTTGTCAGCCTCAGGCTCACCCACTCCAGATCCAGGGTCAGGCTGTTGCCAGAGTTTTTCCTTGGAAGCGTAGTGTGTGTTAATTTTGGTCTTGAGAAAAGTGTTTCTGGCCCTGGGGTCTCCAGCCAGCAGAGTGAATGAGAGTTGTTCTTGGTGTCACATTCAGTAACACCAAGTCGTCCTCCCCTGTGCGGTCGCCCGGGGACCAGTGCTGTGCATCACCATTAAAGGAGAGTCCTGAAACTATTCATCAGAGCTTTAGGCTCAAGAGTCAAAGATCTGGGTTCTATTCCCAGCCCCACCCAGCCTGCTGGGTAACCCTGGGCAAGTCACTTCACTTCTCTGTGCCTGTTACCCCATTTTTTATGGTATTTTGTTCATTCAGTTGGATTTATTGAGTGCTTACTGTGTGCAAAACCTGTACTAAGCGCTTGGGAGAGTAACAGACACATTCCTGTCCACAACAAGCTAACACTGTCAAGCACTTACTGTATTCCATGCAATATACTAGGCGCTGGGGTAGATACAAGCTAATCAGGTTGGACACAGTTCATGTCCCACATCGGGCTCACAGTCTTAACCCCCATTTTACAGATGAGGTAATAAGCACAGAGAAGTTAAGTGACTTGCCCAAGGTCATACAGCAGACAAGTGACATAGCTGGGATTAGAACCCAGGTCCTCTGACTCCCAGTCCCAAGTTTTATCCACAGCAGTGCTGCTTCAATCCATCTGTAAAATGGATATTAAATAACTGTTACCCCTCTGTGTTAGGCTGTGAGCTCCATGTGGGACAGGGACTTTTGACCAACTTGATTTATCTTGTATCTACTCCAGTGCTTATTAGTAAACACTGAATGAATACCATATTAATAATAATAATCAGAGTGACTTTTGCAGTTGAAGACATGGTTTCCTGCTAGATCCTCCTTTAGTTGGACTGATTTGGGGACCGGTTATCTCTAGCTTGCCCTTCTCACTCTCCAGACATTTTCCTGACCATCTCTTGGGAACTACAATCATCTCCCCTTCTCCATTGCCTTTCAGACCGGGAGCCCCGGAAGCTATGGTGTTTGACAGCGATGAGCCGGATGCAGCCGGCACTGCCAGGGTTGAGATTGCCATGAAGTAAGATGGGAAGTGGGGAGTGGGGAAGTGACAGAGGTACTGCTTTTGCAGCATCCCCACTATGTGACGCATGTGGGAAGAAGCAAACCCTCAAGACTTTCAGTGCCTGACTTGGTCTGACTCCTTTCACAGATTGCCCAAGAGTTAGGGTGCCTCCAGGAGTTATTTACTATTGCTATGAAGTTGTGCTTACTGTCTCAATGGAAGAATTTCACAGACAGTGTAGTGACAATCATTTAAAGGCAGCTCAGAAGTCTTCAGCAGGTGTGTGTGTGTGTATGTGAGAAAGAGAAAGAGGTGCTATCAGGAAATAATTTATCAACAGAATTGGATGATGCATAGTCTTCACCTCATTTTAGGTACGACGACAAGAACAAGCAGTTTGCAATATTAATCATCCAACTGAGTAACTTTGCTGCTCTGTTGTTGCAACAAGACCAGAAAATGTAAGTACGTCAGATGAGCGTCTCCCACAGTAGAGAAGCAGCATGGCTCGATGGAAAGAGCCCGGGCTTGGGAGCCAGAGGTCATGGGTTCAAATCCCGGCCCTGCCAATTGTCAGGTGTATGTCCTTGGGCAAGTCACGTCACTTCTCTGTGTCTCAGTTACCTCATCTTTAAAATGGGGATTAAACTGTGAGCCCCACATGGGACAACCTGATCACCTTGTATCCTCCCCAGCGCTTAGAACAGTGCTTTGCACATAGTAAGCGCTTAACAAATGCCATCATTATTATTATTATTACTATTCACTCATCCCAATTATGCCCTTTCTCTCTTAGACCAAGCCATGTAGGGCCCTGGGTGGGGCAAAGACTGTGTCCGATCAGGTTATCACGTATCCGCCCCAGTGTTTATCACAGTCCTGGGCACCCAGTTAGCTGCTTAAAAAATACCTCCATTTATATTATCTTGTTACACCACTACCAGAGAAGGAAAGTCTTTCTATTTGGGGCACAAAGAAAGAGTTTTCCTCTTAAAGAAAATACAATATGCTTATCTTTATAATTGTGCTATAGATTTATTTGAAATACTATTATTATTTTTTCGTTACAAATAACCTCAGGATTCAGGAAAATCCATTTTTTTAGAAACCAACAATGAGATCGTTGCAGCTTGAACCTGCTAGATTGTAAGCTCCTTGAGGGTAATAATAATAATAATAATAATGGCATTTATTAAGCACTTACTATGTGCAAAGCACTGGGATCATGTGTACCAATTCTATGTTGTTATACTTTCCCAAGTGCTTAATACAGTGTTCTGCACAAAATAAGTGTTCAGTAAATACCACCGATGGTCTTTAATCTGTCCTAACTGTAAAATCATTTACAGTTGAGCATTTACTTTGTGCAGAGCACTATACTAAGGGCTTGAGAGAGTACAAGAGACATGTTCCGTGCCCACAAGGAGCTTACAGTTTAGAGGGGGACACAGACATTAAAATAAGTAATGGATATGTACATACATGCTGTGGGGATAAACGTGGGGTGACTATAAAGTGCTTATGGGGACCACTTCTGCAACAAGTGTTTTTTCAGAGTGTGAAGGGGGTAAATTTTGAGAGGAGGCAGGGGAAATAAGGAGTAGGAAATAAAATAAAAGGGAAGCAAAAATGAAGACTAGGAAAATGTACGTTGGGCCCCCTGACATTTTCTTTTTTGGAATTACAGAAGGTACCCAGCAAAGCTTTGAACTTAAACACAAACTAAGTAGGGTTCAATGTTTCCTTTCAGAAATATCCGCGTTGCTGTTCTTCCTTGCTCTGAAAGCACAACCTGTCTGTTCCGGACAAGAGCCCTGGAAGCGTCTGACAATCTCGTATTCAATGAAATGTTCTGGGTGTCGATCTCCTATCCTGCTCTTTACCAGAAGACCTTGAGGGTTGATGTCTGTACAACAGATAAGACCCACCTTGAAGAGTGCCTGGTGAGCATTGTCCCAGGCTGGGACTTCTTCCTACTAGTTTCCTATCATAATTATTATTATTTGTCTTGGCTAAATTAGCCCTATTGAAATGGAGAACTTGTCAGAGGGGCTTGTCAAAGGGTCAGAGGCCAGACAGGCTCCCCGTCCACCCCCTGATCCTATCCGATCTAGTGGGGGGACTTCCCAGTCTTGGGGCCTGCTGCTTTCAGGGGTTGGGACTGCTCTCCTGAGCATCTCTATCTTGTCTGATGTCACACTTCTCTGAATGCCAAGGCCTTATGCTGGTCAGCTCCTAGCAACGGGAAGTTTCCACACGAGAAGGAGAGTTTTCAAACCTCAGAGCTGATCCTTTTGTTGGGTGGAGTGTCATTTCCCTCCCTCCAGCAGTTCTGACTGGCTGGGCTTTGCTGTCTGGCCCTTCCCCCTGCATTCAGCAGAAGCCTACTGTGGAGCCCAGAGAGTGCAGAGTGATGTTCTAAATATTTGGGGGAGATCATTTTAAGGCATAGACACACTTTTTATAGGTAGTCCTGTTCGCTGATTTTGTGTTAATGATCTAATGGGGACATAAGCCTGAACTCAAATATATGTGCGCACACACACTCATGACAAGTCTGAGTGTGAGGCAAGAATGGATCACAAATTTGTGGGAAGGAGAATGGGTTGGGTTAATCTCAAGAGGCTCCCTGAAAAAAGTGGTCTGAATGGGATTTAAAAGAGGGGAAGTGTTGGCAAGGAAAGACTCCAGGAGATCTCTGGAGCCTAGCAAGCAGCAGCCCTTGACTGTAGCCAGCCCAGCACCACACTTTGTCAGAATGAGTGTATGAATCGATGATGATAACTGATGTTGAATTGTGCGACTCGGGTGGATAGTGATGATGATTGCGGCGCCTGAAAGATTTCCAAATGCCGTCTCTGCCAGTGAAATGTATTTCTGGCCCAGGGGCATTCCTAAATTAGAAAAGAATCAACCTTAGTTTTTTCTTTCTAATTGGCTGCCTTTTCTGTTTCTTCCTAATTGAAATACTGTGATTTCAGGTTACCATGGCAGCAGTGTGAGCCACTCATTTCATTTGACGCTTGTTTGTACGCATCTTTCTGTACTTTCTTCTTCTGGGACTCAGAGTCACTGAACATATTATTCAATTAATGGCATGTCATCCTGTAGTTAAGGGGAGACAGAAACAGGACAAGAGGAGCCTGGGAATGTACGTGTCTGGAAATCCATCCCTTGGGAGGGAACTGGAAATGGATGCCATAAATTGTTTAACCACAAACCTAACTGCCTGAGACTGGGCTTGGAGAATTTCTTGGTCACCCCACCTTATATTTCTTTCCCCTGGGCTCCCCCTAATCTTGTTCCTGAAGTTGCCTCTTGTACAGCCATGAGAATGGCAGAGGAGATACAGACAAGCCAGTGACTCCAGCCCTCAGCCCAGATAACTCTGTTTTCTAGGAGCTGATGGTCTTTGCTTCTGCCTTCTTCTCCCTCCTTTTGGCCATTTTGCTGCTCATTGACACCTCCTCCTGAAGTAGGGCAGGGAAAGAAAATGAGATGAGCCTTGGCCTGATTCTTTGTGCTCCCAAGAGCACCTCTGTAAGAAGGTTTGGTGGAGATGACTGAAATCTGAGGTTAAATGAGGTGCTTGGATTATCTGGTTCAGTTATTCAACTGAATATTCTCCCTCCCCACCATCAGTCACTCAATCAGTGCTATTTAGTGAGTGCTTATTGGGTGCAGAGCACTGTACTGAGTGCTTGGGAGAGTACAGTATAATAGAGTTGATAGACACAATCCCTGCCCACAAGGATGTAATCAAGAATTGATGGTACCATATGATCCAAATATTTCTTATTTTTACATTGCTTATTCTCCCTCTAAATTACTCCTTTAGATCATAAACTCTGAGGGCCCAGGCTGGCCTGCATCTTCTCTGAATCCTACCTCCAAACGCTCTGACACTATGTAAATTAGTGTAATATATTGTTACATGTGTATTGTTTGTTCTCTTAGCACTCATTTTATTTTCTGGGCTTTTGTCACATCTGCTTTATGTCTTCGTGAATATCCACGTTCAGCCCCTGTCTGCCCCGTCTACGTCTCCTGGAGGGCTGGGATCTTGGCTGGTTCTTCCTTTGTAAGATTCCTAGCTCAGGGCTCCGTATCCAAGGGAGACCAATTCTGCTGTCTACAGACCAAATGCCAGTAAGGTGGCTCTTGTGATGATTGATACCATGTCACCTATCTGGAGTACGTGTGTGAATCGGGGCTGACTGACTGACTGTGCAGACCTTGACTGATCTCGTTCTTAACAGGGTGGAGCCCAGATCAGCCTCGCTGAAGTCTGCAGTTCGGGGGAGCGGTTGACGCGTTGGTACAACCTTCTGAGCTATAAGTACTTGAAAAAACAAAGCAGAAAAAGCCAGCAGGGAGACATCTGTTCTGGAGTCCCCAGCACTGAAAAAACAGTAAGAAGAGAAGAAAATATAGGCTTCATTGCGGCAGATGGAGATGGTGGGGATTACTTATGACAAGTGTTGGCGCTTGTTCCAGAGAAGAGTTGAGACTGTTGGGGAGAGAGCTGGGAAACGTGAAAAGTTTGGAAGTGAAGAAGCAAGGGAGCTAATCTGGTGGTGTTTAATTGCCATCACTTCACCTTATACCAAGTTCCGAGGACTATGCATCTGTGACGAGGGCATTGTTCTTGTGTCCTAAAGGGAGCTGGGAAAGACACAGAAGCTAATTTATGGTTGGGGCTTTTATAAGTTCATCTGGGAATATGTTTTATCGAAGGCTCTGAACTTGGGAGCAGGACTTGGGCAAAGCCCCAGTGTGCAAGTCATCTTGAGGTCTGTTTCTGTGGTGAGAATCCTGCAGCTCCACTTGAGGGTGTTCCTGTTGGATGGTCCTTGCGTCTCTCCCCTGCTCTGTGTCTGTGATCTAAACGTTTTGGATTTTTGTGCATTTTGATATCAAGGTTTAGAGCAAGTAAGATAAGGAGGCAGTTCATGCCTTCAGATCCAGGAGGAACAAGTATTAACCCTCCCCTATTCTCCTGTGTGTGCAGGACTCTGTGTCTGTGCTTCTGGAGCAGACAGCGGTGGAGCTGGAAGCTGTCGAGAAGAGCCTGGAGACCAGGAACAGCACTTTAACTATGGAAGAAGACTGGTAAGGTCCTAGCTTGGCTCAGTGGAAAGAGCCCGGGCTTTGGAGTCAGAGGTCATGGGTTCAAATCCCGGCTCCGCCACTTGTCAGCTGGGTGACTTTGGGCAAGTCACTTCACTTCTCTGGGCCTCAGTTTCCTCATCTCTAAAATGGGGATGATGACTGTGAGCCCCCCCGTGGGACAACCTGATCACCTTGTAACCTTCCCAGCGCTTAGAACAGTGCCTTGCACATAGTAAGTGCTTAATAAATGCCATTTTTATTGTTATTATTACCCTGTGCAGCTTGGCCAGCTCCAATATGGGCTGTTAGGACTCTTAGAGCCTCTCAACTAATCCTCTCTGCCTCAAGAATCCCTACTGTTATAATCCCAGAAAGGCTCCTAGGCTTGGGAAGGCCTTCTAGAGGTTGTATCTTCCATCCCTTCTGGAATGTAAGCTCACTGTGGGCAGGGAATGTGTCTACCAACCCTGTTATGTTGTACCCTCCCAAGTGCTTAGTATAACTCTCTGCACACAGTAAGTGCTCAATAAATACCATTGATGGATTGATGGGTCTGACTCAAAAATCTCCAGTGGCTACCAATCAATCTGCGCATCAGGCAGAAACTCCTCACCCTGGGCTTCAAGGCTGTCCATCACCTCGCCCCCTCCTACCTCACCTCCCTTCTCTCCTTCTCCAGCCCAGCCCGCACCCTCCGCTCCTCCGCCGCTAATCTCCTCACCGTACCGCGTTCTCGCCTGTCCCGCCATCGACGCCCCGGCCCACGTCATCCCCCGGGCCTGGAATGCCCTCCCTCTGCCCATCCGCCAAGCTAGCTCTCTTCCTCCCTTCAAGGCCCTGCTGAGAGCTCACCTCCTCCAGGAGGCCTTCCCAGACTGAGCCCCTTCCTTCCTCTCCCCCTTGTCCCCCTCTCCATCACCCCCATCTTACCTCCTTCCCTTCCCCACAGCACCTGTATATATGTATATATGTTTGTACATATTTATTACTCTATTTATTTATTTATTTTACTTGCACATATCTATTCTATTTATTTTATTTTGTTAGTATGTTTGGTTTTGTTCTCTGTCTCCCCCTTTTAGACTGTGAGCCCACTGTTGGGTAGGGAGTGTCTCTATATGTTGCCAATTTGTACTTCCCAAGCGCTTAGTACAGTGCTCTGCACATAGTAAGCGATCAATAACGATTGATGATGATGATGATGATGACTGCCAGCCCAAACTATATAAAAGGCTGAGTCTCCGGTATTCTGTGAGATCTCCTAGGACCAAGACTCTGGGAATTTCCTCCTTCTGTCTAATCTAAATCTCCCTTGCTTCAGTGGAAACCCTTCCTTTCACTTTGGCCTTCCACTGAGGTGGAAAAGAGAAAGTCTATATTTTTGGCAAACCCCTGACATTTGATGAAAACGGGAAATGTCTTAGGAAGTCCTGGCCAAGGAGCAGTATCTTGGGCCAAATTCCAGATGTTTGTAGAACTTTTCTGTATCAAGCCCACCTTGGGCTCCTTTTCGTGTTCAGAGAAATGCTGTGCAACCTTAAAGGAACTGTAGAATTAGCCTCTGCTACTTATTCTGCTGGAGACCTTGCTTTAAAGGCTCCCTGCTGCCCTTCCCCAGCATACTTCTTTGTGCCCCATTGTCAGTGGCTCAGGAAATCCGAGCTTCTTTTTCCCTTGGGCCTCTAACCAGTAGTCAGGAACATGTATAAAGTGTTTAAAATGTGCAAATCCCTGTATTAAACACTGGGCAGCATACACAAATACTGCGTTAGAACCAGGCCTTGGCCCATGGGGTGTTCATAATCTGAAAGTTCAGGAATAGAAAGGAAAGAGGACAAACACAAAGATCAACAATTTAAATGGAATCAAAATAAGAAAAAAACAGATACAATTAAACAGTGGAAAAAAGCAACTACATTTTACCATCCTGGGCACCTCACAGCATTGTGCAAACAATCCTGTTAGAAATGTGGTGGTAATGGTATTTGCTGGGCACCCCTGGGTGCAGTGCTCTGTATTATAGTGGCTTCTGCCCACCTTGTGCTGCTGCAGATTGGGGGTTTCTCCACAGAGATGATCCTTGGGGAGGAGAGGGCCGTCTCAGGACTTGGATCGCCCCTCGGGGAGCACAGATGTTGGGGAAGCTCAGGGCGACAGCCAAGGGGCAGTAGATAAGTCCAGCTGGGTGAGGAATTAGTTTGGTGACTAGTTACACAGGACCTTTCTGCTCTAGACTGTAAGCACCTTGTGGGCAGGGAACGTATCTACCAACTCTGTTGTATTGTACTTTCCTAAGCACTTAGTACAGTGCTCTGCGTACAGTAAGCACTCAATAAGTATGATTGGTTTGATAGGCGAGATGAGGAGGAGCCCAATGGTGGCAGTGAGAATGAAGCAGCAGCTGAGGAGGAGGAAGAGGAGGAGGAGGAAGAGGGGGAAGTTTTCATTGACCAAACCTCACCTGGAACAGAAGATTATCCAGCACTAAAGGTAGGGAGAGGAGATAAGGTAACTGGGCATACGAAAAGTCTTTCTTCCCCTGACACAATCTCCCTATTTGTATTGTTTTCCCCCATCCCCTCCCAGCATTTCCCCGGAGTTATGAATTGTTCCTCATAATGCACCTGTAACTTTCTTCAGGGGGAGGAAGAGAGCAAAATGGCAGTGGCTAATATCATTAGGGGTTGGGGATTAAGCCTCTTCACCCGGAGACAGACTGCAGAGGGCACAATCACCTACCTCACTTCCTTCATTTGGAGAGTAAGGCTCTTCCTCCTCTACTCCTGTTTTTGCAATTGCACCTTTAGTCTGGACAGTAATAAGAAATAGAGATGAACAAAATCAGCCTACTAACCCCAGCTCTTCTCTTCTCCACAAAGGGAGCAGATCTCATAGCAGCATTTTAGTTAAGCTTAGGCAGGGACTGGCCACAGGGAGTTGCACATTGGAGCCTCAGACCTTGCCTCCAGGTCCTGGCACGTTGCTGCCACTCAGCTCTATCCATACGTCTGCATATACCTCAGGAGAAACAGGAACTCTGAGAAGTTTCTGACCACCTCAACCCCCTCATGATCTGGGCTGTGAGACGTCACTTAAGGCGTCTGACTGTCCCATGCTCCATGTAGAGGGTGATTTACATGCAAAGAAGAGGCCAAGTTGCTATAGAGTCTTCACTGAGTGAAGAAGAAATCACCAGTCCATATTAGAGTGGGGATGTGAGGTTGGAAGGGGAACCAGAAGCCTCTTTCCCACCATGGTCTGGGGAGGGAGCAGGAGCTCCGTGGCCTTTGGCTGAGTGAGTGGCTTCTTCTCTATCAGGTGGACAAAGAGACCAATACGGAGAGCCTGGTGCCCTCTCCCAAGGTCGTGCGGCCGAAGGACAGACGGCTCACCGCTGCACCCGCAGCTCCATTTGTCAGAGGGAGCACAATCATCCGCTCCAAGACCTTCTCCCCAGGCCCACAGAGCCAGTATGTGTGCCGGGTAAGCCAAGGTTGGGAAAACGCCTCAGGGGAAATGGCAGAAATAACCTTCTCCGGGCTTTCTACGTGGTTTCCGCCATAACTTGGAATAGGAGAAAGCCAGGGTCGTTCCTGGAATCGTTGGCCGGCTAATGGACTAAAGTGATGTCTTGCCTCCAGGTTTGATAGCAAACCTAACCCTGAGGCCTCTCAGAATGTGTGGTCGAGGAGGTAGAGTGCCTCTCCCTCCCCCTAACCAATCCATCCCTGACAGCCATTGGTGGGGGCTGTGGGAGACTCACCACGGTTTCTGAGAACAGCATGGCCACCCAAAAGAGCTTGTCCAGCATCTCAGCGGAGTGGACATGGCTGCCTAAAAAGCCGGTCAGTCATATTTGAGTTCTTACAGTGTGTAGAGCACTGTGCACTTGGAAGAGGACAATATGCAGTAATATTGTAGTCACCCCATATTAGATCTCCAAAGAGACCTGGGCCTGAAGGTGGAGATTTTAGAAGGGAATGAATATGGGGTAGAGAGCCAAGTGGGAGGTTATAGAAATTGATCTATTTCCAGGTTTAGGAATAGCAAGCAGGCTGGGGCCATGCCTCCATTTTAAGGAGAGGAAGTGGAGGCATTAAATGATTTCCCTTCAGATCCTTAGGCTCAGTTTGGATGATCCAATTGTGATGAAATGGATCCGGTCACTTTGCCCTTCCCCACCAGGCTTCACTCTCCCTAGGTTAGTGCTGGAGTGATACTTAGATTAGAATGGACAACAGCATGGCCTAATGGAAAGACCATGGGCCTTGGAGTCAGAGGACTTGCGTGCTAATTTCAGTTAGACCACTGGTCTGCTGTGTGACTGGGCAAATCACTTCTTTTCTGAGCATCAGTTCCCTTATCTGAAAAACAGGGCTTAAGACGGTGAGCCCTACGCTGTATCAGCCCAACTAACTCGTATCTACCCCAGTGCTTAGTACAGTACCTGGTACGTAGTAAGCACTTAACACATAGCATAAAAAATAGACTCAAGAAGAGGAATGTGCCAAGGGACATTGTCTTGTGCTTGGGCAGGGCTAGTAAGGAGGTACAAGAGCTTCCGGGTCCAAGTCCCAGGCCGAGGGCAGTCCCATAGTCAGGCTGCTACAGTTAGATTGTCGGCCTGCTCATTTCTGGTTGGCTCATCTCTTTTCAGTTGAATCGGAGCGACAGCGACAGCTCGACTCTGTCCAGAAAACCACCTTTTATAAGAAACTCCCTCGAGAGGCGGAGTGTCAGGATGAAGCGGGTAAGAATTCCATTCCCATGTTTTCCACTCTGCCTCTCTGTTATTTGTATACTTTATTTGTATTATTGTATACTTTATTGAAAATGGGCTTGATGATACCAGTCATATAAATCAAAGTAATTATTTTCCAATCATTGAACAAGTGTAATCCTGTATGAGACAATGAATGAATTAACTTATTTAAAGGCCAAGTCCCTGGTAAGTCCTGGAGGAAAGAATGAAGAGCCAGCCCACCATTTACTCTACTTTTGGATGGAAGGGAGAGAGGAGGAGGAGTGTGGCCTAGTGGAAAGAACATGAGTCTGGGAGTCAAAGGACCTCGGTGATAATACTAGCTCCACACATTTGCTCTGCGACCACGAGCAAGTCACTTAACTGCTCAATTTCCTCACCTGTAAGATGGGGGATTCCAAACCCGTTCTCCCTTCCACTTAGACTGTGTGGGGTAGGGATTGTGTTCCACATGATTATCTTGAATCTAGTGCAATGATTTACATTTAGTACTATGATTACACATAGTAAATACTTAACAAATACCACAACTGTTATAGAGGGAAGGAAGAAAAGTGGTTCTGCTATGGACTTTGTATGTTAATGTTTAGGAGGCGCCATACTTAAGTAAATATTCAAAAATAAGGAGGCTGTGAGTGGTAAGCCCTGCTCTGCCAATAGATGATCTCACGATCCCAATTGTGAGATAAGGGAAAGAATAGGGCCACCTTAAAACTTTGGAAATCCCGGGGCATTTAAATGGGGTGGCTTTGTAGGGAGAAGAGGGAAAGTGAGGAACTAGGTGGATTGGGGAGAGAGGTGGGGAAAGGAGTTGAAGATAGAGTGGACAATATCAAGAGGGAAAGAAGAGGAAAAAACAAAGGGGGATATTACAGGGAAAAGGGGCAAGGAGGGAGGAAGAATGAAGGAGCGGGTTGGAAAGAGTTGAGCAGGGGAAGGAATTGAAGGGAGCAAAAAGGGGGGAAAGGATTGGGTACTGTCCTTGAGTCACTGATTGTCACACCTTGACAGAAGCCAGGCAACAACAGCTGCAGCAGCTCCAGCCTCAACCAGCCGAGCTGGGACCACTGTCACCTGGGTTAGCGTTGGAAGAGCAAGACAGGCTTACCCAGGAGTACATGATGGCTGGTTGAATGACCCTACCACTGCCCCAAGCCAGCAACTCCTCTGCCCCAGTCCTTCTGACAAGCTTTCTGGGAAGTCCAGGACTGAGAGAAAAGCCCCCAGCCCAGCCCCAAAGCCCAGCTGGGGGTCTCTTCAACTAGCAGACAGTGCACCCCTCTTTCTGCTTTCCCTTGAAGGCATGGGAGAACCTGACAGCTTTCTGGGGTGAGCTATCCCTCTCTACCCTAAAAGCTGAAGAGGAAGTACCCAGCCCCTGTGGAGCTGTGAATACACTCGCTCCATCCTCTCTACACCTCCCCACCCCAGTGCGTGTGCGCGCGTGCGCTCACACACACACACACACACACACACACACACACACACACACACACACACACACACACAAAATCTGGCTATGGAGGAGAGAAGTAAAGGAGAGGAGAAATAAAAAAAGTAATAGGGGAAAGGCCTGGGAATCTCCAAAGGGTGAGGGGCAAGAGGAGCAGGAATCCCTCAAGGGATGGCAGTGGGGGAGAAGAGGAATGGGAATTGAGCTAGAGAATTAAAATCCCTGTCAGGATCAAGGAGAGAAGAGGCAAGCAAAAGTAGCGAATGATTGATGATCAGCAAGAATTGATTTCTCTGAAGATTGAGTAGTAGATGGATAACAATTGTTTTGGGTTTCTTTATTTTGTTTTGTAGTTTGGGGTTGTTTTAGAATTTACACGTAGTTGTTTGATTTCTGACCATTCGCTCAATTTCCAGGAAACCCTTATGTTTGGTAGTGAATTGGCCATCTCTTTGGGGAAAAACTGCATGTTGATTTTTGCTCTGGACAGATAAAGCACTAACTAAATACATAATCAGTGTTCTAGTGGCTTGGGAGGCTATGAATAAAGAAAGTTAGATCAATACCCATCCTTGAGGAAGTTTAGACTCTAAGGGCTGAAGCAAACATACGGAAAGATAAACAGGGTGATTTTTAAACATGAAAAATTAGTCAGGGATCATGTCTACCAACTCTTTTGTATTGTACTCTCCCAGAAGCTTAGTATAGTGCCCTGCACACAGTAAACCCTCAATATATACGGTTGATTGATTGAAAATACAATTTCTCTGGAAAAAAACCACCCAGACCCCTGGTCCTTCAAACACTCTAGTTCCAGATCTGCAGCCTGGAATTTGGGGTTTAGTTCCTGTATCGGACAGGAAGCTGTTGACATAGATGGAGTTTGCATTGCTTGATTTTGCCTGCCTGAGGAAAAGCTGTCACTGTCAAAAAGGGCTTCGTACTGTCTTCTGCTGAAACAAGGAGTTGGGGGTTTGTGAGAGCCTCTTAGAAGGGCAACAGAGAAAGAGAGAAAGTCTAAACACCATGCCAACCTCGTTCACTTCAAGTTTATCCTTTCCTGCCTTAACTCAGCCCACTCCTCTGCCAGACAAAACTATTTCTCCTCCCTTATTGACACCCATTTCCATCATCCCTGTCAGCTCTTCCGTACATTCAACTCCCTTCTCAGGCCCCCAGTTCCTCCCCCTCCTCCTTCCCTCACCCCCAATGATCTGGCCTCCTACTTCATTAATAAAATTAAATCCATCAGGTCCGACCTCCCCAAAGTCACTCCCCCCGCCTTCTCCAACTCCCCAGCTCTCAACACTCTCTGCTACTCTCCCATCCTTCCCAGCAATATCCTCAGAGGAGCTCTCCTCCCTCCTCTCAGGTACTACTCCGGCCACCTGTGCTTCTGACCCCATTCCCTCTCATCTCATGAGATCTCTCGCTACATCCCTTCTCCCCTCCTTAACTTCCATCTTCACCCGCTCACTCTCCACTGGTTCCTTCCCCTCTGCCTTCAAACATGCCCATGTCTCTCCCATCCTAAAAACACCCTCTCTTGACCCCACCTCACCTTCTAGTTATCACCCCATATCCCTCCTACCATTCCTTTCCAAACTCCTTGAATGAGTTGTCTACATGTGCTGCCTCGAATTCCTCAACACCAACTCTCTCCTCGACCCCCTCCAGTCTGGCTTCCGTCCCCTACATTCCACGGAAACTGCCCTCTCAAAGGTCACCAATGACCTCCTGCTTACCAAATCCAACAGCTCATACTCTATCCTAATCCTCCTCGACCTCTCAGCTGCCTTCAACACTGTGGACCACCCCCTTCTCCTCAACACGCTATCCAACCTTGGCTTCACAGACTCCATCCTCTCCTGGTTCTCCTCTTGTCTCTCCGGTCATTCATTCTCAGTCTCTTTTGCAGGCTCCTCCTCCCCTCCCATCCCCTTACTGTGGGGGTTCCCCAAGGTTCAGTTCTTGGTCCCCTTCTGTTCTCGATCTACACTCACTCACTTGGTGACCTCATTCGCTCCCATGGCTTCAACTATCATGTCTACGCTGATGACATCCAGATCTACATCTCTTCCCCTGCTCTCTCCCCCTCCCTCCAGGCTCGCATCTCCTCCTGCCTTCAGGACATCTCCATCTGGATGTCTGCCCGCCACCTAAAACTCAACATGTCCAAGACTGAACTCCTTGTCTTCCCTCCCAAGCCCTGCCCTCTCCCTGACTTTCCCATCACTGTTGACGGCACTACCATCCTTCCCGTCTCACAAGCCCGCAACCTTGGTGTCATCCTCGACTCCGCTCTCTCATTCACCCCTCACATCCAAGCCGTCACCAAAACCTGCCGGTCTCAACTCCGCAACATTGCCAAGATCCGCCCTTTCCTCTCCATCCAAACCGCTACCGTGCTCGTTCAAGCTCTCATCCTATCCCGTCTGGACTACTGTATTAGCCTCCTCTCTGGTCTCCCATCCTCTTGTCTCACCCCACTTCAATCCATATTTCACGCCGCTGCCCAGATTGTCTTTGTCCAGAAATGCTCTGGGCATGTTATTCCCCTCCTCAAAAATCTCCAGTGGCTACCAATCAACCTACGCATCAGGCAGAAACTCCTCACCCTGGGCTTCAAGGCTCTCCATCACCTCGCCCCCTCCTACCTCACCTCCCTTCTCTCCTTCTACAGCCCACCCCGCACCCTCCGCTCCTCCGCCGCTAATCTCCTCACCGTGCCTCGTTCTCGCCTGTCCCGCCATCGACCCCCGGCCCACGTCATCCCTCTGGCCTGGAATGCCCTCCCTCTGCCCATCCACCAATCTAGCTCTCTTCCTCTCTTCAAGGCCCTACTGAGAGCTCACCTCCTCCAGGAGGCCTTCCCAGACTGAGCCCCCTCCTTCCTCTCCCCCTCGTCCCCCTCTCCATCCCTCCCGTCTTACCTCCTTCCCTTCCCCACAGCACCTGTATATATGTATATATGTTTGTACATATTTATTACTCTATTTATTTTACTTGTACTTATCTACTGTATTTATTTTATTTTGTTAATATGTTTGGTTTTGTTCTCTGTCTCCCCCTTCTAGACTGTGAGCCCACTGTTGGGTAGGGACTGTCTCTATATGTTGCCAACTTGTACTTCCCAAGTGCGTAGTACAGTGCTCTGCACACAGTAAGCACTCAATAAATACGATTGATTGATTGAACAGAGTCTGAAAGCATTCTTCTAGAACCAGCTGGAAATTGAGTATCCAGAAGCTGGCCCGTTGTTCCCTTGTCAACGCAGTTCCATTCCAGAAAAAGAACGGAGAGGTGTGGGGAAGTAATCCAGACCGTGTGCTGTGTGAATGTGCATGAGATGAGAGAGAACTCTCTCGCACACTCAGGGCCAGCCCTGACCTTCCATGGGGAGCTGACCTCTGCCGATTACATGTTTACCAAACTGGGGTAAATCCAGAGTGCTCTTCCCCTGGGCAACCTGACAGAGAAGAAAGTGGAAGAAATGTGAAAGATCCTGAGAACCTCAAGGCAGAGATTCCCCTCTCAAGGCGAGACTAGTGGTTGACGTAGGCTTGGGACACAGCAGGCAAGGCTCCAGGGTTGGGGATTCTTCCCTAGTACTTGCCGGTGAGCATTCATTTCTGATTTCCTAGGTTGGTGATTGGATTTCCAGGATAAGGATGAGCCCAGTCAGTATCCAGGCTGCCCAGTCAGCATCCCGGCAGAGAGAATGCCAGTACCCTTAACTATGCTCTGGGGACCGGAGTGGGCAGCCTGTCAAGTAAATCTGTAAAAATTGGCCATGCAAAAGCCAACCAAAAAAGAAAGTCATTCTTGGCTCTGTCTTCTGAGGAGCTGCTGCCTCATGCCTTGAAGAGGCTCCTTTCAGACTCTGCCCATCTGTCTTCCAAGACGAGTTAAGGAAAGAAGTCTGAGGCCCTGTTTTTTGGCAAGGTCAGGGGATGGCTGGGTGACGGGGTGGGGGAAGGAAGGAGGACCTGAGGAGGTTGTGGAAAAGGAAGATGGGGAGCCCAGTGACAAATATGGTCTGAGATCAAATCCAGTTCTCACCCCAGCTCCCTCTTTGAGGAGAGCAACATGTCGGTATCGAATTCATTCATCCATTCAGTTGTACTTATTGAGCACTTACTGTGTGTATACTTAGCACTTGGGAGAGTACAATACAACAGTAAACAGTAGCATTCCCTGCCCACAATGAACTTGAGTCTAAAATTCCTGTTGTCCAAATAGGAGTTCCTGATAACCAGCCATCATCTTTGCTGAGTTAATGTAGCAGGTAGTAGTAGAGTAGTTGTGGCTTGAGGATCTTCAAAATACATGAGGAATGGGCATATAACCGATAAGCAGAATGTAGTGCACCCGGCTTCCCGCAGACCTGCTTCTCATTCCACCTCCATCCTTCCAGCCGTCATCCGTCAAATCCTTTGGAGCAGAGCGCCCCATCCGAACCTCGCTGGATCTGGAACTGGATCTGCAGGCTTCCCGGACCTGGCACAGCCAGCTGACGCAGGAGATCTCAGCATTGAAGGAGCTGAAGGAACAACTTGAACAGGCAAAAAGCCACGGGGAGAAGGAGCTGCCTCGGTGGGTGAGGGAGGACGAGCGGTTCCGGCTTCTGCTCAGGATGGTGGAGAAACGGGTGAGCGTAGGGAAAGGCTCCGTCTGCTGGACCCAACTTGGGACGGGAGGTGGGAGGGAAGCCTCGCCTCAGAGCCGAGACCTCCTGCGGGCTGGGGACGTGGCTGGCTCCATTGCCCACCGCGTCAGGTCGCCTGGCCAGCTTGAGGGCAGCACCGGGCGGCGGATCAACTTGGTCTTATCGGGATCTAATTTGTGAAAAGGGTAGAGGATTTGAGGCTTTCCGCACAGGCCCAAGGAAAGGGACATAAAAACTCTCGAGATTATTTTGCGGTTGCCTCCAGAGTGCACCTCGATCTTCCCGAGTTTGACAGAGCCCATATTTCAGTTATGGGAAACAGTCTGTGAGTGCCATCGCTGAGGCTGATGATCGCATTTCCAGGGTAGTGATCCCCATTCAGCACCCTGGTATCTAACTCCGGGAAACGTGACACCAAACCGTGCAAGAGGAAAACCCTAGATATTGCAAGATCCAGAGCCACTGAGGACTTACAAATCCACCTTCCCTTCCACTTCCCCAGGGTGCTGCAGGTATTCATCAGGAAAGGTGTTGCATCCTGCAGAACTTAATTGCCAAATAATTAGTCTCTGTGAATCCAGTTTCTCCAAATTGGCATGTCCTTCAAGAGATACACAATCATCTGGATTAACAACTCTTTTTTATGGCATATAAGCAATCACTATGTGCCGGGTACTGTACCAAGTGCTGGGGTAGATACAAGCTAATCAGGTTGGACTCCCACATAGGGCTCACAGTCTTAATGCCCATTTTACAGATGAGGTCACTGGGGCACAGTTAGGCAACTTGCCCAAGGTCACACAGCAGGCAAGTGGTAGAGCTTGGATTAAAACCTAATTGCCAGGCCTTGCTGTATCCACTAGGCCATGCTGTTTCACCTACTTGGAAGAATCCTGCTCTGTCCATAGGATAAACTGAGTTTAAATGCAACAGAAAATCTCCCTCGCAATGCAGAGGTTTTAGCCCCACCTCTTTACCTTGTTGAATCTGGCTAAAGAAGCAGCATGGCTTAATGGAAAGAGCCTGGGGTTAGGAGTCAGAGGTCATGGGCTCTAATGTTGGCTCCACCACTTATCAGCTTTGTGACTTTGGGCAAGTCACTTAACTTCTCTGTGCCTCAGTTACCTCATCTGTAAAATGGAGTAAGACTGTGAGCCCCACATGGGACACCTGATTACTATCTACCCCAGCGCTTAGAATAGTGCTTGGCACATATTAAGTGCTTAACAAATACCATCATTATTATTATTATTACCTAGGTGGATTGTATCTTCCATGTTAAAATGAGATCTCTTTCCATTGATTGAGCTAAATTAACAGACTGTGGGTCTGAGTGAACTCAGAGCCCGGGATGGCTTTGCCCCACAGGCCGAGCGGGCAGAGCACAAGTGCGAGCTCCGGGCAGATAAGATGATGAGAGCTGCGGCCAAGGATGTCCAACGATTACGGGGTCAGAGCTGTAAGGAGCCCCCAGAAGTGCAGTCATTCAGGTGGGTGAAATTGAATCCTTCCCCTTTGGTCTCTCATTTCATCCTCTGTGTATGTAAGTTTGTCCCCCTCTCTCCCTTTCAATCAGTGGTATTTATTGAGCGTTTACTGTGTACAGAACACTGAATTAAGTGCTCGGGAGAGGACAGTAGAGTAAGTAGATATGATCTCTGCCCTCGAGGAATTTACAATTTAGTGGGAGAGACAGACCGGAAAATAAAGGTAGGGGGAGCAGCAGGGTATAAAGATATGAACAAAAATGCAGGAGGGTCCGGTGAGTAATACCTAAGTAATTAGGGGATGAGGACTCGAGTGCATGGGTGACTCAGTAGTGGGGAGAAATTGAATGGGGAAATGGCTCCCATTTCTGTGGCCACCTGCCTAGCACTGGCTGTCTGGAACAGTTGAGTGATCGCTTGCTCCCAAGTCTTCCCCCGTGATGTAAGAGCCCTCCCACGCTCTTACCCATGGCTGCCTTATCGGATCTCGGCACAATTCTACCTAATTTGTCAGACTGCCTCCTTTAATGAATGTGCCATCTGCCCGGGCCTGTATCGTTACATTCTTCTCACCCAGTAATTAGAGGGAATTGGCTGAAGAGGCTTTGTAATAAATATAGTTTGGGAGGATAGAGCAAAGGTGGACGAGGCTTAATGACCGTCACTTATGGGCCACCGGTGTCAGGTGGAGAGAGCCAGAATATGCTGGAAATCCAGGGCTGTTGCCTTGGTTCTTGAGCGGTTTGACTTGACTCTGCTCACCTGAGGTGGGGCCAGGGATCCCTGAACTAATCCAAGGCACTGTGGTCTTTTCCAGAGAGAAGATGGCATTTTTCACTCGGCCCCGGATCAACATCCCCACCCTTTCAGCAGATGATGTCTAATCGCCATAAAAGTATTTTTTTTGTCCTACTGGCCTTGACATGAAGAGTTTGGTGTGGCTAAAGTTATTTATATGGTGTAATGAAGGTACCAAGTCATATGTACATTAGAGCTCTTGTAAGGTTTTAAGATAAAAGATTTTTAGTTTTCAATTCTACCATTATTATAAAACCAGCATTAAAACAACAAGATTGTATAGTTTGTATATTTAGGAATGTATTTTTGAGAGAAAATTTAAATGAGCTGAAGGCAGTGTTAAGTGGCTGCTCTTCTTAAAATAAAATGATTTAGGATTTTTTTTTGTACAGCTCTACCTTTTAGAGGTTTTACTGCAATAAAAGAATGTGGAGGCCCCTCCCTCCTAAAAAGGGTGTCCTTCAGTGATCAGCACAGCTGGTTTTTCCTAGTTCTGTATTTTGTACGATGCTGAGAAACAGAAGCACAAAGACCTACAGGAACCATTTTGGATCGTTAAAGTGCTGTGAACGATTCTTCGTGAGCTGCCATGGTGTTTTTCTTTTGGCTGCACTTTAAGAAGAGGATGTGATCTCCTACCCTGGCCGCCCCGGGGGCCAGCGGCCATCGTGGCCCACACGACAGAACAGAGAGGGGTCTGCCTGTGTAAGTTTCAGCTGCCCAGTGACACCACCGAGGTGGAAGGAGGGCTGTGGAGAACTTATTTTAACTTGGTCAATAAAGTGGCCTTTCTGAATGAAGCTTTTTTCCCCCCAATTCATTAGTGCTTGGCTCCTTCTCTTTGATGCCTGTGTTCTCATATCCATCCTTATTCCAACTCCTCTTCACCTCTTATTCTTGGGTGGCTTTCACTTTTCCCTCCTTCCTTTTTTAATCTTTAGCAAATTGAATTTCCTCCCTCATTATCGCATTCACTCTGTCGGGGCCCATATGGATCAGTGTGAAAGATCTCGCGGGGCCCTTCCCTGATGGAGCTAAAAAAAAAATAGGCTTTTTTTTCCTGTTTCTTATTTCCATCGGTTTATGGTCTTTCCTGATCCCTCTAATCTGTGGGCAGTGTTTGTGACTTGATTTTCTGCCTCCTAAAAGATGAAGGGTGAGGGGAGAGAACCAAAAATAATTGGGAGAGAAGGAATGGGGAAGGAGAAGCAAGTAATGCCCCTCCTGAGGGAAAACCCCTCTCAGCACATGTTGTGGCTCTACCACACCCTATCTGTTTAAGCCAGGACTTCATCCCCCTCCCCACCCACCAGTCATTGTCAGACTGCCCTGAACACTATCAGGGCAGCTAGAGAAGCAGCATGGCTCAGTAGAAAGAGCACAGGCTTGGGAGTCAGAGCTCATGGGTTCGAATCCCGGCTCTGCCAATTGTCAGCTGTGTGACTTTGGGCAAGTCGCTTAACTTCTCTGTTCCTCAGTTACCTCATCTGTAAAATGGGGATTAAGACTGTGAGCCCCACGTGGGACAACCTGATCACCTTATATCCTCCCCAGTGCTTAGTACAATGCTTTGCACATAGTAAGCACTTAACAAATGCCATCATCATTATTATTATTATTATTATTAAGTGGAGAAGGCCAGACCTTTGAAGCTGCTCCAGCCTGAGGCTGGAAATAGGGCAGTTGATGAGACCTATTTGAGTCATGGGTAGATGGGACTGATTGGAGGGGCCTACATTCATTCAATCATATTTATTGAGCGCTTACTGTGTGCAGAGCACTATACTAAGCGCTTGGGAAGTACAAGTTGGCAACATATAGAGACGGTCGCTACATGGGGCGGTTCATCACACATGGTGGTGTTCTGAAGCCTTGATTCTTAATGTCCTCCAAAGACATAGACATGCTCAGAATTCAGAACTGCCTTCTATTCAAGTCTCCCTCCTGCCCCACAACAAGACTCCTGAAAACCCACAATGGGAAATGGGGGTGGAAATTCACACAGAGCAATTCACCCTATCCTCACTTCCAGAACATTACACAATGTAGTGTTTGTATGATGCACAATTATCCAAATTATCCAGAAAATTGAGGACTAAAAGTATACTGTAGGCTGAATCGATAGTCTGGGTTAAAAAGCCTATCTGAATATTTCAGATATTTCCCTTTCAGAAACATCTATCTGAATAGCGTAGGAAAAGTATTTTGGATGATAAAATTATCCAGTTTTCATGTGTAGGCCCAGCCACATTGTGCAGTGCTTCTCCAACTGCAGATTAAATGGGGAATAAGCAGAAGTCATCTTATCCATGGTTCTGAGGTGCAGAAAACACCCTCCTGATTCCTGTACCTGTTGGTCCAAGGAAGGAATTCCTTATTCTCCTGCCAGTTTGTGTGAGGGACCATCCTTGGGAGTGTTCTCGGGTGAAACAAATCCAGTTCATGAGAAGCCTGGGAAAATATCTGCGGTTAACGTTTTAAATATCTTACCAGTGGTTTCCAGCAAATTGCAAACACACCAAAATGTTGGGTTTGGGTTTTTTTTCCCCATTTCTCTCTCTCACAGAAAAGGTATGACCCTATTCTGTCTGGTTTGTTGGTTCCAAGATTTATACCAACTGTTTGACTCCTCCCCAGGTGACAGCACTTCCCTCTGGGAACTTTGCCAGGTTTCTGGGCATTTTATTGAAAGACATTTGGACTTTCTTTCGGAGAATATAGGTGTGTTGGCCATGATTTTTCTCTCCACGAAGCCCCATACTTGGAAACTTGGATTCTGACTCTGGGCACACTGAGGGAGGAGAATTTCCAAACAGTTCTGGGACAAAAGAAAACCAAACCCAACTAGGCTCTACCTGGTTCCTGCAAACTACCAGGTGATTTTAAACTACAGCTCTTTGGAGATATGCCCAATAACTTTCTATGTGCCGAAAAAGGATTTTAGTTAGCAACAACTATGATGTCCCCAAAACATAGCTGTAAATTACTTCTATAAATGTCATTATCATAAACTGCCTTTAAAAATCCAACCTAAAGGTAATTGCTCTAATCCTCTGTCCCATGAACAGTTAAGCGAGGTCATATTCCCAGTAAAAAGGGGAAGCTATTCATTTCTGATGGCCTGGGAGAGTAAATCAGAATATGGGCCCACCTTTTTTTTTTTTTCTTACAAGGCCATGTTACAAATTAGTGGGTGATAGGGGTTTTTTGTCTCTCTTTTTGCAGGGGGATGGGGCCAAGGCAAAGAGGTTTTTGGCTTTGCAAGATTCAAAGTTGTACATTTAAATTATTTTTAAAGTATTTTTCTGTAATTCTTGCTTATGTGTACCATAATTTGAAAAGAATGCCTTTGTGTTATGTTAACATAACAGCAAAATGCCCCCCTCTTGTTGCCTTACCCCTTTCACTCCAGGACTCCTTCCTTTCTAGAGCAGCTGTCCAAATGGCATTTCCTTGTTCTCCCAACCTGGTTTGAGTCAAGGGGCAGAGACAGCTAAAAAAAATTGCAAATTGTTTTAAATAGAACAGTCAGAAGGTGACTTTATTATCTAAGACCTAAGATGCCTTAACAAATACTGTTTGAACATTTGCAACGCATGTACACGGTAAGATTTTTGCTCACTTATGCTAGGTCCAAACTAGCAAAGTGAAGAGGGGGTGCAGGGAATGATTCTGCTAACACCAGGAAAACAAACAAAATCCTGTACTTATTTACCTGGTTTTCAGGAGAAAGAGGATTTGGGGGTTGAATTATTGGGAAAATTGCCTAAAACCAGATCTTCACTTTGCAAGAATAAGACTTGGCCTTGAAATAGACCTTGGATCCAGGAAGGGTGAGAAGGGGCTGTTTATATTTGTTATTTGGGAGCTGATGAGGGAAAGGGGCTGTACCCTACTGAGAAGATGCATTCATTTGGCAGTCACGAAAAGGATACCCAGAGAGAAACGTGCTTTATATTTGAAGACAAAGTTTCTCATGATGAGGCCCGGCTCATGGATGTGAGATGATGCTGGGATCTCAGTGCAGTCGACAGCCCACGCCACTTGCATGTAAAGTTTGGCTTTTGCCTCGAGTCCTGTTTACAAGTGGATTGTACAGTTTTCAAATCTGCTTTTTGGTGTCCCGATTTACCGAAGACTGTCCTCAGTGAGAACTCCCCTTCTCCTAATTGCTGCTTGTCCCTCCATCATCAGCAATGGTATTGACTGAGAGCTTACTCTGTGCAAAGCACTGTTCTAAGTGCTTGGGAAAGAGCAATACAACAGTCGGCAGTCACATTCCCTGCCCTTAATTAGCTGACGGTTGTCTGCTGCTGGACCGCAGTGTTTGAGATGAGGTTTCGATCTCTTTAAAATATTCCTTCTGCCCTCCCTCCTTCAGTATGCCCCATTCCAGTTTGTCACAAAGGAGCTACTAGCATCCAATCTTCACAAGTTTGGCCCTGCAGAATTATGTTGTGATAACTACTATTGCATCACTCCTGGTCAGTAATTCAAGGACTTCATTGTAGGGGATCAGTAATATTTATTGATCCCCTAATGTTTACAGAGCACTAGGGAGAGTAATAATAATAATAATGATGGTTTTTGTTAAGCGCTTGTTATGTGCAAAGCACTGTTCTAAGCGCTGGGGAGGATACAAGGTGATCAGGTTGTCCCACGTGGGGCTCACAGTCTTTTTCCCCATTTTACGGGTGAGGTAACTGAGGCCCAGAGAAGTTAAGTGACTTGCCCAGAGTCACACGGCTGACGGCGGAGCCAGGATTTGAACTCATGACCTCTGACTCCCAAGCCCACGCTCTTTCCACTGAACTACACTGCTTCTCTTCAGTACAATAGATGATACAATCTCTACCAAGAAACTTATGGTCTAGCAATTTTTCTTACCTTTTAATAAGAGTAATGATAATAATGACATTAAGCCATTGCTATCAATCAGTAGTATTTACTGAGCACTTACTCTGTGCTTCACTGTACTAAGTGCTTGGGAGAGTACAATACAGTAAGCGCTAAAAAAATAAATACGAATGAATACAACAGAGTTGGTAGACACATTCCCTGCCCATAAGGATCTTACAGTCTAGGGGTGGAGACAGACATTAAAATAAATTGCTATGTGAAAAGCACTGGGGAAGATACAAGATAATCCAGTTGGACTCATTTCCTGTCCCACAAGGGGTTTGCAATCTATGAACATTCTTTGTTATTAATGGATAATAATAATAATGATGGTGATGACAATGTTATCTAAGTGCCCAGCACTTTGCTAAACACTGGGAAAGGTACATGATGATTGGGCTGGATGCAGTCCCTGTCCCACGCTGGGCTGAAGGTGTAGGAACATTTGATACTGAGTAAGACTACCAGGTTAGGCTGAATAAAACTGCTGAAGAAATAAGCGTCTGCTGGGCTAAGACCTGGTTTGCCCATTGTTTTCACACTGTCAGTCCCTCAACGGACATGTCCCTTTCTTAATTCAATATTCTAGTCATTTGCGCCTCTGTGAATTGTTGGTTGGTGTCCTGCCTTGGTAGACGACAGAGCCGATGTCAGCCCTTCTAGCTCGTTCATGCATCTGCCCGAAGCCCTTAGGGATGGTTCAAAAGGTGTCACTGAAGCAACTGGAAAGTAAACATTACAGGTAGAAAAGGGCTGAGGTAACATTTTGGGCAGGTGGCAAATCGAGAAACGTCTTGTCCAGAATGAATCAGAAACCTTAATTCAGCATTTTCTCTTTCTAAAGTGTGGTCAGCTACCTTTTTTCAGCAGACTGGAAAGTTTTATTAAGTTATCCATGGGCTGTGGTCATGAAGGGGAAGAGAAGGAGAGGGCTTCTGGGAGATGGAACTTCCAAACAGGGGTAATATCAAAATGCACATGATTTTAAAATGTTCCCACTCCTCTTGCCCATTTCTTCCCACTGCATTCATCCTCTCCCCATCTACTCTTTCACGTACCATGCTCTATTTTCCCATAATCCCTTCTGTTTTAATAATAATTCTCTGCTGCCTCTTCACCCTTTCTTTTCATTTCCCTTCCATTCACTTTTAAGTGCAAGCAATTTTCTTTGTCCTCTGCTCCAATGTTTCCTTTCATACTTTTCTGCTTTCCCCAACTTTGTCAGTTCCCATTTTATTTTTTTCCATTTCAGTTTCTCTCTCCTATCACACTAGTATGTCTTCCTCTTTACAGCCTGTGATTCTTCTTGTTTTTCTTTTTTATTCTTTCTCCTTCAGAAGACTTGTGCAACCTCCCACCTAGACATAATAATGATGGTATTTATTAAGTGCTAACTGTGTGCCGAGCTCTGGGTTAGATACACTTGCTGGCAACAGTGAGGCACTTACTGGGTTTTGGGTGTTTTGTGGGGTGCCCACAGTGCCCGCAACTGAAGTCTAGCTCCCCAGGTGGGCTGATCAGTGTGGGGAAAGTACAGATAATAATAATAGTAATAATAATAATGGCATTAAGCGCTTACTATGTGCAAAGCACTGTTCTAAGCGCTGGGGAGGTTACAAGGTGATCAAGTTGTCCCATGGCGGGGCTCACAGTCTTAATCCCCATTTTACAGATGAGGTAACTGAGGCCCAGAGAAGTTAAGTGACTTGCCCAAAGTCACACAGCTGACAAGTGGCGGAGCCAGGATTTGAACCCATGACCTCTGACTCCAAAGCCCATGCTCTTTCCACTGAGCCACTCTGCAGATCTCTAGGCCTCTAGAAGCTTCTGAGCCCCAGATCTGTTGAGACTTTACTGGGGAGAAAGTTCACCTTCATTAGGCCAGAGGATTGGAAATTAGACATTCATTCATTCAATCACATTTATTGAGCACTTTGTGTAGAGCACTGTACTAAGCACTTAGGAAGTACAAGTCAGCAACAGATAGAGACGGTCCCTACCCAACAACGGGCTCACAGTCTAGAAGTGGTCGACAGACAACGAAACCAAACATGAAGACAGGTGTCCAAACTGTCAGAATAAATAGAATTAAAGCTATATGCACATCATTAACAAAATAGAGTAGTAAATATGTACAAGTAAAATAGAGTAATGAATCTATTCAAATATAGCTGTGGGGTGGGGAAGGGGGTAGGGCGGGGGGGATGGGGAGGAGGAGAGGAAAAAGGGGGCTCAGTCTGGGAAGACCTGGAGGAGGTGAGCTCTCAGTAGGGCTTTGAAGGGACGAAGAGAGCTATCTTGGTGGATGTGTGGAGGGAGGGCATTCCAGGCCAGAGGTAGGACGTGGGCCGGGGGTTGACGGCGAGGCACTGTGAGGAGGTTAGAGGCAGAGGAGCGGAGGGTGTGGGCTGGACTGTAGAGGGAGAGAAGGGAGGTGAGGTGGCGGGGCAGCGGGGGGGGGGGGGGGGGGGGCGGCGGGCAAGAAGATGGAGAGCCTTGAGCCGAGAGTGAGGAGTTTTTGCTTGATTCGTAGGTTGGCAGGCAGCCACTGGAGATTTTTGAGGAGGGTAGTGACATCCCCAGAGCATTTCTGTACAAAGATAATCTGGGCAGCAGAGTGAAGACTGAAGCAGGGAGAGACAGGAGGAAGGGAGGTCAGAGAGGAGGCTGATGCAGTAATCCAGTCAGGAACGGATGAGAGATTGAACCAGCAAGGTAGTGGTTTGGATGGAGAGGAAAGTGCGGATCTTGGCGATGTTGTGGAGGTGAGAGCGGCAGGTTATGGTGACGGATTGGATGTGTGGGGTGAACGAGAGAGCGGAGTCGAGGATGACACCAAGGTTGTGGGCTTGTGAGACGGGAAGGACGGTAGCGCCGTCAACAGTGATGGGAAAGTCAGAGAGAGAACAGGGTTTGGGAGGGAAGATAAGGAGCTCAGTCTTGAACATATTGAGATTTAGATGGCGGGCAGACATCCAGATGGAGATGTCCTGAAGGCAGGAGGAGATAGGAGCCTGGAGGGAGGGAGAGGAGCAGGGGCGGAAATGTAGATTTGGGTGTCATCAGCATAGAGATGATAGTTGAAGCCGTGGGAGCGAATGAGTTCACCAGGGGAGTGAGTGTAGATAGAGAACACGAGGGGACTCTATTGTAATCCTAGCTTCTCCACCACCTGCCTGCTGTGTGACCTTGAGCAAGTCATTTAACTCCTCTGTACTCCAGTTCCCTCATTTGTAAAATGGGGATTCAACACCTGATCTCTCTCCTACTTAAGACTGTGAACCCCACGTGGGACAGGAACTGCATTTGACCTGATTATCTTAACTGTGGGCACACAGTTGTTGTTATTGTCTTATGCTATCGAGTCAGGTCCGACCCATAGCGATGCCATAGACACGTCTCCCAGAACGCCCCACTTCCATCTGCAATTGTTTTGGTAGCGTATCCATAGAGTTTTCTTGGTAAAAATACGGAAGTGGTTTACCATGTGCACCCAGGAGTGCTCAATAAATGCTGTTGATGGTGATGATCTTGATTCTACCCAGCACGTAGTATTTGGCACATAGTTTTAGCACTTAGCAAGTACCCCAATCATTATTTTCCTCTCCACTTGCCTTGAGAGCCTTCAAATCATCGCCGCTGATGCTAGAACTGGCTGCATGCTGAGCTGTACTTCTGGGGAATACGAGCTCTCCAGTCAGGGCGACACTAGCTCGGATCCCAATTCCCATTGACGCTGAGACCTCTGAAACTTCAGGTTCTGGGAGCTCTCGCCTGGTTCTCATGGTAGAGAACGGAGAATTTGTAGTCCCCGTTGGTCGAAATCTGCAGGCAAAGATATAACAGTGACCACCTTGAATTTCATAGGTTGCTTTTGCTTTTTCATGTTACTCATCTCTTTAGTCCCCCCTACCCTTCTATGTTTCAGTGTAACTCCTTTCCATTCCCATTCCCTCTTTCCACCATTTTGAGCCTCTGAGGAATGGGAAAGGTCTGGGTTTGAGCTGCGCTGTAGTGAGTCTGGGTCAAATCCCCAACTTTTCATTTTAGGCAAGACTCTCCTCCCAGAATCTCAGTTTATTCATTCATTAGAGAAGCAGCGTGGCTCAGTGGGAAGAGCACGGGCTTGGGAGTCAGAGGTCGTGGGCTCTAATCCCGGCTCTGTCACTTGTCAGCTGTGTGACTTAGGGCAAGTCACTTAACTTCTCTGTGCCTCAGTTCCCTCATCTGCAAAATGGGGATTAAGACTGTGAGCCCCAAGTGGGACAACCTGATTACCTTGTATCTCCTCCAGTGCTTAGAACAGTGCTTGGCATGTAGTAAGCGCGTAACAAATGCCGTCATCATCATCATTCATTCAGTCTTATTTATTGAGTGCTTACTATGTGCAATGTACTGTACTAAGCGCTTGGAGACAGTGGCTCTGTGCCACTGGGGGATTGAACCGGGTGCCTCTCGCCCACCACTCCCTCCCAGGATGCACAGCTGGGACTGCCTTCGACCACTAGGCATTGGCTCAAATCACCAATAAGGTAATCTCTCTGCACAAATGCATAATTAATTGCTAAGAACGGAATTGCTGTGCTCTCATATTAAAAGCTCCTCAGAGAGAGGGCATCATGTCTGTTTGCGGAGCAACAAATCATCAAGTGCAGAAAGTGAGCCAGCAAAACTAGCACCATTAGAAAGCTGGCACAGTTAAAGAGAACGATAGTAACTACTAATTATTATTGTTGTACTATTTAAGTTCCTTCTTTATGCCAAGCACTGGGCCAGATTGAAGATGATCAGGATGGGCACAGTCTCTGTCCCAAATGGGGCTTGCAGTTTAAGGAGAACAACTGGTATTGAAACCCCATTTTATAGGTGAGGAAACTGAGGCACAGAGAGTTGAAGAATCGAAGCTCAAGGTCACACAGCTGACAACTGGTGGAGCTGGGATTAGAGCCAGGACGTCCGATTCCCAGGCCTGTGCTCTTCTCATTAGGCCCCGTTACTTCCTTAAAGATTGAACTAGAAACATTCTGAAGCGGTGTGGCTTAATGGATGGAGTACGGGCCTGAGAGTCAGAAAAACCTAGGTTCTAATACTGGCTCTGCCATTTCTCAGTCAGTCAGTATTTATTGAGTGCTTAGTGTGCAGAGCACTGTACTAAGCACTTGTATGCTGGGTGGGTGACCTTGGGCTAGTCACTTAACGTTCTGGGCCTCAGTTACCTCATCCATAGAGTGGGGATTGACTGCCTGCAACCTTATTACTTTGTAATAATAATAATAATAATAATAATAATAATAATAATAATGGTATTTGTTAAGCACTTACTATGTGCAAAGCACTGTTCTAAGCACTGGGGAGGTTACAAGGTGATCACGTTGTCCCACGGAGGGCTTACAGTTTTAATCCCCGTTTTACAGCTGAAGTAACTGAGGCACAGAGAAGTTAAGTGACTTGCCCGAAGTCACACAACTGACAATTGGCGGAGTTGGGATTTGCACCCATGACCTCTGACTCCAAAGCCCGGGCTCTTTCAACTAAGCCACTCTGCTTCCCTACCTACCCCAGCACTTAGAACAGTGCCTGGCGCTTAGCGCCTCACAAATACCATAAAAAAGTCTTCAATAACAAAGGTTTTAAGGTTAGATACATGATTTTCGCCTCCTAGAGAGCGAGGCATCCAACCCTAAGCTTAGCCTCACCGCTCCTGATCAAAGCTACAGCCGATCTAATTCAATATCATCAAGAAATCCCCACTGTTGACAGTCCCTAGCCTTTTTGCATTCGTAGATTGCTAGTTGCATTTATTTGAAGTGTCAGTCCTCAGCTTTCAACTTGCAGAGATGGCTACTTGTGCTGGCTTTAGTCTAACAGTGGGCAGGTAATAAATACCGTCTGATGCTGGCAGTGCTAGGATGTAAAACCACGTAATCCTGAGTTGTAAGGTGTGGCTGCAATTGCAGTCTATAGAATCTTTCCTCCACTTGAGCACTTGGGCGGCATGTGTAGGGTGGGGGTCTAGGCCACAAATGGGCGAGGGAGAGCCAGAGTGGGAGAGGAGAGACCATCCAGAGTGGTTACTCTCAGAGCTAAAAGCGGGAGGAGGAGGAAGTGAGGAAATTGGGTCAGGCCTCATGCCACCCCCAGTTCTGCTGCAGCCTCCCACTGCCCTGACTGAGTGCTTCTGGGACATGAGGTATAGAAACGTAGCTCACTTACTGGACGCTGTTACAGGGGTTAGATGGCCAGAAACTCAGAGCACAGAAGCCCTTTCTTCTCTTCTTGCCCCTATCCCTCCTCTTTTCTTGGGCCCAGCCCTGAATCTTTCTGTAGTCAACTCACTACCATTACTTTGACCAGATTTCTCTGCAGGACAATATGTAACTGACCCTACTGCTTCCCCTGCTCTCCTTCCCTCTGTGATAGATTAGCATCCCTAAGGCACAACAGAAGTGTATTTAAAGAGACTAGTAGTCTCCTACACCTAGAAGAGACCTCACTGGGTTTGAGATTTTCAGGAGTGGAGAGATTCTCCAACCTCCCTCAATAGTCTGATCAATGGTTTTACCGTGCAGGCATTCAAGAGCTCTTCCTTTTTTATAGTATTTGTTACGTGCTTACTCTGTTCCAGGCACTGTACTGAGTGCTGGTACGTGTCCTTAATCCAAATGTTTCCTGTAATTTTTTCACCCAGCATGCTTGTTATTGCCCTAATATCCCGTCAGAAGGATAGTAGTGACTGGGTTTCTACTCTCCAAGTTTCACAGCCCAAACTGGCCTGATCCCAACATCAATAATACCTCACTCAAGAGACCGTCAAAGATCAACTAGCAAGTTATTGAAAGCTGAAAATATTCAGGTAACTGCAACCTGTTTAAAGCATGAATCCAATCTTTGCCCGCAAGGAGCTTACACTCCAGCAGGATAAACAGAAGTATCTTGGGATTATCAACCATTCAGGGACCCTTGACCCTTGGGAGTTAGGGTTCCTTAAGGAGGAGTCTGGTCCAGGAACATTCTGGCCCAGAAACCCCTCACCAGTTGGAGTGGAGCATACTTGTGAGATAGGGGACGGCGGAAGGGACTCTATACTCTTTTGGGACCCTTCTCTCCAAACCTGCTGGAATGTTTGGAGGAAGGGGCCGAAATTGAAGTAGCCCTAGTGGAAAGACCACCGGCCTGGGAATCAAAGGATCTGAGTTTTAATTCCAGCCCCGCCACTTGTCTGCTGCGTGACCTTGGGCAAATCACTTCTCTGTTAAGCTGCTTGTAACAGTGTTGGAGGACACGTTCCTGCCCACATGGGAGTTTGCATCCTTAGTTAAATAGCACCGATCCCTTTGTGGGCACCCAAATCACCTCATCTTTAGTAAAGTGATGATGATGGTATTTGTTAAGCACTTACTATGTGCCAAGCACTGTTCTAAGCGCTGGGGTAGATATAAGATCATCAGGTTGTCCCAAGTGGGACTCGCAGTCTCAATCCCCACTTTACAGATGAGGTAACTGAGGCACAGAGAAGTTAAGTGACTTGCCCAAGGTCACACAGCGGACAAGTGGTGGAGCCAGGATTATTCATTCATTCATTCAATCGTATTTATTGAGTGCTTACTGTGTGCAGAGCACTGTACTAAGCGCTTGGGAAGTACAAGTTGGCAACATATAGAGACGGCCCCTACCCAACAGTGGGCTCGCAGTCTAGAACGGGGAGACAGAGAACAAAACAAAACATATTAAAATAATTGGGGATTATGGGGATTGAGACTGTGAGCTCCACATGGGACAGGGACTGTGTCCAATCGGATTTGCTCGTACCCACTCCTGCGCTTAGAACAGTGCTTGGCACATAGTAAGTGCTTAACAAATACTGTCAGCATCATTTTACAGATGACGTAGCTGAGGCCTAGGGTCACATAGCAGGCAAATGGCAGAGCCGGGATTATGGGAGACCATGAGCCTCGCATGGGACAGGGACTGTGTCCAACTGGATTTGCTGTATCCACTCCGGTGCTTAGAACAGTGCTTGGCACATATAGTAAGTTAGTAAGTGCTTAACAAATACTATCAGCATCATTTTACAGATAATAATAATAATAATAATAATAATAATGACATTTATTGAGCGCTTACTATGTGCAAAGCACTGTTCTAAGCGCTGGGGAGGTTACAAGGTAATCAGGTTGTCTCACGGGGGGCTCACAGTCTTAATCCCCATTTTACAGATGAGGTAACTGAGGCACAGAGAAATTAAGTGACTCGCCCAAAGTCACACAGCTGACAATTGGTGGAGCTGGGATTTGAACCCATGACCTCTGACTCCAAAGCCCGTGCTCTTTTCCATTGAGCCACGCTGCTTCTCTTACAGATGAAGTAACTGAAGCCCAGGGTCACGCAGCGGGCAAGTGGCGGGGCCGGGATTATGGGGATTGAGACCGTGAGCCCCACGTGGGATAGAGACCGTGTCCAACCGGATTTGCTTGTATCCAATGCGGCGCTTAGAACAGTGCTTGGCACATAGTAAGTGCTGAACAAATACTAAATACTATTGAATGAATGAGTGTCAGCATCATTTTAACAGGTGATGTAACTGAAGCCCAGGGTCACGCAGCAGGCAAGTGGCAGAGCCGGGATTATGGGAGACCGTGAGCCCCACATGGGACAGGGACTCTGGCCAACCGTATTTGCTTGTATCCACCTTAGCATCCAGCTGGCACCTAGTAAGCGCCTAACAAATCCCAGAATCATTATGTTTAGTAGGAGTATGATGAGCAGGAGGGCTGAAGCGGCCTCTCCTCTGACGTGCCCTGCAGGGAGCCACGGTGTCCGCCAGGGGGCGCTAAGCAGGCTGGGCCGGGGCGCCGGCGGCTTCATTCATTCATTCATTCATTCATTCATTCAATCAATCAACCAATCAATCGTATTTATTGAGCGCTTACTGGTGCAGAGCACTGTACTAAGCGCTTGGGAAGTACAAGTTGGCAACATATAGAGACAGTCCCTACCCAACAGAGGGCTCACAGTCTAGAAGGGGGAGACAGAACCAAACCAAACATATTAACAAAATAAAATAAATAGAATAGATTTGTACAAGTAAAATAAATAGAGTATTCAATTATATTTATTGAGCGTTTACCGGGTGCAGAGCACTATACTAAGCGCTTGGGAAGTCCAAGTCGGCAACAGAGACGGTCCCAACCCAACGGCGGGCTCACAGTCTAGAAGGGGGAGACGGACAGCTTGTACTTCCCAAGCGCTTAGTACAGTGCTCTGCACACATTCATTCAATCGTATTTATTGAGCGCTTACTGTGTGCAGAGCACTGTACTAAGCGCTTGGGCAGTACAAGTCGGCAACGTATAGAGACGGTCCCTACCCAACAGCGGGCTCACAGTCTAGAAGGGGGAGACAGAGAACAAAACAAAACATATTAACAAAACAAAATAAATAGAATATGTACAAGTAAAATAGAGTAATAAATACGTACAAACATATATACACAGTAATGAATGAATGACAACAAAGCAAAGCAAATTTACTCCTAATTACTGCGGTTGTAGTATCTAGGGGGAGGCACCTTAGATTGAGGAAGGCCTTCTCCCAAAGGCATTCCCTTTTAGTCTTTTAGTCTTTTAGACTGTGAGCCCACTGTTGGGTAGGGACTGTCTCTATATGTTGCCAACTTGTACTTCCCAAGCGCTTAGTACAGTGCTCTGCACACAGTAAGCACTCAATAAATACGATTGATTGATTGATTGATTGATTGATTTTGGTCTCCCAAACTGATAGCTCTCGTCCCGAGGACAAAGTGGTCAAGTTTCCTACCCCCAAGCCTTCGCTTGCAAATTTCTGGTGAGGAGCTGGGCGCTCGGGTGACAGGGAGGGTACCCCCGTTTCCCCCTGACCCCAATTAGAGAAGCAGCGTGGCTCAGTGGAAAGAGCCCGGGCTTTGGAGTCAGAGGTCGTGGGTGCGAATTCTGACTCCTGTACATGTCTGCTGTGTGACCTTGGACAAGTCACTTAACTTCTCTGAGCCTCAGTTCCCTCATGGGGATGAAGACTGTGAGCCCCACGTGGGACAACCTGATCACCTTGTAACCTCCCCAGTGCTTAGAACAGTGCTTTGCACATAGTAAGCACTTAGTAAATTCCCTTCAAAGTCCTACTGTGAGCCCACTGTTGGGTAGGGACTGTCTCTATATGTTGCCAACTTGTACTTCCCAAGCGCTTAGTACAGTGCTCTGCACACAGTAAGCACTCAGTAAATACAATTGATTGATTACTGAGAGCTCACCTCCTCCAGGAAGCCTTCTCAGACTGAACCCCCTCTTTCCTCTGCCCCTCCCCATCCCCCCAGCCCTACCCCCTTCCCCCTCCGCACAGCACCTGTATATGTTTATACAGATTTATTATTCTATTTATTTCACTTGTACATATTTACTATTCTTTTTCTTTTGTTAATGATGTGCATCTAGCTTTACCTCGATTTGTTCTGACGACTTGACACCTGTCCACATGTTTTGTTTTGTTGTCTGTCTCCCCCTTCTAGACTGTGAGCCCGTTGTTGGGCAGGTACCGTCTCTATCTGTTGCCAGCTTGTACTTCCCAAGTGCTTAGTACAGTGCTCTGCACACTGTAAGCGCTCAATAAATACGATTGAATGAATGAATGAATAAATAAATGCCATCATTAAAATGGGGAATAATATTAATAATAATGCTGGCATTTATTAAGCGCTTACTATGTGCAAAGCACTGTTCTAAGCACTGGGGAGCCCGCTGTTGGGTAGGGACCGTCTCTATATGTTGCCAACTTGTACTTCCCAAACGCTAGGGACCGTCTCTATATGTTGCCAACTTGTACTTCCCAAACGCTTAATACAGTGCTCTGCACACAGTAAGCGCTCAATAAATACGATTGAATGAATGAATGAACGGGGAGGTTACAAGGTGATCATGTTGTCCCACGGGGGGGGGGGGGGGGGGGGCTCACAGTCTTCATCCCCATTTTACAGGTGAGGTAACTGAGGCCCAGAGAAGTCAAGTGACTTGGCCAGAGTCACACAGCTGACAGTTGGCGGAGCTGGGATTTGAACCCATGACCTTGACTCCCAAGCCCGGGCTCTTTCCACTGAGCCACGCTGTGAGCCCCACATGGGACAATCTGATCACCTTGTATCCCCTCCCAGCGCTTAGAACAGTGCTTTGCACATAGTAAGCACTTAACAAATGCCATTATTATTATTATTATTATGGCAGCATTTCCAGTAAATGACGGTTGTCCCCCCCCGCCTTACCTCCTTCCCCTCCCCGCAGCACCTGTATATATGTATATATGTTTGTACGTATTTATTACTCTTTTTTTTTTGTACATATTTATTCTATTGATTTTATTTTGTTAATATGTTTTGTTTTGTTCTCTGTCTCCCACTTCTAGACTGTGAGCCCACTGTTGGGTAGGGACCGTCTCTATATGTTGCCGACTTGTACTTCCCTGGCGCTTAGTACAGTGCTCTACACACAGTAAGCGCTCAATAAATACGATTGAATGAATGAATAAATACGATTGAATGAATGAATGTTGGGTAGGGACCGTCTCTATATGTTGCCAACTTGTACTTCCCAGGTGCTTAGTCCGGTGCTCTGCACACGGTAAGTGCTCAATAAATACGATTGAGTGAATGAATGAATGAATAAATGCCATCATTAAAATGGGGAATAATATTAATAATAATACTGGCATTTATTAAGCGCTTATTATGTGCAAAGCACTGTTCTAAGCCCTGGGGAGCCCGCTGTTGGGTAGGGACCGTCTCTATACGTTGCCAACTTGTACTTCCCAAGCGCTTCGTACAGTGCTCTGCACACGGTAAGCGCTCAATAAATACGATTGAATGAATGAATGAATGTTGGGTAGGGACGGTGTCTATATGTTGCCAACTTGTACTTCCCAGGCGCTCAGTCCAGTGCTCTGAACACAGTAAGCGCTCAATAAATACGATTGAATGAATGAATGAATGTTGGGTAGGGACCGTCTCTCTATGCTGCCAACTTGTACTTCCCCGGTGCTTAGTACCGTGCTCTGCACACGGTAAGCGCTCAATAAATACGATTAAATGAATGTTGGGTAAGAACCGTCTGTATATGTTGCCAATTTGTACTTCCCAGGCGCTTAGTCCCGTGCTCTGCACACGGCAAGCGCTCAATAAATACGATTGAATGAATAAATACGATTGAATGAATGAATAAATGTTGGGTAGGGATCGTCTCTCTATGTTGCCAACTTGTACTTCCCCGGCGCTTAGTCCAGTGCTCTGTACACAGTAAGCACTCAATAAATACGATTGAATGAATGAATGAATGTTGGGTAGGGACCGTCTCTCTATGTTGCCAACTTGCACTTCCCCGGCGCTTGGTACAGTGCTGTGCAGACGGTAAGCGCTCAATCAATACGATTGAATGAATGAATGTTGGGTAGGGACCGTGTCTATATGTTGCCAATTTGTACTTCCCAGGCGCTTAGTCCCCTGCTCTGCACAGGGCAAGTGCTCAATAAGTACGTTTGAATGAATGAATGAATGTTGGGTGGGGACCGTCTCTCTATCTTGCCAACTTGTACTTCCCAGGAGCTTAGTCCAGTGCTCTGCACACGGTAAGCGCTCAATAAATACAATTGAATGAATGAATGTTGGGTAGGGACCGTCTCTCTATGTTGCCAACTTGGACTTCCCAGGTGCTTAGTCCAGTGCTGTGTACACGGCAAGCGCTCAATAAATATGATGGAATGAATGTTGGGTAGGGGCCGTCTCTCCATGTTGCCCACTTGTACTTCCCAAGCGCTTAGTACAGTGCCGTGCACACAGTAAGCGCTCAATAAATATGATTGAATGAATCATCATCATCATCATCATCAATCGTATTTATTGAGCGCTTACTATGTGCAGAGCACTGTACTAAGCGCTTGGGAAGTACAAATTGGCAACATATAGAGACAGTCCCTACCCAACAGTGGGCTCACAGTCTAAAAGGGGGAGACAGAGAACAAAACCAAACATACTAACAAAATAAAATAAATAGGATAGATATGTACAAGTAAAATAAATAGAGTAATAAATATGCACAACCATAATATGTACAACCAATGAATGTTGGGTAGGGACCGTGTCTATATGTTGCCAACTTGTACTTCCCCGGCACTTAGTACAGTGCTGTGCAGACGGTAAGCGCTCGATAAATACGATTGAATGAATGAATGTTGGGTAGGGACCGTCTCTCTATGTTGCCAACTTGGACTTCCCCGGCGCTCAGTACAGTGCTCTACACACAGTAAGCGCTCAATAAATACGATGGAATGAATGAATGTTGGGTGGGGGCCGGGTCTATATGTTACCAACTTGTCCTTCCCCGGCGCTTAGTCAATCCGGCGCTTAGTCAATCAGTCCTCACCGTTAGGCCTCGCTCTCACCTGTCCCGCCATCGACCCCCGGGCCTGGAATGGCCTCCCTCCGCCCATCCAGCTCTCTCCCTCCCTTCAAGGCCCTGCTGAGAGCTCACCTCCTCCAGGAGGCCTTCCCAGGCTGAGCCCCTTCCTTCCTCTCCCCCTCGTCCCCCTCTCCATCCCCCCTTCTTACCTCCTTCCCTTCCCCACCGCACCTGTATATGTTTGTACATATTTATTACTCTATTTATTTATTTTACTTGTCCATATCTATTCTATTTATTTTCTTTTGTTAGTACCTTTGGTTTTGTTCTCCGTCTCCCCCTTCTAGACTGTGAGCCCGCCGTCGGGTCGGGACTGTCTCTACATGTTGCCAGTTTGTGCTTCCCAAGCGCTTGGCACAGTGCTCTGCACCTAGTAAGCGCTCAATAAATACGATTGATGATTGATTGACTCTGCTCTGCAGACGGTAAGCGCTCAATCAATACGAATGAATGAATGTTGGATGGGGGCCGTGTCTATATGTTGCCAAGTTGGACTTCCCCGGCGGTTAGTGCCGTGCTGCGCAGACGGTAAGCGCTCTCAGTCAATACGGTTGAATGAATGAATGAATGAATGAATGAATGAATGAATGAATGAGTGACTGAATGAATGAATGGCCCCGTGGCAGGCGGAGGCGGGGGTTCCGCCGGTGGTGGGGGGGTGGGGGGGGGCGGGTCGGTTGGGCCTCCGGTCCCCCTTCCGCTTCCTGTGTGGCCTTGGCCCGGTCGGAGACGATGGCCGTGCAGGCGGCCCGGTTGTCGGCGAGGCTGCTGCAGCAGGTCAGCCACCAAGGGGCACCGGGGGGGCGGGTCCGCCTTGATTCGCAATATTCACAATGATTATAATAATAATAATAATGATAACGGCATTTATTCAGCGCTTACTATGTGCCGAGCACCGCTGGGGAGGATGCAAGGTGGTGAGGTTGGCCCACGGGGGGGCTCCCAGTCTTCACCCCCGTTTTACAGATGAGGTCACTGGGGCCCAGAGAATAATAATAATAATAATGATGGCACTGATTAAGCGCTTACTATGTGCAGAGCACCGTTCTAAGCGCCGGGGAATTTTAAAAGGCGACCAGGTTGTCCCACGTGGGGCTCCCAGTCTTCACCCCCACTTTACAGATGAGGTCACTGGGGCCCAGAGAATAATAATAATAATGGCACTTACTAAGCGCTTACTATGTGCCAAGCACCGTTCCAAGCGCCGGGGAGGTGACAAGGTGATGAGGTTGGCCCACGTGGAGCTCCCAGTCTTCACCCCCATTTTACAGATGAGGTCATTGGGGCCCAGAGAATAATAATAATAATAATAATAATGGCACTTATTAAGCGCTTACTGTGTGCAAAGCACCGTTCTAACCGCTGGGGAATTTACAAGATGACCAGGTTGTCCCACGTGGGGCTCCCAGTCTTCATCCCCACTTTACAGATGAGGTCAGTGGGGCCCAGAGAATAATACTAATAATAATGATGGCACTTATTAAACGCTTACTATGTGCGAAGCACCGTTCCAAGCGCCGGGGAGGTTATAAGGTGATGAGGTTGGCCCACGGGGGGCTCCCAGTCTTCATCCCCACTTTACAGATGAGGTCAGTGGGGCCCAGAGAATAATACTAATAATAATGATGGTACTTATTAAACGCTTACTATGTGCAAAGCACCGTTCCAAGCGCCGGGGAGGTTACAAGGTGATGAGGTGTCCCACGGGGGCCTCCCAGGCTTCATCCCCATTTTACAGATGAGGCGCAGAGAATAATAATAATAATGATTGATGATGATGGCATTGATTAAGCGCTTACTATGTGCAAAGCACCGTTCTAAGCGCCGGGGAATTTATAAGGTGACCAGGTTGTCCCACGTGGGGCTCACAGTCTTCACCCCCATTTTCCAGATGAGGTCACTGGGGCCCAGAGAATAATAATAATAATAATAATGGCAGGACCTTACAAGGTGATGAGGTTGGCCCACGTGGAGCGCCCAGTCTTCACCCCCCATTTTCCAGATGAGGTCACTGGGGCTCAGAGAACAATAATAATAATAATCATAATAATAATCATAATAATAGCATTTATTAAGCGCTTACTATGTGCAAAGCACCGTTCCAAAAGCCGGGGAGGTTACAAGGTGATGAGGTTGTTCCACGGGGGCCTCCCAGTCTTCAACCCCGTTTTACAGATGAGGCGCAGAGAATAATAATAATAATAATGATGATGGCATTGATTAAGCGCTTACTATGTGCAGAGCACCGTTCTAAGCGCCGGGGAGGTTACAAGGTGATGAGGTTGGCCCCCGGGGGGCTCACAGTCTTCATCCCCACTTTACAGATGAGGTCACTGGGGCCCAGAGAATAATAATAATAATAATGATGATGGCATTTATTAAGTGCTTACTATGGGCAAAGCACCGTTCCAAGCGCCGGGGAGGTTACAAGGTGATGAGGTTGTCCCACGGGGGGCTCCCAAGCTTCACCCCCATTTTCCAGATGAGGTCATTGGGGCCCAGAGAATAATAATAATAATAATAATAATGATGGCACTTATTAAGCGCTTACTGTGTGCAAAGCACCGTTCTAACCGCTGGGGAATTTACAAGATGACCAGGTTGTCCCACGTGGGGCTCCCAGTCTTCATCCCCACTTTACAGATGAGGTCAGTGGGGCCCAGAGAATAATACTAATAATAGTGATGGCACTTATTAAACGCTTACTATGTGCAAAGCACCGTTCCAAGCGCCGGGGAGGTTACAAGGTGATGAGGTTGTCCCACGGGGGGTTCCCAGTCTTCATCCCCACTTTACAGATGAGGTCAGTGGGGCCCAGAGAATAATACTAATAATAATGATGGCACTTATTAAACGCTTACTATGTGCAAAGCACCGTTCCAAGCGCCGGGGAGGTTACAAGGTGATGAGGTTGTCCCACGGGGGGCTCCCAGTCTTCATCCCCATTTTACAGATGAGGCGCAGAAAATAATAATAATAATGATGATGGCACTGATTAAGCGCTTACTATGTGCCGAGCACCGTTCTAAGCGCCGGGGGATTTACAAGATGACCAGGTTGTCCCACGTGGGGCTCACAGTCTTCACCCCCATTTTACAGATGAGGTCACTGGGGCCCAGAGAATAATAATAATAATGGCGCTTACTAAGCGCTTACTATGTGCAAAGCACCGTTCCAAGCGCCGGGGAGGTTACAAGGTGATGAGGTTGTCCCACGGGGCACTCCCAGTCTTCATCCCCATTTTACAGATGAGGCGCAGAGAATAATAATAATAATGATGATGGCATTTATTAAGCGCTTACTATGTGCAAAGCACCGTTCCAAGCGCCGAGGAGGTTACAAGGTGATGAGGTTGGCCCACCTGGAGCTCCCAGTCTTCACCCCCATTTTACAGATGAGGTCACTGGGGCCCAGAGAATAATAATAACAACAATAATAATAATAGCATTTATTAAGTGCTTACTATGTGCAAAGCACCGTTCCAAGCGCCGGGGAGGTTACAAGGTGATGAGGGTGCCCCACGGGGGGCTCCCAGTCTTCATCCCCATTTTACAGATGAGGCGCAGAGAATAATAATAATAATGATGATGGCATTGATTAAGCGCTTACTATGTGCAGAGCACCGTTCTAAGCGCCGGGGAATTTACAAGATGACCAGGTTGTCCCACGTGGGGCTCACAGTCTTCACCCCCATTTTCCAGATGAGGTCACTGGGGCCCAGAGAATAATAATAATAATGGCACTTATTAAGCGCTTACTATGTGCAAAGCACCGTTCTAAGCGCTGGGGAGGATGCAAGGTGATGAGGTTGTCCCCCGGGGGGCTCCCAGGCTTCATCCCCAATTTTACAGATGAGGCCCAGAGAACAATAATAATAATGATGATGGCACTTATTAAGCGCTTACTATGTGCAAAGCACCGTTCTAAGCGCCGGGGAGCTAACAAGGTGATGAGGTTGTCCCACGTGGAGCGCCCAGTCTTCACCCCCCATTTTCCAGATGAGGTTACTGGGGCCCAGAGAATAATAATAATGATGGCACTTATTAAGCGCTTACTATGTGCAAAGCACTGTTCTAAGCGCCGGGGAATTTACAAGATGACCAGGTTGTCCCACGTGGGGCTCCCAGTCTTCATCCCCACTTTACAGATGAGGTCACTGGGGCCCAGAGAATAATAATAATAATAATAATAATAATAATAATAGCATTTATTAAGCGCTTACTATGTGCAAAGCACCGTTCCAAAAGCCGGGGAGGTTACAAGGTGATGAGGTTGTCCCACGGGGGGCTCCCAGTCTTCATCCCCATTTTACAGATGAGGCACAGAGAATAATAATAATAATAATAATAATAGCATTTATTAAGCGCTTACTATGTGCAAAGCACCGTTCCAAAAGCCGGGGAGGTTACAAGGTGATGAGGTTGTCCCACGGGGGGCTCCCAGTCTTCATCCCCATTTTACAGATGAGGCGCAGAGAATAATAATAATAATGATGATGGCATTGATTAAGCGCTTACTATGTGCAAAGCACCGTTCTAAGCGCCGGGGAATTTACAAGATGACCAGGTTGTCTCACGTAGAGCTCCCAGTCTTCACCCCCATTTTCCAGATGAGGTCACTGGGGCCCAGAGAATAATAATAATAATGGTACTTATTAAGCGCTTACTATGTGCAAAGCACCGTTCCAAGCGCCGGGGAGGTTACAAGGTGATGAGGTTGTCCCCCGGGGGGCTCCCAGGCTTCATCCCCAATTTTACAGATGAGGCCCAGAGAACAATAATAATAATGATGGTGGCACTTATTAAGCGCTTACTATGTGCAAAGCACCGTTCTAAGTGCCGGGGAGCTAACAAGGTGATGAGGTTGTCCCACGTGGAGCGCCCAGTCTTCACCCCCCATTTTCCAGATGAGGTTACTGGGGCCCAGAGAATAATAATAATGATGGCACTTATTAAGCGCTTACTATGTGCAAAGCACTGTTCTAAGCGCCGGGGAATTTACAAGATGACCAGGTTGTCCCACGTGGGGCTCCCAGTCTTCATCCCCACTTTACAGATGAGGTCACTGGGGCCCAGAGAATAATAATAATAATAATGATGGCATTTATTAAGCGCTTACTATGTGCCGAGCACCGTTCTAAGCGCCGGGGAGCTTACAAGGTGATGAGGTTGGCCCACGTGGAGCTCCCAGTCTTCATCCCCATTTTCCAGAGGAGGTCACTGGGGCCCAGAGAATAATAATAATAATAATGATGGCATTTATTAAGCGCTTACTATGTGCCAAGCACCGTCCTAAGCACCGGGGAGGTTACAAGGTGATGAGGTTGGCCCCCGGGGGGCTCCCGGGCTTCATCCCCGTTTTCCAGATGAGGTCACTGGGGCCCAGAGAATAATAATAATAATAATAATGATGATGATGGCATTTATTAAGCGCTTACTATGTGCAAAGCACCGTTCTAAGCGCCTGGGAGGTTACAAGGTGATGAGGTTGTCCCACGGGGGGCTCCCAGGCTTCACCCCGATTTTACAGATGAGGTCACTGGGGCCCAGAGAATAATAATAATAATAATAATGGCATTTATTAAGCGCTTACTATGTGCCGAGCACCGTTCCAAGCGCGGGGGAGGTTACAAGGTGATGAGGTTGTCCCACCTGGAGCTCCCAGTCTTCACCCCCATTTTACAGATGAGGTCACTGGGGCCCAGAGAATAATACTAATAATAATGATGGCACTTATTAAACGCTTACTATGTGCAAAGCACCGTTCTAAGCGGTGGGGAATTTACAAGGTGACTAGGTTGTCCCACGTGGGGCTCGCAGTCTTCATCCCCATTTTACAGATGAGGTCACGGGCCCAGAGAAGCGAAGTGATTCGCCCAAAGTCACACAGCTGACAATTGGCGGAGCCGGGATTAGAACCCATGACCTCTGACTCCAAAGCCCGGGCTCTTTCCATTGAGCCACGCTGCTTCTCTGATAATGATAATAATGTCGATATTTGTTAAGCGCTCACTATGTGCCAAGCACTGTTCTAAGCGATGGGGGGGGGCGGGGAATACAAGGAAATCAAAGTTGTCCCACGTGGGGTTCCCAGTCTTCATCCCCATTTAATAATAACAACAATGGCATTTATTAAGAGAAGCAGCGTGTCTCAGTGTTGTGAGCTCAGGCTTTGGAGTCAGTGATCATGGGTTCAAATTCTGACTCCCCCACTAGTCAGCTGTGTGACTTTGGGCAAGTCACTTCACTTCTCTGGGCCTCAGTTCCCTCATCTGGAAAATGGGGATGAAGACTGTGAGCCCCCATGGGACAACCTGATCACCTTGTAGCCCCCCAGCACTTAGAACAGTGCTTTGCACATAGTAAGCACTTAACAAATGCCATTATTATTATTATTACTATGTGCAAAGCACTGTTCTAAGCGCTGGGAGGGAAGCAGTGTGGCTCAATGGAAAGAGCACGGGCTTGGGAGTCAGAGGCCATGGGTTCAAATCGCCACTCTGCCAACTGTCAGCTGTGTGACTTTGGGCAAGTCACTTCACTTCTGTGGGCCTCAGTGACCTCATCTGTAAAATGGGGATTAAGACTGTGAGCCCACGTGGGACGACCTGATCACCTTGTATCCTCCCAGCACTTAGAACAGTGCTTTGCATGTAGTAAGTGCTTAACAAATGCCATTATTGTTATTATTATTATTATTATTATTATTATTATTATGTGCAAAGCACTGTTCTAAGCGCTGGGAGGGAAGCAGTGTGGATCAATGGAAAGAGCACGGGTTTGGGAGTCAGAGGCCGTGGGTTCAAATCCCCACTCTGCCAGTTGTCATTTGGGTGACTTTGGGCAAGTCACTTAACTTCTCTGTGCCTCAGTTACCTCATCTGGAAAATGGGGATGAAGACCATGAGCCCCACGAGGGACAACCTGATCACCTTGATTCCTCCCCAGTGCTTAGAACAGTGCTTGGCACATAGTATTCATTCATTCAATCATATTTATTGAGCACTTACTGTGTGCAGAGCACTGTACAAAGCGCTTGGGAAGTACAAGTTGGCAACATATAGAGACGGTCCCTACCCAACAGTGGGCATAGAAGCGCTTAACAAATGCCTTCATTATTATTATTATTGTTATTATTATTATTATTATTATTATTATTACAAGGTGATCAGGTTGTCCCACAGGGGGCTCACAATCTTAATCCCTGTTTTCCAGATGAGGGAACTGAGGCCCAGAGAAGTGAAGTGACTTGCCCAAAGTCACACAGCTGAAAATTGGTGGAGCTCGAATTTGAACCCATGACCTCTGACTCCAAATAAGCGTTTAGTCCAGTGCAAGCGCTTAGTACAGTGCTCTGTGCACAGTAAGCGCTCAGTAAATACGATTGAATGAATGAAAGCCCGGGCTCTTTCCACTGACCCATGCTGCTTCTCCTTTGACAGATGATCTTTGATCTCATTGGACAGATGAGGTCATTCATTCAATCGTATTTATTGAGCGCTTACTGTTTTGTTGTCTTGTCTCCCTCTTCTAGACTGTGAGCCCATTGGAGGGTAGGGACCTTCCCTATATGTTGCCGGCTTAAATGTGACTGAATACGAGTCTTTATATGAGTTTCCAGTGAATGTAATCCCCCGATTGATCAATCAATCAATCAGTCATATTTATTGAGTGCTTACTGTGTGCAGAGCACTGTACTAAGCGCTTGGGAAGTACAAGTTGGCAACATATAGAGACGGTCCCTACCCAACAGTGGGCTTACCACTATCCCCTCAAGTAAAGGCTGCCCCATCCATTCTCCCCCTACCCCCCTACCCCCACATACACTTCCACAGAGGAGCAGCCTGGCCTAGTGGATAGAACACGGGCCCGGGAATCAGAAGGACCTGGGTTCTAAACCTGCCCCCACTGCTTTTCTGCCGTGGGACCTCGGGCAAGTCACTTCTCTTGTCTGTGCCTCAGTTGCTTCATCTGTAGAGGAGGATTGGGAGTGTCAGCCCAGAGACTATGTCCAACCTGATTAACTCGTTTCTACCCCAGCGCTTAAAATAGTGCATGGCCCATAGTAAGTGCTTCATGAGCCCCCTCCTTCCTCTCCCCCTTCCCATCCTCCGCCTTACCTCCTTCCCCTCCCCACAGCACCTGTATATATGTATATATGTTTGTACAGATTTATTACTCTATTTATTTTACTTGTACATATTCTATTTATTTTATAGTGTTAATATGTTTTGTTGTTTGTCTCCCCCTTCTAGACTGTGAGCCTGCTGTTGGGTAGGGACCGTCTATATGTTGCCAACTTGTGCTTTCCAAGCACTTAGTACAATGCTCTGCACACAGTAAGCGCTCAATAAATATGATTGAATGAATGAATCTTGCCAACTTGTACTTCCGAAGCGCTTAGTACAGTGCTGTGCACACAGTAAGCGCTCAATAAATACGAATGAATGAATGTGTGCAGAGCACTGTACTAAGCGCTTGGGAAGTCCAAGTTGGCAACATAAAAAGACGGTCCCTAACCAACAATGGGCTCATAGTCTAGAAGTGGGAGACAGACAACAAAGCAAAACAGGTCACTGAGGCCTAGTTCTAGACTGTGAGCCCGCTGTTGGGTAGGGACTGTCTCTATCTGTTGCCGACTTGGACTTCCCAAGCGCTTAGTGCTGTGCTCTGCACACAGTAAGCGCTCAATAAATACGATTGAATGCATGAATTGTGGCTCAGTGGAAAGAGCACGGGCTTTGGAGTCAGAGGTCATGGGTTCGAATCCCGGCTCTGCCACATGTCTGCTTTGTGACATTGGGCAAGTCACTTAACTTCTCTGAGCCTCAGTTACCTAATCTGTAAAATGGGGATTAATACTGTGAGCCCCACGTGGGACAACCTGATGATGATGATGGCATTTACTAAGTGCTTACTATGTGCAAAGCACTGTTCTAAGTGCTGGGGAGATTACAAGGTGATCAGGTTGGCCCACGGGGGGCTCACAGTCTTAATCCCCATTTTTACAGATGAGGTAACTGAGGCCCGGAGAAGTTAAGTGACTTGCCCAAAGTCACATAGCTGACAACTGGCGGAGCCGGGACTTGAACCCATGACCTCTGACTCCAAATCCCGGGCTCTTTCCACTGAGCCATGCTGCTTTGCTAACCTGATCACCCTGTACCCCCCCCCAGTGCTTAGAACAGTGCTTTGCACATAGTAAGCGCTTAACAAATGCCATTATTATTATTATGAATGAATGAATGAATGACTTGCCCAAAGTCACCCAGATGACAAGCGGCGGAGCCGGGATTAGAACCCACAACCTCTGACTCCCAAGCCCGGGCTCTTGCCACTGAGCCACGCTGCTTAAGCGGCAGCAAATGCACTGCTGATCTGGGGGAGAATAATAATAAAAATGATAATGGCGTTTGTTAAGTGCTTACTATGTGCTAAGCCGTGGGGTAGATGCAAGGTAATCAGGCTATCCCCTGTGGGGCTCACAGGCTTCATCCCCATTTGACAGATGAGATAACTGAGGCCCAGAGAAGTGAAATGACATGTCCAAAGTCACTCAGCTGACAGGCGGCGGAGTCGAGATTGAAAACCATGACCTCTGACTCCCAAGCCTGGGCTCTTGCCACCGGTAATAATAATAATAATAGTAATAATGGTATTTGTTAGGCGCTTACTATGTGCAAAGCACTGTTCTAAGCGCTGGGGAGGTTACAAGGTGATCAGGTTATCAATCAATCATATTGAGCGCTTACTATGTGCAGAGCACTGTACTAAGCGCTTGGGAAGTACAAATTGGCAACATATAGAGACAGTCCCTACCCAACAGTGGGCTCACAGTCTAAAAGGGGGAGACAGAGAACAAAACCAAACATACTAACAAAATAAATAAATAGAATAGATATGTACAAGTAAAATAAATAAATAAATAAATAGAGTAATAAATATGTACAAACATATACATATATACAGGTGCTGTGGGGAAGGGAAGGAGGTAAGATGGGGGGGATGCAGAGGGGGACGAGGGGGAGAGGAAGGAAGGGGCTCAGTCTGGGAAGGCCTCTTGGAGGAGGTGAGCTCTCAGCAGGGCCTTGAAGGGGTTGTCCCATGGGGGGGTTCGCAGTTTCAATCCCCATTTTACAGATGAGGTAACTGAGGCACAGAGAAGTTAAGTGACTTGCCCAAAGTCACACAGCTGACCGCTGGTGGAGCCGGGATTTGAACCCATGACGTCTGACTCCAAAGCCCGTGCTCTTTCCACGGGGCCACGCTGCTTCTCAAGAAGGGGAGAAGGGGAACTCAGGGGAGGCAGTGGAGATAAGGCTGGGGAGGGGCTGAGGAGGAGGAGGAGGAGGAGGAACGTGCAGGCAAGGGAAGTTTAAATGGCTGCCGGAAGGGCGAAGGGCATGGGATCTCCCCCTTTATCATCGGGAGGAGTGAAAGGAGCCCAGGCTTGTGAGAGAAAACCTTGAAGGGGAGTGGAGCATGCGCTTCCTTCGTTCATTCAATCGTATTTATTGAGCGCTGACTGGGTGAGGAGCACTGTACTAAGCGTTTGGAAAGCATTTATGAGAAACGGCTTTGCTTAATAATTAATTAATAATGGCATTTATTAAGCGCTTACTATGTGCAAAGCACTGTTCTAAGCACTGGGGAGGTTACAGGGTCATCGGGTTGTCCTACGGGGGGCTCACAGTCTTCCTCCCCATTTTACAGATGGGGTCACTGAGGCCCAGAGAAGTGAAGTGACTTGCCCAAAGTCACACAGCTGACAACTGGTGGAGCCGGGATTTGAACCCATGACCTCTGACTCCAAAGCCCGTGCTCTTTCCACTGAGCCACGCTGCTTCTCTGCTTAGTGGAAAAAGCCCGGGCTTGGGAGTCAGAAGTCGTGGGTTCTAGTCCCGGCTCCGCCACTTGTCTGCTGTGTGACTTGGCTTCTCCGTGCCTGTTACCTCATCTGGAAAATGGGGATTAATAATAATAATTATGGTGTTTGTTATGCCCTTTCCATGTGCTAAGCACTGCTCTACTGTGAGCCCCTCGTGGGACAACCTGCTTATCTTGTATCTACCCCAGCGCTTAGAACAGTGCTTGGCACTTAGCGCTTCATGAATACCACTATTATTATTATCGTTATTATTACAATACAGCAAAAAAGGGAGACAGTCCCTGCCCACTTGCTGAGTCAAGCAGGTTGGTCTTCCGCATCAGCTTCAACTAGACTTCCCTTTTGGCTGAAATGTTGCAGTGAGGAAGTTCAGATTATCATTAGGCTAAAAATTGCGTTGTTACACTATACTAGATGAATGCGACATGCCCCGATCTGCCTGTTTTTCTTACTTAGGAGAAAGAGATTAAATTTCTGACCACCGAAATCGATCGATTGAAAAACTTTGGAAGTTTAGGAATTTCTCCGGGTGTGGAGCAGCTGCGAGACGAAAACACAAAGCTCAAGTATAGACTGAACGTGCTCCGAAAGGTAAGTGCTTAATCATCCGGAGTTGAGGGAGGAGGTGGTAGTTTATGAGCTGTTGGATTGTGCGGAAAATATGCCAGATGGGTTTTGTGACAGAGAGAAGGAAAGATTTTGATTTAGTGTTTTTTCTTTGTTCAAGGTCTCCTCAAACTGGGCCTTTGACACAGTCAGAAGGTCATGTTCTCTGCCTGTGACATGTGGAAAGTTGCATTTTGAAACTCAGCATCTTTCAGGATTCTCTGACTTCTTTTCAGGAGGGAAGTTGTGCTGAGTCTGTTTCATTTTTCCCTTGTCTTGCCTCCATGGGTATATAATTACAGGGTTGAGTACATACTTGAAGGAGGATGCATTTAGAGAAGAGATGACCTAATGGACCAATTTTCTCAATTATAAAGAGGTGTTTTTGTACACTGATGTCACAAAAGTGCTCATTTGCTAATTAAAAAGACCAGCTAGTTCACAGTCTGGGAGGACATTTTGGGGGACTTAGTAGAATAGGAGACACGCAAATCACTCAGTAGATAAAGGTTTTGATCTGATGTGTTAACTACAGGTTTAGATCCAGATTTTATCATAAAAATATGTTTTTGTTATTATTTCCTTCATCAGCTTGTTTCAGGCCCCAGAGGGAAAGAGTGGGGCAGTTTCAGCTGTGCGCTCAAAGTTTCAAAATAACAAGTGTAAGGATTATTTATTTTGCGGTGGGGCGGGGAAACGACTTTAAGTTGCTGTGACAGGTTTCTCTGACAGAGAGAGAATAGGGGTTTTTTTTTTATAAAACTAAGGAAACAATTAAATATCGAAATTTGGAGATAGGAAGCGAAATGCCACCCTCATTGGATTGTCGACTGAATTGATAATTACAAATTTACTCCAAAAGTCATACAATCCTGAGAAGAATTTGGATTCTCCATGGACTAAATTCAGGGCTGCTTTGCTGTATATGTCAGTCAGGATCAATTCCGGCCATCTGGTATCTATAAGGATCGAAGGAAGGTGTGGACCTAGAAATTCACTTAGTAGTCCATCAATAAGGTCAAATGAGCTTTAACGATTAAAGCCGATTGAGCTGCACCCACAAGTCAGCAAGCCAAACAAATAGGATATTATTTGGAACACAAATAGAGAAGTACAACACAATCAGTTTTGCCAGAAAACCTCTCTTCTACCTCCCCATCAGCTCAATCAAGGGGACGTGGACAGCTTTGAATAGTTTAATCGTTGTCTCCCTCACCAAACCTTGTAAGGGGCAGGGGGGCCAGAACAGACCTCCTTCCACCTTTTGTCAAGACCAGGCAGAGGCACGGCTCCCCTCGGGACCACCCCCTAACCAGGTCAGATGTCAGCCTCCTTTTTTTCTGGAGCATGTAGTTTCCTCCTTTTCTTACCAATAACTCTCTGGCAGACCTTCAACACGTTCTTTTGGATGGCCCAAGACTGGTCATAATTCAGCCCTCCCTACAAAAATAAAGCAGCCTAAATATGAATATGAAAAATTTACAAAAGCTACTAACCAGTGACCAATCTGTGATCATATTTGTAGGATTTTTGTAAGACAATTCTCTTGCCCAGAAGGGCAGTCCTACACTCACATGTGCCTGTGAGCTCACATATGCGTGCCTACAAGCACAGGCTCGCACACGCACAATGTTTTCGGCTATAGCCATCTCCACTAAGTAAGGAAGTGGTTTCTGAATATTCCAGAGGAGATAAGGAGTCTGTCAGCTTTATTCTTTTCCATAGATTGACAGTATGACAAAAGCTATGAGAGATATTCTAACATGCATGCAGAACATGTAGCTCTCTGTATACTCTAGCTAGCATGCTCTCCTCTCCAGATTCTCCTCCAGTCTCTCTGGCTGCTCATTCCTAAGTCTCTTTTGCCAGATCCTCCTCTCCTTCCCGTTCTTGAACTGTGAGAGTCACTTTCAGTTCTCCAACTACCCCACTCCCTTAGAGAACCCTTGTGCTCTTACTGCCTCAGCTACTATTTCCGTGCAGACAATTCCCAAATCTACACCTCCAGCTCTGACCTGTCTTCTTCACTGAAGTCTCCTGCTTTCAGACCCTTCCTGGATGTTCTTTGAACACTTCAAACTTAGCATGTCTCCTCATCTTTTCTCCCCCCGGCCCCCACCACCATGTCTCTTCTCCCCCTCAACTTTGCCATCATTGTAGACTACATCACCATTTTCCATGTTTTACAAGCCCATTAACCTTGGCATTATCCTCAACATTGTCTCTCATTCAGTTCACATAGTCTGTCACCAGATCCGTTTCCCCCTCCCCCATTCCTCTCCATCCAAACTGTTGTGATGCTGGTCCAAAATCTTGTCATTCCTTGCCTCGATTACTGCATCAGCTTCCTTGCTCACCTCCTTGTCTCTAGTCTCTCCCCACTCGATTCTGGTGCACGGGGCCACGTCTTTCCTCTCCTCAGAAACCTTTAATGGCTGCCCATCCATCTCCACATCATTAAACAAAAGTTCCTTACCCTCAGCTTTAAGGCACTCAGTCATCTCTTCCCCCTCCTACCGGACCTCACAAATCTACTATAACCCAACCCACACACTTTGCTCTTCTAACTCCGACCTGCTCAACTGAATCTTGATGTTGCCCACTCGTCCTACCCCTTGCTTACGTCCTCCATTTGGCTTGGAACTCCTTCTCCCTTTGTATCCAACAGACTACCACTTTCACCATCTTCAAGCCCGACTAGTATGTCTCCTCCAAGAGGCCTTCTCTGACTAACCCTTCATTCCCCATCCTATTTACTCTCCCCTTTGTCACCTATGCACTTAGGTCTGTAACCTTTAATCACTGTAATACTCACCCCACCCTAGCCCTGAAGCATTTAGGCCCATATCCTTAAACCTCTGCACTTTCCTCGACTGAAATTGAATTTTAATGTCTGCCATTGGTACTAGAGTGTTAACTCCTTGAGGGCAGGGGTTTTGTCTACCAACCCTCTCCCAAATGCTTATACAGTGCTCTGCACCCAGGAAGCACTCAACTAATTCCATTCTTTAGTTGAAAGAAAGGTCAGTTTGCAGTGCACCCCCTGAAGGAAATGTCCACATCAGGCCTGACACCTTTCAGACACTTGAAAATACTGTACTGTGGGAGCATTTTACTTTTTCTTTTTAGACTAGGTCCACTCAGTCGACCAATAGTATTTATTGAGAGGTTACTGGAAACAGAGCGTTGTAATAAGCCCTCGGGAGAATACAGACGGAACCAGTGAAGTTGTTTATCTACAGCTACTTACACTTGACTTTGTCTCTCTCTGCCCACAGAGTCTTCAAGAAGAAAGGAATAAACCCACTAAAAGCATGATCAACATCAATAGCCGCTTACAAGAAGTCTTTGGTTATGCTATCAAGGCTGCATATCCAGATTTGGAAAACCCTCCCTTGGCAGTCACACCAAGCCAGCAGTCCAAGTTTGGAGATTATCAATGTAACAGTGCTATGAGCATCACACAGGTATGCTGGGAGAATGGAGACCAGAAGAGACTTTGTATAATGAGGGAATAAAAAGTTTTGTAACTTTTGGATTGCATTTCAACTGTGAGCTCCAGTTGCTCTTTCTTTCAGATTATTCTCCCTAATAATATTTTCAAAATGTGTATAATCTCTAAGAGGTAGTTTAGAACTTTCGACATATGAGTAAATTATGTTCTGCAACATCAGTGATCATTATACAATCTAGTGAGCACATGCCTCTGAGAACCTAGAATTCCTTTCCTTTTTGACATCTTTAACTGACCAAAACTTGTTTCTCATAGTAACACCCCTGTATAGCAATGAACGCTAACCAAGCTATTTCCCCCTGCATGCATTTTGTGGATAAATAAAATATCCATGCAAAGTAGCACGGCCTAGTAGATAGAGCGTGGCATGGGAGTCAGAAGGACTTGGATTCTAATCCCAGCTCTGCCACTTGTCTGCTGTGTGACCTTGGGTAACTCACTTCTCTGTGCCTCAGGGTCCTTATCTGTAAAATGGGAATTGAAACCATGAGCCCCATGTGGGACTGTGTCCAAACTTGATTAGCTTGTGTCTACTACAGAGCTTAGTACAGTGTCTGGCACATAGTAAGCACATAACAAATACCATTTAAAAAATTGCTTTGTGGGAAGAGCACAGGACTGGGAATCAGAAGACTTGGTTCTAATCCCAACTCTGCCATGTACCTACTTTGTGGACTTGGGCAAAGCCGCTTAACTTCCTTTGTGCTTCAGATTCCTCGTCTGTAAAATGGGGATTAAATACTTGTTTTCCCTTCCCTGTAATATGTATAACCCCCATGGGGCCAGGACTGTCCAACCTGATTATCTTGTATTTACCCCAGCTCTTAGTACAGTTCTTGGCACATAGTAACCTCTTATCAAATATCACAGTGATTTTTATTTGGGACAGGGTTTGTGTCTGACCTGATGGTATTGTCTCTACCCCAGTGCTTAGTAATAATTGCAGTTATGATATTAAGAACCCACGTGCCAAGCACTGCCCTAAGCAGTGGGTAGAGACAAGATTGGCAGGTCACTAGTGCAGAGTAGGTCCTTAACAAATATTATTATTACTATCATTATTATTGTTATTATTACTGTTTCCCATGCCATATATGGTCTGATGACGGGGGCATTAGCCACAGAAGCTATTCTTAGAGAATATAATTCCTTGGAGAAATTAAACTTGCATGATTCCTGTCATGTTCAAACTCTACATGTTAACAGCTACTCTTGTCTGAGTATTGACTAAGATCAGTTGCTTTTGGATAAGAATGTTTTTCCTCTTTGGTCACAAATCATGCTTCCCTGGTAGGAGTAATATTTCCATCTCCACAATGTTGCCCTGCTCTGGTTTGGGCTGTTTTATGGCATGAAAATAGTAAGAAGTTACATTTTCTAGTGAATTGGAATATGATCATGAAGGAAAACTAGTGGCCACCCAAAAATGAGTGAAATCACTGGACTCTTGTCCATCATTTTCAGCTGTACAACTGGTACAACATTTATGAGCAGGAATGTACCCAAGAGACAGGACTTTTTGGCCTCTGCTTTTTGATGGAGCTTATTTGAAAGGAACGTAATGGCCCTTGCCAGGTTATATCGGTCGTGATTTCTTATTGTTTTATGTATAGTTTGCTCTAAGTTTTATTGTACTGAGTTGAGCAATTGCATTTCAGATGCTGCAGAAAACAAAGGAACAGAAAGTAAACCCAAGAGAAATTGCAGAAATGATTACCAGAAATCTTCCAGAAAATGATTACATCGACAAAGTTGAGATTGCTGGTCCTGGTATGAAACTGTGTTGTAGTTCCTTAAGTAGTTTACTGCTGAGGAGCCTTTGACGACACTCTCCATAGCTTGTGTAGGATAGACCTTTCATTGGACTTAGAAATGAATTAGATTGTAATAAATCTTAGTTGAGTGTTACATATCTTACTAATGGTGAGTTTTGTGGAGTTGGTTGCTTCTTTTGAACTCACTGTTTGGGAACTGTGTTTCAATAGAGAAGTCAAGAATTCTCTGTAGTCTTTCCCCTCACCCCCACACCCACAATGAAGCGATCATGAAAGATCAGGCTGGAAAAAAATATAGTCCTCAGGCTGGATCTAGCCTGCTCTGAGCCAGAAACTTCTGCCTTCAGTAGCTCTTGTCTACTTCCAAAGCAGTAACTCTCCAATGTGCCACAGCCCTGAAAAGCAGTGGAGCCTGGTGGAAAGACCACAAGGCTGGAAATCAGGAGACCTGGGTTCTGGTTCTGGCTCTGGCTCTTCCACTTGCCTGCCATGTGGCCTTGGACTAGTCACTTCACTTCTCTGTCCCTCAGGCTCCTTATCTGTAAAAATGGGGATTCATTGCCTGTTGTCCTTTAGACTTTGTGGCAGGGACTGTGTCGGATCTGAGTAGTCTGCCCTTAGCACAGTGCTTGGCCCAAGGTAAGCACCACAGTGATTATTAACAGTGGTGTGAGGAGGCTACTGATTTCGTTCCAAGCCTGGAAGGAGCCACCTAACTGGAGGTGGCATCAAAATCCACCCCTTCACTCCTCACCAGAGGTGAGCAATTCTCAACAGCCTCCCCGACTGGGCAGTGGAGTTAACGTTGCCAAGGAAAATGGAGAAAAGGGTCAGTGCTCCTCACCGTCGTCAGGTGTATGGGAATTCAGACTTTTTTGTTTCATTCCTGGCGCCCCGCTGAATTGAATTTTTTGTGCCTCGTAATCAAAAGAATGAAATAATCCGATACATCCTGTTCAACACTGTTCAACCTGTAAAATACTTTGTTTTTGACCTCAGGTTTTATAAATGTCCACCTAAGAAAGAGTTTTGTATCAAAACAACTCACTAATCTGTTGGTGAATGGAGTTCAGCCACCTGCTCTGGGGGAGATAAAAAAGGTATTTTCCCAGCTTTTGATTGAAGCCTCAGCCATTTGTTGGCATAGAAATGAAAAGACACCACTGTGATCTGTCATAACTTTCATTTCTCTGCGTTTAGATTAGATCACCTAAATTTGATTTGAAGCAACTATGTGGAGTAACGATTGGCTATTATATCTTGCAGTCATCCATGAACAATGAACATCTGACAATTCTCATAAAATAATTGTATCATCCATCAACTCCACGTACAACCAACTCCTGGAGATTTAAATCTTTGAGGCTTAAATTGGAAGGCCTCCTTATCACCTAAAATTTATGTTCATTTTTTAAAGTGGTTCTTTACATCTATTCATAATGCAAGGGGTATGTTTCTTTTGGGACCATACGTACCTAGTGCTTAATATTTTTCTTTGTTCTCCACTGCAGGTTGTAGTTGACTTTTCTTCTCCAAACATCGCCAAAGAGATGCACGTTGGGCACCTGAGATCCACAATCATCGGAGACAGTATGTGCCGGCTCTTTGAGTTTGTGGGCTATGATGTCCTGAGGTAGGGATCTCTTCCCTGGTTTGTGAATCATTTCCCGTATTGCCTTTGGAGACTGCTGAGCTTCTCTGTCTAGCGAGGTTGAACTGTTAGGGTTTAAGCCTTGCATATCAATCTAGTCACTAATTCCAGAGAGAAGTGCACTGAAAAAAATATCCATGTAAATTCCTCTGTTGATAGATCAATTAGTCATTTTACCTAAGCTTGTTAGTCATCTCTATATAACTTGTGTTTGTTCTCGATTTGGTGACCAGGTTAAATCATCTAGGAGATTGGGGGACCCAGTTTGGCATGCTCATTGCTCACCTTCAAGATAAATTTCCAGACTACCTGACTGTTTCACCTCCCATAGGTGATCTCCAGGCCTTTTATAAGGTACATATGATATCATGCACTTTTCTTTGTTATTTGTTGGTGTAATTGTGGGTTATTCATTCATTCAATCATATTTATTGAGCGCTTACTGTGTGCACAGCACTGCACTAAGCACTTGGGAAGTACAAGTTGGCCACGTATAGAGACGGTCCCTACCCAACAGCGGGCTCACAGTCTAGAAGGGGGTTAATTCAAGGTGGGAAAAGAAATATGCTGAAGCAGGGTTGGGTAAACTTTTTAGGCTAAAAATGACAGGGGCAGGAATCTCAAACCTGTAAATCTGTGGGAGACTAGATTAAACATGTCCAGTACTGCAGTTCAGGATAAAAGTGAGGCATTTTATTGTGTATTCAACAATGCTTACAGCGACACAGCTCTCCTGGGCAGACCTGTGAGAGGAATGTATTACAACAGGGATACCTAAACAGCTGTAGTGTTATGAAATGAAAGGGTGCGTGCAAACTTCACAGCTTCTGGAAGGGTGTGGTGTTCAGTGGGTAGATAGTATTGCTTAAATTGTAAATGGAGAAACTGAAACTGAATCTGTATAACTTTTTCTGTCTATATATACTAGTCCTAGGAACTGGTATTTTTTAAATAACAGTAATAATGATGATGGTATTTGCTAAGCACTTACTATGTGCCAGGCACTGTCCTAAGCACTGGGGTGGAAACAAGCAAATCCAGTTGGACACAATCCCTGTTACTTGTGGAGAACACAGTCGCATCTCCCATTTTACAGATGGGTGAACTGAGGCCCAGAGAAGTGAAGTTATTGCCCAAGGTCACCCAGAAGACAAGTGATGGAGCTGGGATTGAACCCGTGACCTTCTGACTCCCAAGCCCATTCTCTATTCACGAGGCCAGGCCACTTCTCTTTGACTATGAGCCCTGTGTGGGACATGCTTCTTCCCCAGTGCATAGAACAGTGCTTGACATACAGTAAGCACTTAAAAAACACAATTATCATTATTTTTATTTTTTCTGAGAGCCATACCAAATGCCCAGAAAAACTTTTTTAATTCCCTCTGTCTTTAAAGTTGCTAAAATAAATCTGTTTTATATTTTCTCTTGAAACCCAGGAATCCAAGAAGCGGTTTGACACTGAGGAAGAATTCAAAAAACGGGCGTACCAGTGTGTGGTTTTACTGCAGAGTAAAGCACCCGAGATCACCAAAGCTTGGAAGATGATCTGCGATGTGTCTCGCCAAGGTGACCTTTATTCATTCATTCAATCGAATTTATTGAGTGCTTACTATGTGCAGAGCACTGTACTAAGTGCTTGGGAAGTACAAGTTTGCAACACATAGAGACGGTCTCTACCCAACAGCGGGCTCACAGTCTGGAAGGGATGTATTATTATTAGAAATCTGCAAGATACCTAACCCGTTAATCCATGTCAAAAATCGTAGACTCTTCCGGGGGCAACTACTAGTGCTCCTTTTTCTGTGACAGTTCCATTTGAATGACAATTAAGGTATTTATTAAGTATTTGCTCTGCGTCAGCATTGTTCTAAGTGCTGGAATAGATGCAAGTTAATTAGTTTGGAAATACAGTGTAAATAGGAAGAACAGGTTTTGAATTCCATTTTACAGTTGAGGAAACTGAGGCACAGAGAAGTGAGTTGCCCAAGGTCACCCAGCAGATAGGCGATAGAGCTGGAATTGGTACCAGGTCATCTGACATCCAGACCGTGCTCTTTCCACTAGGTCAATCAATCCATCAATGGTATTTATTGAACGTTTACTATGGCCAGACCACTCTACAAAGCACTTGGGAGAGTGCAATACAACAGAATTAGCAGACACGTTCCCTGCCCAAAATGAGCTTAATCTTTCTGAATCTTGTTTTTCACGTACGTTGTGTTTGGCTCTGCTTGTGATTCGCTTTCAGGTTGGTGGATTAGATCTTGGCCCTTATAGTTGTGAGTCATAATGGAAGAGTTTAGGGGACTGTGGGTTATATTGATAATGAAAATGTTTCCTCTTGAAATGAGTGATTTTTGTCACGTAATAAGTCTTGAATTCTATGTCTCCCCATCAAAAATTTCCCATATAGTTGAATTTTTTCCTAGTTCTATGTTTTCAAACTGTCTATATTTTAAATAATTGAGACTAAAACAGGATTATTGTTCAATGATAACCTTATTTTTATTTTTAGAGTTCAACAAAATCTATGATGCTTTGGACATTTCGATAATAGAGAGGGGGGAATCTTTCTATCAAGATAGGATGACTGATGTTGTGAAGGAATTTGAAGAAAGAGGTAATGTATTAGTTTGAGAATTTGAAACTTGTTTTCATTCAGATTGGTAGCTAATTTCTAGGAAAAGGCTAATGGAAAGCCCAAATTTAGCTATTCCAACTTTTTATCCTTTAGTTCTAACTCAAATTTTGAAAATCACAAGGTTGAACAGGAGTAGGATAATTTTCTGTCCTCTAGAAAAGATAAAATGAAGTTTGCACCGTACATAACGAATGAGTTTTTTTAACCTTTCTGCTCAGCGTGAACACGAGCTACGTTGTAATAAATTATATTCCTAATCTTGAATTGCGTTACTGTTATCATCATTATTATTCTATTGCTACATGGTTTAAATGTTTACAGAGTGCAGAGCGCTTGTGTAATTTTTGTGAAAATCAATGTAAATGTGGTTCCTGGCCAACTAGGGAGCTAAAAGGGGAGGAGATACCTGTAGAGTGATGAGTGAGATTGTGAATCATGACGAACAGGGTCAAACTGAATGGGTTAAAACGATCAGCTAGAAATACAGAGTCCAGTCTCTAGGTACCTCATCACTTCAGGCGCACTGGTCTTCCGAGAGCCCGGCCACAACATGCCACATTGTCGTCCTCCTCTTCCTCCTCCTCCATATTTATTGAGCACCATTTATTGTAAATGATGGTATACTAGGCATACTAACAAATACCATAATCATTAGTATTTGGAAATGTAGAGTAAAAATAGAAAGCATTGCCTCCTTTTGAAGGTATGGCTTGGTTCCCTGGGACAGCAAGTAAGATGATGGTTCCATACATTGGAAGTCTGTGTCGTCAAAGTAATATCTGAGTGTTGGTATCTTATGAATGATGCTCCCAGGTTATCGTGGGTGTACAAAGAAAAGCATGATTTTATTTTCATGGTTTTTACCCCTTTCGTCATCTGTACTGATAGTTTTGTGGTTGATTCTCCATGATCCTGGCTAACGAAGGGGAGATGGGAAAGAGGTGATGCAAAATGCAGTGGGGGAAGAGGGAGGCTTGAATGCCAGCTGTTCAGTAGGTTGATGCAGCCATGGATCTGCCGTGAAGTTGGGAGAAGGGCAGCCTTGGATCAGCTGGGTCAGGAGGGAAAGCCAGTACTGCCAGCTGCAGGTTCCACCACTTGGAAGGGCTTCACAGTCAGTGAGTTTAGAAGTCAACTATTGATAATCCATTGGCAAATAACCTAGAAGTGGCTCTCTTCTGTTTTCCAGGAAACAAAAAAACCCCTCTTTGTTCTAGGAATAAATGGGATTTTCAGTCGGCACAACTTGTCATGGGAGACAGGCACTTGGAAAACTAGAACTAATAATGAAAGGGTCGACCTCATCAACAGCATTTATTGAGTATTGGTGGTAATTGGCACTTGGGGAGTGTATGTAGAAGTGCAGCTCCTCCCCTTGAGTAGTTTATAATCTAATGGGAGAGAAAGGCAGATCCATATCGACAAATTTACACTAGGGTAAAGTGAAAGAATAGGTGCAGATTGCACTGGTGTTCGCTCACCCATCTATTTGACATTGTTTTAAGGGGGACCGAGTGGTAGTATGGACTAGGTAGATCTTGGATTTTTCCTGTATCCCACTCTCCACCTTTCTCCACCCCCATTCACAGAGGCTGTTGTGAATGAAGAATCGCTTGGTAGCCAAACGACCCAAAAGTAGTTTTGAGAGTAGGTCCATTTTCTGAATGGCTGGGAACACCTAGTTTGTACTAGTTTGCAAGTGTGACACTTTTACTTGGCCATTATAACTTCAAAAAATCAACAGTTATTGTGAATTTAGAAAATAAATCCACATTTGGGGTCTTTTGAAGGTATTTTTGAATATTCTTTCCCTATTCATGGTTTATTCCCTATTCCTCTAGGGTTTGTGGAGGTGGATGATGGACGAAAGATTGTGTTTGTTCCCGGGTGTCCAGTCCCCTTAACGATAGTAAAATCAGATGGGGGTTATACCTATGACACCTCTGACTTAGCTGCTGTTAAGCAACGGCTATTTGAGGAGAAGGCAAATATAATCGTATACGTGATCGACAGTGGCCAGGTGAGTTTGTAGATCTCAAGTCTATTATCTTCTCTGGATGACTTGATGGAGTGTAATGACTGTTGTGACCTGTGGGGTAAAAGGAATAATTCATAAGATCAGTCAATGTCTTTTGTTTGGGTTTTTTTGTTTTGTTTTGTTTTTTGTTTTAATAGTATGTGTTAAGTGCTTTCTTAAGTGCCAGGCCCTGTACTAAGCGCTGGGGTAAATGCAAGCTAATCAGGTTGGACACAGTCCTTGTTCCACGTAGGGGTCACAGTCTTAATCCCCATTTTACAGATGAGGTAACCGAGGCCCAATTCATTCAGTCGTATTTATTGAGTGCTTACTGTATGCAGAGCACTATACTAAGCCCAGTGAAATGACTTGCCCAGGGTCACACAGCAGTCAAATGGCAGAGCCAGGATTAGAACCCAAGTCCTTCTGATTTCCTGGCCTGTGTTCTATTCGCTAGCCCACACTGCTTCTCTGGTATTTATTCAACCAATCAGTGGTACTTATTGAGCACTTACTATGTACAGAGCTCCGTTCTAAGCACTTGGGAGAGTACAACACAACAGAATTAGCAGACATGTTCCCTGCCCATAATGTGTTTACAGTCCAGAGGGGGAGACATCCATTAATCATTAATGTAAATAAATACTTTTTTTAATTTAAATACACGTATATAAGTGGGGTGGGGTGAATATCAGATATCTAAAGGTCACAAATCCAAAAGCATCTTCTCAGAAGACGGATGAGCTGACGAAAAGGGCTTAATTGGGGAAGGCCTCTTGAAGGAGATGTGACCTTAATAATGTTTTGAAGGCAGAGAGAGTGGTGGTCTGGCGTATATAGAAGGGGAAGGAATTCCAGGCCTCAAAGATGCCACATAACCTGAGATCAGAGTAAAACTCTCCTTGTTTTCTTTATCAGGGCAGGTTTTCAAGGTCCTTGAATCGACCCCATTTCACAGCCTTAGTATACTAAGAAATGGGAGCCTTGTCCCCACCCACCACCCCCACCCAACACGATGAGAATTTGATGTACAGCTTTTTGGTGATGCTTGTATATGGAGAATGAAAGCGAAAACTCAAAACTGTCGATTGGTTTTGCCTGGCAAAGCGCTGTCAACAACTAGTGATAAAAATGACCAAAGACTCTAGGGAGTAAAGGTTTTGGTGGAGGGAAGAAGACTTCTGATGCCTGAAGCATAAGAACAAATACTAAATACAATTCAGTGATAACTGTTTTTCTTTTACTCTGCAGTCTGTGCACTTGCAGACGGTGTTTGCAGCAGCTAAGATGATCGGTTGGTATGATCCCCAGGAAACCAGAATAGTACATGCTGGGTTTGGAGTGGTGCTGGGAGAAGACAAGTAAGTCCATGAATTCCTGATACTTTGAAGGAAACTGCATTCTGTTGGCAGCACAGTCAAGACTGAGAGTTTTTAATGTTTTTCTACCACTTTTTCCAAATCTGTAACAGGGAATCCAGCTGAGCAAATTTTGGGGTAAAAGCACATCCAGTCGTCTCCCAAATGGTGCCATTTTATTCATGTTTATAGCACAGTTGTGACTGTCATCCAAATGATGAAATTAATGTTTTTTGGATCACCTTTCAGGCTAAGGAAAGGAAGGAGGCAAATGTTATCATTTTCCTTGCTTTGCTTGTCTTCAGCAGTGTGGTAGTTGTAATGGCAGTGTTAAATTTAGTCCAGATCTGTGGTGGTTGTGCTTGAAATACAGTGTGGTTCTGTGATTTGTTGGAATCATTGGACATATATAATTGACCTGATTTTTAAGGCTGTCTATTTTGGCCCTCGACAGGTCTGAGCCCTTGGAATGTTCACCAAGTTGAGCCCCTGTTGAGGTTGAAATCCCAGAGCCGACCCTTTGCAAAAAATCACTGTATTTTCAAACCACTTCTAAACATATGTACAGCCTTTACCCCACCTTAGAAGTGATGGTCCTGTGTTGTTTTGAGATGTTCTGTTTGAATTCCTCATATAATAGCATTCTTGATGACCTAAAATGAGGGGATTTTTCTTCCCCAATTGTGAAGAGTCCTCATTTAATCGGGAAGTGGAGATTAAAGACCTGTTCTGCTTCCTACTTAGAATGTGAGCCTATGCGGAACAGTGACTGGGTTTAACCTATCAACTTGTATCTACGCGGGTGCTTAGAACAGTACTAGTAAGCGCTTAACAAATGCAGTAATTCATTAATTAGTTTAGAGGCGAATAAGACTTCCTCTTAGTTAGAAATCTTGTGCTTTTAATGCCCTTCCAGTTAAACTGCCCTTTTTGTCCTTTGTCCTTCCAATATCCCTCTGCCTCCTCTCAGGCAGCCCCATAGTCCCAGTCTTCCTGCTTCTTAAAGAGGATGCATTGAGTTGCAGCTGCTCCTGAATTAAGCCAGGGTTGCTGTTTGAAGGAACTTGTGGGTTTTAGAGATACTCTCGTTGCCAAGCGGTCCCCTGGAAACAAAGAGAAGAAACTTTGGGTTTTCATGTTCATATCTCTTCTGCTTCAGTTTATTTCCTCTTCTGTTACGTGCCAACGAAATATCAACAGAATTTGAGAGCAAAGTGTATTTGAAGTGATTTGGTAGTGTTTTAGAAAGTTGAACCAAGATCTGTAAATGAATGTGCCTTTAGGTGTTAGAATTCAGTAAACGATACTTTTCAACATTTACTTTGAAGGAAGAAGTTTAAAACTCGCTCAGGTGACACAGTACGTCTCATGGACCTCCTAGAGGAAGGACTGAAACGATCCATGGATAAACTAAAGGAAAAAGAGAGAGATAAGGTAACCTTTGTCCACTTTTCTCTAATACGAACCACGCAGGTCTGGGACTTAGTATTTTTTTGTTTCTAACTATTATGGGGATCTCAAGAAACAAGACGATTTTTTTGACTCCCCTTATATGGGCATTTTGATTTCATTCAGTAAACTGCCTGTTCTAAAGTTGGTTTAGGGAATTGCTGTGGGTTGTCTTCAGGATTTTGGCACCTCTGAAAGGTCACAACCCTCTTTGTTGTTACCACATCTTGAAAAACTTTCTGGGGAACTTAAATCCCAACTCTTGTTGTGTTGTACTGTACTAAGCACGTGGAAGAGTACAATACAAAAGTTGGTAGACACATTCCCTGCCCTCAGAGCAGTAAGCATTCAATAAATGATTGATTCATTATACCCTTTTATTCATTAATTCAGTCATATTAAGTGTTTACTGTGTGCACAGCACTGGGAAAAGTACAGTACAACAATAAAGAGTGACAATTCCTGCCCACAGTGAGCTCACAGCCTAGAGCTGGGTGGGGGAGACAGACATCAATATAAATAACTAATATTACAGCTATACCCTTTTTGTGCCATACAGATAAGACAGTAAAATCTGTCAGCTGGCTAGATGGTTGTTGTCTTTCTTGATGCTCATTTGAGACATAGTCAGCCAATAGTGTCAGAGGAGAAGGTAGATTATCTGTGTCAGTGTTGATGGTTGAGGGTGGTTTTAGAGTAGACACTGAACCCATTGACTTTATTGGGAAAGAACGAGGCAGAGCATTATTGCATCAGGCCCTTCATAAGCAGCAGAAAGCTCCCTCTGTGCCTTTCATTTCTTTTTCCTTGGGTGATACAGTATGATAAAGTAGTAGTAGCACTCTTCTAATCCCTTGGATAGATTAGATAAAAAATAATCAGATGAAATCCAGTTTTTTCCCCTGTGGGACTCATAGTCTAAGAGAGAGGGAAAAGTAGGACTTATCCCCATTCTACAGATGAGGAAACTGAAGCACAGTGAGGTTAACTGAGTTGCCCAAGATCTTACAAGCAGGCCAGTGGCAGAGTTGGTCTGAAAGTTTGAGAAGAACCTCTAAGTGAGGAGTACAGGGCAAAAGGAACAAGGCTCTGAGAGGAGGGGGACGGGATGGTAAACAGAGAAAAGACTCAAAACAGAAAAAGATTAAGAATACCAAGGACCAATTGCTGTTCTGGGCCCCAGGTGATTTGGAGGAACTAAGTCAGGATAGGTGAGAGAAGTAACAGAAGCAGAAGTGGAGCACAGAATGAGAGTAGAGTTGAGGGGAAAATCCTCCCGGGATTAAATTATCCTGGTTTAGTTATAGATGGAAGTGGAATAAAGGCCCGTCGGGTCACAAAGGACAAATCAGGTCAGTGGTTGAGTGTTGAGACAGTCAAGTTGCTTCTCTCTAGGTCCACGGGATGGTGCTCAAGTACACATTTCTGCCCATTTCCTCTCTGCTATCTTTACTGTCTCGATGAAGAGTAAATACTTTGAGGCAGTCACCTTTTTTCTTCATCTAAATGGGTCTGTGTGGTTCCAAAATGATCCCTATCATATATAGTGTTCCCTGAAGTGTTCCAGGAATTGTTCTTTACAGTCTATCTAGTTTGTGTGCTCCAATCTTAATAATGATATTAATAACAATCGTGGTATTTGTTAAGCTTGTGTTATGTAAACACAATACAGTGCGTCAAACACTGTATTAAGCGCTGGGGTAGATAAAAGGAAAGCTCATCAGGTTCCACGTGGCGCTCACAGTTTAAGTAGGAGGAAGACCATGTGTTGAATCCCCGTTCTGCAGAGGAGGAAACTGAGGCACTGAGAAGTGACTTGCCCAGGTTCACACAGCAGACAAGTGGCGGAGTTAGGATTAGAACCCAGGGCCTTTGGCTCCGAGGCCTATGCTCTTTCCCGTAGGCCACACTGCTTCCATTATCTTCCTTTATCTTTGTTGTCCAGTACCTTATTTTGCTTGATAAGTCAGGTTAACATTAGCTTTATTGTTTTCCTTGTCAGGCAGTTGGTATATCGTTATTTTGCATTATTTAAACTCTACCATCTCAGTCTCTTTTGCATCCCTAGTATTTATAGTTTGGAAAGGGATTTCAGAATAGAGGTGGAGCCATAATTATGATGTAGTGCTTTCTTTCTTGTTGGTTTACAGCCCCCCTACCTTCCTCCGTAGTCAATAGAGGCAGTTCTGATGTAGGACATATTTTACCCTGCAGCTCTTGCACCCCTCCTAGCAATAAGTGAGCTGTTGGGAAGTGGGGAAGGCAGAACCCCCAGGAGTTGAAAAGAGCAGTTTATCTGGAGATTGTGGAAAACTGCTACCTTAAATGTACTACCTTGATATTAGCAACTCAGTCTCCTCCTACACTGCCAGGTGGTAAGGCACCTGGTTCAGCCATAACATGTGTTTTCACTACACCTGGTGGCTAGAATGGTGTTAGGAGTTAGGCGATGTTTGCCCTGTTTTGACATTGTGTATTACGGTGACGGAACAGGTGAGTCTCAGAGTGGGAGTTTTGTAGGGGCGCAGCTCCTACGTTACCTGGGTTCTAAGGCATTTTCTGTGCTTATGGAGAAAACCCTGGTGTTTGCTGATAAGTCTTTTTGATGTGAGGGTGCCATTTCCTTCTAGACGGTGATCCCGTTGTTGGGTAGGGACCGTCTCTATATGATGCCGATTTGTACTTCCCAAGCACTTAGTACAGTGCTCTGCACATAGTAAGTGCTCAATAAATATGACTGAGTGAATGAATTTTCCACCTCCAATATGGAGAAATATCTCTCCCCAGCCATTTTAGTTTCATATGATGTAGAGAGGCATCCTGGCCTAGTGGAAAGAGCATCTGGGAGTCAGATGACCTGGGTTCTAACCCCAGCTCTGCCTATTGCTTGCTATTCGACCTTGAGCAAGTCACTTAATCAGGTCTCCCGTTCTCCTTCTTAAGACAGTGAGCCCCATGTGGGACAGGGACTGTGTTCAACGTAATTCACTTGTTACTCCCCTGGTGCTTAGTGTTTAACACATAGTAAGCACTGAACAAATGCCATAAAAATAGAGAAAAAGGGAGTGATGAGCGAGGAAGGAAAAGGATTTGGTTTTCTTTTCCCCCACAAAGGTCTTAACCCCAGAGGAACTCAGAACTGCCCAGACTTCAGTTGCTTTTGGCTGCATCAAATATGCTGATCTTTCTCACAACCGGATGAATGACTACATCTTCTCCTTCGACAAAATGCTAGATGACAGAGGAAACACAGCTGCTTATTTGCTCTATGCCTTCACTAGAATCAGGTAACTGTTGGCCTTTGGCAGTTCACAGTTAGAAATTGGAAATCAGCCGTTGCACCATCAGCTGCTTTGAAGTACTCCATCAAATTTTAAAGAGGAATTCGTAGTAAAAAGTATTCTCTTTTTTCTCTCGGTTTAATTATTAGTTGAGTCTGTTCCCCCAGACTTTTGTCTTTTGCTTAAATGCCAGAGAGCTTCCAGCTGGCTTTCTAATTTAGGTTTCCCATTTCAAGATTATTTTAGGAAATGCTTCAGAAACAGATGAGTTGTTTTTCTTGCTTATGAGCTGTGTAGTAAATTGACACTTGAGTGATAGTAAGAACCACATTTTGTGTTTTTAATTGATAATATATACAACTGATTCCATTTGCATTGATTACTTCTCTGGAGGCCTGATTTTCTAATGAAAATCAGTGGTTACACAGAGCACAAGTGAGGAGGGTTGCCAGTGAATCTCCTTTCTTTCCAGATCCATAGCCCGTCTGGCTAATATTGATGAAGAGATGTTGCGGAAAGCTGCCCAAGAAACGGAGATCCTTTTGGATCATGAAAAGGAATGGAAACTGGGGCGATGCATTTTAAGGTTTCCAGAGATCCTCCAGAAAATTTTGGATGACTTGTTTCTCCACACCCTCTGCGATTATATCTATGAGCTGGCGACCACCTTCACAGAATTTTACGATAGCTGTTACTGCGTGGAGAAAGACCGACAGACTGGTGAGTGCTGTGGAGTACAACGTGGTCTGAAAGCAATTTCCAAGCTAATGCATTGCATTAAGCATATTTCCATATGGCAGTATTGTACTGGGACCTGATAGCCTGTTCTAGACTTAATAGAAACTGATACTAGAGTTTTTCTTTTAAAATACAAATCAGGGGAAAAGATTTTGCGTGATCTTAAATTATTTTTTTTCTTCCTGATTTTGGTCCCCAATGGGGCTACCCAGTGTGGTTAAAATAGCCAATTCCACAACTCCAAATATTCTGTGGCATTTGGCTTTCAGCATACTTTCAGGGACTGGAACTCTGTGCTGAATTCTTTCATTATGCTTTTGAGAGGATTTTCACAGACAAAAAAGGACTTCTGAATTTCAGGCCACCATAGGGGGAAGGACCTTCCTTCTCAGTTCTTTTTAGAGCCTTGAGTTGGTTACAGAGTCTGACGGCTTGCTTTTCTGCAAACTCCCAACCAAGACTGTATTGACTATGCTGAGCCCTAGAGCAAATGGAAGGTCTCTGATCAAGCCACACCCTTTTGAAAAATTATTTTGTCAGAGGAGAATGTATTGAGTGTCTCTGTCCCCTTTTTCCTATCCTTAGGTAAAATTGTGAAGGTGAATATGTGGAGGATGTTGTTGTGTGAAGCAACTGCTGCCATCATGGCCAAAGGATTTGATATCCTGGGAATCAAGCCTGTCCAGAGGATGTAATTGCAACTGTTTGAACCCTTTCTATTTTTATCAAAATGATTATTAGCACTGCTTGCTTTTTTATAGTAATCATGTGGATAAGATTTGGAAACCATGGCTAAATTAAAAATAATTGTCGATTATGTTTTGACAGTTGTCTTTCTTTTTTTGGCCAGTCAAGCATTATAAACTAAAAAATACGTTCATGGTGACATATGAATAATTATGGCATTTGTAAGAATGAGGGGTAGCAGCTGATGGTGACTAAGCTAGGCATTACATTTTCACTCCAAGTGCTCTTTTGATTTGGAGTCACAGACTGTAGCCCAAGGGTGTTAATAATATTTAAAACCAGATCTGAGTCCTGTTGGTTCCCCCCAGGCCCAATCTGTTTTACTCTCCGTCCTTCTCCATTCAGTCTCTCTTTTTTCACTGGTCTCTCTGCCCCGCCGCCCTGCTCCATTTGCAGACACGGAGGCTCTGTTCCTGGGTCTCTGCTGGCAGAGGACAGCCTCATGGGAACAGTTGGTGAGTTGAAGCTGCTCTTGCCTTTCCCTCCTCAACCCCTGCACTAATCACCTGAGGGTGCAAATGAATTAAGGAGATGGAAGTACCACCTAACAATCATCTTATCATTTGAATGGCTGCAGATGCATGTGCAATGCAATATAGACTTTATTATTAACAGCGTACTGAACCACAAACTATATAGCAATTCTGTGAACAGCTTACCCCTCTCTTGCAGAATGGAGTTAAACCATTAGTCATACATACATTTTATAAAAATTTTTACAGCAAATGTGCAAATCTAAAAAATAGTCCATACTTTACATCTGGTATAAAAAGTATATTTGGATAAGTCTCAAGTTTTTAATAACTTAATGCAAACTAAGTTTAAAACCACAATTTTGACTATTTCCTGGATGGGAAAATTAACTTTACAGAAATATTAGCCTTTACTCATCTCTTGTGAAATCCTTTAAGCACAGCTTATATATTTATATATCACTAGATTTAATTAATGCTTTTTAGTCAAAAAACACTGTTAGAGGGAGTTTGCAAAATAGCTCAAGAATGAGTCCACAAACTTCATTTAACCCAACACGACTTCATATTTTGGTTTCTTTTGTGTCTGTGGTCAGAGGTCTGAAGGAGTCCTTTATCCTTAGCAGTTCTGCTGCACACATGTGACCAAAAACCCTGTTGTACCATTCTGTGGTCCTCCCTCTGCAAAAGACCAAGACAGGGTTAATTCACAGGCATTTGGAGGAATGGAGCTGGAAACATCTGTTGTTTTCCATTGTTGACTAACCTATACGCTGCTCTTTAAGGTTTTGTTTTGTCAAAACCGACCCCACCACGATGTGTCTGGAAGTGTTTTCTACTTTTTTTGAAGAAGAAGACTACTTAGAAGATACTTGACTCCCATCCTGTGCCATGAGAGACTCTCAAATGGTAAATGAGTCCACACAGTTCTGCCAGAATGTGTGTTTTCACAATTTCACAATGTACCAGAACACCATAGCATAACTCTGGAACGTTAATTGGACAGTGTGTCAATCTGGATTCCTTGCGACATGGTGCAACAAGAAAGCGGTGATACACGTTCAAGGTGTCAACACAGTGAGTACTACAACCTAAGCTCTCCCTAACACAAGAGAAGAACACACTTCCCACTGTAGGAGAGAAGTGGCTGGGCTGAACTACTTCTAGACCTAGGATGGAGAACCTAATCACACTTTTGGGTTCATAGCCTCTTAGTAGTAAATAACTCATTTTCTTAAAGGCCCACTAGTTATTGCAAACAAGTTGGCAGGTAAAATACCTGCATACTTTTGCCATAACACAGATGTTGCAGTAATATTCCCAAGAGTCTTGAAATGAATCCTAAAGTACTGCTGTAAAGGTCTGGACTCCAGATTGGGAAGGGGAAAGGGAGACGAGCTAATGAAAAACTGGATGAAAGAAGTGATTCTAAACATCTCTAGGGAAATGGAAAAAAAAAAAACATCTCCAGGTTGTAGACCACTCATAGTAAAATCTTCCCAAGATATCCTACTTATTGGGCTCTCCCCTATGAAATGTTCCTTTCTGTGTCTTTTTCTCATCCTAAGAAGTTTGCCCTAATTAGTCATTGAGGATCTGGTAACCTAAATATTTGATACAGAATTTGGCAAAGGGTATTCCAAGATGCTGACTTCAATTTTTGAATCATTCATTCTGGTACAGTGCATATTATAACATCCAATCACTTTCAATTTCTAATGTCCCAATTTAAACATGGATTTATGAGCAAATAACAGTTAAATCACCACCCCCAACATTGACTCAGACTACACCTTTTCTAAAATATATTGGCAGTCTTCCCTTTTTGATCTTAGTTAGTACCTAAACTACAATTTGATATGGGCTACCAGTGCTTCAAAAATTAGAAGGCCATAAGCTTCCTATTTCTCTACCCTAATGTCAATCAAATATTTTCGATTGCAACACATATGAACACTTTAGACTTTTTTAAAAACTCAGTTCATCTTTTTAAATTTGGTACTCTATTCAAATAAATTAATGGGTTGGATTTGGATCTGAAAACAAAGCCAAGATAGCGGACAGCCCAAACACACTCCTCATCTCTCAGTTCCATTTGGAGTTTCCCAATCGCTTTTGGCTAGCACTCTGGAAGCAGTCCAGGACAGACCCCAGCTGACAAACAGCAGCCATGTGTGCGAGGGTCCAAAATGTAGCATGATTTCTTGCTCAGGACAAAAAAAAAAAAAATCCCTGGGACCTGAATCTACACACAGCAACCTGAATAGTGGGGATTACTGATGGGATCGGCTCATCCGGGGAGCTGCGTGCACTTATGTTACTGACAGAGTATTTCAGGGTTTGATAAACTCCTGCTTGTGCCAACTTTCCACTGTGAGTAAGGGGGTAAAAAGGGGAAACAAGGTTCCGGGGCTGAGAGAGGACAGGCTGCAATAGACCAGGAAAACACCACGTGGGGGTTTTTCAAGAGAATGGGGATGAACAAGTCTGGGGTTCAGTTTAAACAGTGATGGAGACCATCATCCCCATTGCCCAGTGGAGTTGTGCACTTAATAGCTGACACTATTTTCTGGCCCTACCTTGAATTGAAATAAGAGGTACAACTCACCCTGTTGGTAGCTGGCTGATGAATCAGCTAATTGTGCTTCAGTTTGCTCATCCCCACGTGGGGCCTGTGTCCAACCTGATTATCTAGCTCAGTGCTTCGTACATTGCTTGGCACATACTAAGCGCTTATTAGAATAAGAAGAATAAGCAGCAACTGGATTTCTCCCCAGCCCTTTCCGAGTGCCTGAGTTCACCTTGCTCTGGCCTTTCTTTCCATTTTGACATTTTTCTCTTCCATATCAACCAACCATTCTCTCTCCAATGTTACTCAGGGGTTAGGACAATAATGATATTTGCTAAATACTTACTATGTGCCAAGCAATGCACTAAGCAGTGGGATAGACACAAAATAAACAGATTGGACCTGGTTCCTTTCCTACATGAGGCTCAGTCTTTCAAGTAAGACTTTGCCAGTGAGGGAACTGGCACAGAGAAGTAACGTGCCCAAAGTCACACAGCAGATCCAGGATTAGAACCCAGGTCCTCTGATTCCCAAGCCAGGGCTAGCTCCACTAGGCCATGCTGCTTCCCAACAAAAGGGGAAGCCTGTCATTGTTTAAAGAATGAGGGTCACTCAAAACCCATACCTTAAAGGGCAATGTATAGTAATGAACTAGAAAGCTCAGTCATACCTTGTGTCCATTCTGCAGACATGAGTCACCCGGGATTTCTCCGCTCCCACTGTCTCAATCAGGTGTTGGCACAGAAACACGTGGGCTAAAACCCCATTCAGGGGCACTTCTTCATACTCCACAGAGGTAGCGGCCACGATACAAGTGCTGCCCTTGGGGTCTGATCTCCAGGTCCTAGGGAATGGCAAGGAAACCCATGAAACATGAAAAACCATAGGGATTGGTGTTTTAGAATCATATCTGAATTTTGTCATCTGGGCTGGATTAACATTCCTCCCTTTAAGTGGAATTTACAGCCAAAAATGAGGTTTTTGCACACAGAAGACCACCAAACTTGGTTGACCAAGAAGTCCCCTCATACTGCCTCAACTACACCCTGTGGGAAGGTGACAGAAATACGTGGAGTTGGAAATTCCTGGGCTGCTGAAGATCCTCTCAAGCATGATTATGTGTTGTCATTAATTGTGGCAACAATTCCAATGCCCTCCACTGCCTGCTCTTCTCTAGATAATTTTCCCCCAGAAAAATTCAGCAACTGCTCACTCTACAGTCCACCAGCACTGTCCAAGACCCATCTCTTCCGCATATTGAAAGGCCAATTAGTGATGGGCTCTGTAAGAGAGCCTTGTCTCCCAGACACTATGAGTTTCTTGACAGCAAGGGCCACACCTGTTCTCTGTGGCACAAGTGCCTAGAAAAAAATGTTCTGCATCAAGCTGCTCTTGATCTCTAAATTGAGATTCTTCTGGCAGAGCCTCATTAGGACTAAGGAAGCAGACTGGCCTGGTGGAGAGAGCACGGGTCTGGGATTCAGAAGGACCTGGGTTCTAAATTCAGCTCTGCCACTTGTCTGCTATGTGACTTTTGGCAAGTCACTTAACTGTTCTGTACCTCAGGCACCTCATCCGTAAAATACGGCTTAAGACTCTAAAACCCCATAATAACAACAACAACTAGGGTATGTGTTAAGCGCTTACTTTGTGCCGGGCACTGTACTAAGCACTGGGGTAGATACAAGGTATTGGCCTCACATTCTTTATCCCCATTTTAAACACTGTGTGGGACAGGGACTGTGTCCAACCTGATCAACTTGTACTTACCCCAGCATTTAGTACAGTGCTTGGCACATAGTAAGCACTTAACAAGTACCAAAAAAAAAAAATCGCTAAACAAACAGGAGTCCCCAACTCCATCCTGACGAATCCCACACACCTCAAGGGCTTTAAGACTCCTCACCTTAGAAGAACATACTCTCTTGGCGGAAGGGGAGCCATGCCGTCTGTCGTGTAATGGTAGATCTCTGTCTCTTCATCCAGCGTCTCCAGGACCTTGGCCTGCTGCAGTGTGGGGTCCCAGCAGTGCTGCTCTCTCAACACACGCTGCAGAACGGCCTGCGGGGAGGCAGCAATATCCACGGAGGCTTTCCACAGCCTCAAGGGGTACCCGTCTTCCACCTGTGGAGGGATGGGAGAAGCGCTGCGTGAGGCTCTCAGCAGGACATTAGTACCCTAGTGAGTCTCAGGGCAGAAGTGAAGCAGTGCAGCCTAATGGAAAAGAGCATGAGCCTAGAAGACAGAGGACCAGGGTTCTAATCCCAGCTCCGCCACTTGTCTGCTCTGTGACCTTGGGCAAGCCATTTAACTTTTTTCTGGGCCTCAGTTACCTCATCTGTTTAATAGAGATTAAGACAGCCTTAAGTGAGACAGGGACTGTATCCAACCTGATTATCTTGTATCTATCCCAGGGCTTAGTACAATGATGGGCTCTTAGTAAGGACTTGAGAATTACAATAAATAGAAAAGAAATGGAAGGGGTGGAGCCAGAGCAGGCTGAGTACCCAATTCCAACCTATGGGAAGCTGGAAAGGGAAGAACACCAGGCTGGAAGTGATAATGGCCAGTACTCAGACTGGCTCTGAACCACATGATTATGCTATGTGACCTTGGGCAAATAATCTCTCACTATCTCAACTAACTCACCTGCAAAATGGGAATAATAATCCCCAGTTCCTCCCTTTCTCAGAGAAGAGGCAAATGAGTTGAAAATGCTTTGGAAAATGTAAGGACTTGGTCATTCTAACTTCTCATTTAAGCCCTTGGACAGGACCAAGCAACCAGTGGACACTAAATAAATAGCAGCTGAGGAAGGGTAAAGACTGCTGAAGTGAAATGATTCAGGACTCCTGGGCCTCCCTCAGGGTCCCCTAGTTGATCTGTGCACCAGTTCTTCAATGATCAACGTATCACCCCACTCTCACCTTCTTATTAGCCAACTCCACGTGGGGCAAATGGGAACAGGACACCCAACTTTTGAATTTGTCTCTGGCATCTCTGAGCAGATCCTGCATGGAATTTTCCAGGGAAATCAGCATGCTGGAGTATCTGGCCAAGGCAGTTGAGCCTGCTTTATTTCCTCCAGGACTGGGTTGCCCCTGCCGCCCCCTGAGGTCCTGAGACTCGAGGCAGTAGTCAGGCATCTGGTAAAGAAACCACAAGATGGTCAGTGTGAGGAGCAAGTGACTCAATCCATCCTGCCCAACATTTCTACTGCACAAATAAGGTTGGCTGGCAGGTAGATCCCAGCCTGCAGGCTCTAGAATCACAACACTGACAGGGCCTCAGGTGGTCATCAGGTCTAAGCTGAATTGGTCATCAGGTCTAAGCTGAATAACCAAATCAAGAGGATAGTTGAAGATTAATTCCTAAAGATTTCCAGGGATGGGGTTTCCACACTGCCTCTGGTAGCAGTTCTGGGATTGACTCCTCCTGGTCTGCACTTTCTTACCCTAAGAACTCTGGCTTCAGATTAAGCCCTATTTCTCTCGTTCACTAGGCCATTTCCCATCTTTACCAGAAGCCTAGTGACTATGTTTAAAGAAATTTTATGATTCTGAAGCTGCCAAAAGCACAAACCTTGTCTAGCTTCTGTCTACCCTGAAACATGTTATGAAAAGGGAAATGGCTAGCCATGACAGAGTACTAGATTCAGAAGGACCTTCTCTCTCTTTAAACCCAAGCTATATTCCAGCATTAAATTCTAAAATTATTGGGCACTAAGCACCCAGGATAATACTAATAATGTCTTATTATTAATGTTATTATTTATAACCATGAGTTTATTTTATCCTCACAGTATCCCTGAAAGCTTGAAAGAAAATGACCCCACTTTGATTTAGAAGCCGCTTCACTGACCAAGACCTCCCTTCCCTATCTGCACTCACTTTGGTAACATTATTAACATCCCAATTAAAGGGATTAAGAACAGTGGGTCGCAAAACACATTCCCTACATTCTTAGAAAGTCACAACCCAGAAATCCAGGTCCAAAAGCCTGGGAAAAAACAAGCTCCCACATATTTGGGCAGAAGTTAATGCCATTGCTACCTTGGAACTCTGCAATTTATTTATTTATTTATTTATATTAATGTCTGTTTATTGTTATACTGTACTCTCCCAAGTGCTTAGAACAGTGCTTTGCACACAGTAAGCATTTAATAAATATGACAATGAATGAATGAACTCTCCAGGTAATTCAGGAGGAGGAGGAGAAGAAGAAGGCATTCTGCCCTCCACAGGGACTCACTGAATAGCACTTACTGACTGTTGCCCACATCCTGCCCACTGCTCCAGTTCAAGCCATACCCCAGGATTCCAGCACCCAAGTCTGGTCCAGGTCTGGCTGGGACAGGATTTAAGAGCAGCTATGTCATAACTATGTGATACCAGTGGTCTCTGTATTCTGGCAACAGCAACAGAATGCCTGGAGAAACTGTCAGATGGTTGCCTTCCTTGCCTCCTTGTTCGAATGGCTAGGAAAGCACCATTTAACATCTCCAACTTTTCCGCCTTTTAGACTGTGAGCCCACTGTTGGGTAGGGACTGTCTCTATATGTTGCCAATTTGTACTTCCCAAGCGCTTAGTACAGTGCTCTGCACATAGTAAGCGCTCAATAAATACGATTGATGATGATGTCTATTTTCCTTCCTATTCTGGACCTCTCATCCATTCATTTAATCAACACCTCCTCTCCCCCCCAAACCCCACTGAACCTTTGGCTGTACATCTCCTGGAGTAACATTTGCTACTCTTAGCACCTGCTGCTAAAAGTGCTTGAGCCTCCTACCTTCAAGCTTCACAAACGGGGGCATTCCTTGGCCTCATGCTACGATATTTGGAGGACAACAATTCTATGTTTAAAGACTTCCAAATCGCGAAGGCTGTGGAGATGACCATCATGCCCCCTAATTCTCAGCCTCTGTCTTTTGAGTCCATCATTCAGTGGTATTGAGCGCTATACTTAGCACTTGGGAAAGTACAATTAAGTTAGTAGATGTGATTTCTGCTCTGAAGGAAAAAAGCAGCAAAGAAGCAGCCGGGCCTAGTGGACAGAAGGGCCTGGGTTCTAATCCAGGCTCCACCTCTTCTCTGCTATGTGACCTTGGACAAGTCACTTAAATTCTCTGTGCCTCATTACCCCAGCTGTAAAACAGGGATTAAGACTATGAGCTCTATGTGGGACAAGGTCTGGGTCCAACTGATTAACTTGCATCTACCTCAGGGCTTAGTACAGTTCCTGTCACATAGTAAGCATTTAAATACCATAAAAAAGAGGATCTTACAATGTAGTGGGTTTTCACTCTCTCCTAACTTTTTCAGTTCATCTTTGTACTGAAAAGATCCACCAGATGACAAGGCAAGTTAGGGATGCTAGATTTCACATCCTTATCTATTACGAAAGGAAACCATCACGCTGTTTCTTCAAGCACTCTACTGCCAGAGACGGAGTCAGGATCCTGGTTTGGACAGACAATTGGTCTGACCCAAGAATAGCACTTCTTAGAGTCTTATGACTTTTTAAAAATAAAAGACCTTCAGGAGAGGAGAGTCCCCATCCCGCCTCCCTCCACCCTCCGGTGCATTTTTGGCCCCAGCAGTTGGGCAGTTCCTCCTTCTGCCTGACCAAACAAATTATCTCTTGTTGCATTCAAAACCTTACTTCCTCTTGTTCAGTCTACTGAATTCACCATGAGAATCAGTGTGCCCTAGTGGATAGGGCACAGGCCTGGGCGTCTGAAGGACCTGGGTTCTATTTCCAGCTCTGCCATTTGTCTGCTGTGTAACGTTGGGCAAGTCACTTAATTTATTTGTGCTTCAGTTACCTCATCTGTAAAATGAGGATTAAGACTGTGAGTCCCATGTGGGACTGGACTGGGTCCAACCTGACTAGCTTGTATCTACCTCAGTGCTTAGTACAGTGCCTGGCTCATAATAAGCACTCAACAAATACCATTAAAAAAAAGTAGTTGGACTTCACCTTAAAACCCATCCTCTGAGTCTTGAAAGAATTTTTTAGGCTATGTTCTGCCCTCCCCACCATAGACTAAAACCCCACTGTTTTTCTCAGGGCAGGATTCCGCCGAGAGCCCCATTGGGGCAGACAGGTTTGCATACCTGGAAGAGCCTGTGGCACTCCACGATCATGTGAGCCAGGCCCTGTGTGGCCGCCAGGTTCTCACTCAGGTCCCTCTGATCGGGCTTTCCCAGGCTGTGCTTCCTTTGGCTGGACCTAAAAGAGCCAGAGAGGGTCAGACCCTGAGCCCAAGAGCACAGGCCCGAAACGTTCCTGAAAAAAACCTGTGGGTGGTTAATCATTTCCTGTTCTGGGGTTTTCATTCATTCATTCATTCAATCATATTTATTGAGCACTTACTGTGTGCAGAGCACTGTACTAAGCACTTGGGAAGTACAAGTCGGCAACATTATAGAGACGGTCCCTACCCAACAACGGGCTCACAGTCTAGAAGCAGCGTGGCTCAGTGGAAAAGAGCATGGGCTTTGGAGTCAGAGGTCATGGGTTCAAATCCCGGCTCCGCCACTTGTCAGCTATGTGACTTTGGGCAAGTCACTTCACTTCTCTGGACCTCAGTTCCCTCATCTGGAAAATGGGGATGAAGACTGTGAGCCCCCAGGTGGGACAACCTCATGACCTTGTATGCCCCCAGTGCTTAGAACAGTGCTTGCACATAGTAAGTGCTTAATAAATGCCATCATTATTATTATTATTATTATAGAAATATGTCGTGTCTCCCCAGGTGGGACAACCTCATGACCTTGTATCCCCCAGCACTTAGAACAGTGCTTTGCACATAGTAAGTGCTTAATAAATGCCATTATTATTATTATTATTATAGAAATATGCCAAGTGTCCCAGTGCTTTTATTCTCAATGTTTTATTGTTTTGCGGGGGAAGGAAAGAGATGAGGTCCTTGTCTAGCTCTTGGGGGTAAGGACTGAAATCCACCCTTATCTCCCCAGAATGTTTGCCTTGGCTTTCTAGTGCTGACTTCCATTCTTGTTCTGGAGGAGCCACAATAAAGCCCAAATGTGATGTGACTCTGGGAGGACACCCTAAGAAAATCTCTTTTTGCTCCTGCACTATCAAATGGGAGGCTATGGCCCAGAGAGAGGAAAACCCTGGACAAATAGGTGGCTGAGTAATAATGAGGATTATAATAATAATAATAGTATTTGTTATGTGTCAAGCACTGTACTATGTGCTGGGGTAGATAAAAGACAATAAGGTCAGGCACGGTCCCTGTCCCACATGGGGGCTCACAGTCTATAGGAGGAAGAACGGGTATTTTAATCTCCATTTTGCAAATTAGGAAACTGAGGCAGAAAAAACTGACATGATATGCCCATGGTCCCTCAGCAAGCAAGTGGCCGAGCTGGGATTAGAACCCAGGTCCTCTAATTTCCAGGCCCATAATCTTTCCACTAGGACACACAGCTTCTCCAAACTGAAGTCAACTGGAGGGTCTGGAAGACTAGGAGTTCAAGATAGACAGCAAAATATCCCCAGTTCCTCTCCCAACACATAAGACCAACCTCCTCCAATAATAATGGCGTTTTTAAGTGCTTTCTATGTGCTAACCATGAGGTAGACACAGGATTATCAGATCAAAGTCCCTGTCCCACACGGGGTTCACAATCTACTTTCTCCCTAATTCACAGATAAAGAAACTTAGGCCCAGAGAGGTTAAATGACTTGCCCAAGGTCACCCAATAGGGCAGTGGCAGAGCTGGTACTGGAATTGGGGTCCTAATGAAACTAAGGGGAAGGAAAATAGCCGATCTCAGCCCGTTGTCAGACACTTGCTGGCAAATCTCAGCAGAAGGCTTCACAAGACGACTAGCCAAGCCCATGAGTGAGCTGTTCCAAGTCAGCATACAGTTCAGTGAGCCGTTGTCATGTCATGAGGTCTATGGCCTCTCCTTGTGGAAAACAGAAAAGGCCAAATTGTCTCCGCCCACTGAGCCGTTGGGCAGCTCTGCCATCCTTGCCTCATGTTTGTAGCACATTCCTCTATCCTGTTTCAAGATCAAATTCTTCAGTGACTTCACTAACACTCACTTCCAATAACACTATCTTGGAACATTCCTCCTGACCTACTTTAGAAAGAGGCGATAAGAGCCCTTGACAATTCCTGGGAGCCAAGGCTCTGTACTTCTTTGAAGTTTGAATCCGAAAGTCAAACATTTATCTGAATCTAAGGTTCAAAGCAACCTTGTTTTCGAAGACGATAAAGAAAACGCTCACTATTTGAAGCCATTTCCTGCTGTAATGGGGATAAAATAAATCAAAGCTACAATGCAGCACTTCCCCTCTCCCTCCCCTGCAACCGCAGTGTATGTACCATGTTTTGGCTTCTGGCTCAGTCCCACTTTCAGCCTCACTCTTGGTCCGAGGGCCTCTTTTCCCGCCAAAGGAGAATCCAATCAGTACTGATAGGGCAGAGGGAAGGGGTGGGCAGGAGAACTGGAGCTAAAACTGAAATCTGCCCACTAAGTGGGGCTTCTGCTTCAACGGAGATTGTAAGGCAGCTGTGTGTAAGTAACACACAAAGAGCTTCCTGACAAACTGTCCGTCTCCTGTCGCCTTCTTTAGACTGTCACTTCCTGGAGGGCAGGAACCACATCATCTCCTTCCTAGCTCATTCCCCAGTACAGTACAGGGTTCTCGACCAGAACCAAGTATAGGGCAACAAAACAGGACAGTCTATTGCCTGGATGGCTGGGCACAAGGTTGGGATTGTCCAGAAACATCTCCCTCTCTTCAGTCAGTCACTTAAAAAAAAAAGGGATGGTATTTGTTAGGCGCTTTCTACAGGTCAAGCACTGTTCTAAGCCCTGGGGTAGACATAAGCTAATCAGGCTGGACACACTCCCTATCTCAAGTGGGGCTCACAGTCCTAATCTCCATTTTACAGATGAGGTAACTGAGGCACAGAGAAGTTAACTGACTTACCCAAAGTCACACAGCTGGAGTGGCAAAGCGGGATTAGAGTCCACGACCTCTGACTCCCAAGCCCGTGCTCTATGCATTAGCCCAAGCTGCTTCCCCAAACCCTTCACTGTAATGTTTCGTAGGCAATCGAGAGGAGGATACGAGACCAGATATGTGAGAAAAGGATACAAGTCAGGAAACAATTGCTGGGGACACCAACAACAGAGGGGAGCTCGGCAGCTTCTGAAAGAGCCGAGACCCAGGATCTGGAAGGACTGGATCTTTCCAGACATTACACCTGGCACAAAGAGGCCATACTGAGGAGGAAGGGGAGCTTTGCAGAGGGCATGGCATTCATTCAAATAAGTCACCTCCTCTAGGAAGCCTTCCCAAATTACCCTCACCTACCTCCAGTCAGTCAAGCCCCAAAGTCTTCATGACTTTAATTACGAGGGCATGCTCATATTATTTGTATTCTTATGCCTCAGTTACATTCTAAGCCATTGTCATTTACAGTATGTCCATTTACTAACGTGCCAGCTTCTACCCTGCGTCCCTTATCATTACAATCGTCAACGGTATTTGCTGAGTGATTACTGTATCCAGAGCATTGGACTAAGCGCTTGGGAGAGTACAATATTATAGGGTTGGTTGAAATGTTCCCTACCCACAGTGACCTTACAGTCTTAGACTTTGAGCAACTTGAGAATGGGGAACAAGTCTTGCTCTTCCTTTGTCACTCTTGTCACATCCTAGGACAGGGTTGTGCATGTAGTAGACACTGAGACTATGGAAGCAGTGAAAAATTGGAGTCGTGAGAAGCAGCACGGTTTATTGGAAAGAGCATGGGCCCAGGAGTCAGAGGGCCTGGGTTTTAATCCTATTTCTACCACTTGCCTGCAGTGTGACCCTGAGCAAGTCACTTAACTACACTGTGCTTCAGTTTCCTCAACTGTAAAATGAGGATTCAAAATCTGTTCTACCTCCTACGTAGACTATGAGCCCGCTATGGGACAGAGGCTGCGTCAAACCTGCTTATTTTGTATCTACCCCAGTGCATAGAACAATGCTCAACAGATAGGTGCTTAACAAATACCATAAAAAAATATTAAGATGCAAATGGAAAGATTTTCAGCAAAAGTAAACTCTGAAATGGTCTATGGAGGGAAGGCAGAAATCTCTGGGAGTTCTAGGAAAAAGATAGATTCTCAGATGTCAGAGATGGTGTAGAGGGAGGGCAGTCTATCCAATTGAAAATCCATTAGCTGATTCTAAATAGGTGATTCAGAACCTGACAACGAGTTCAAGGGTTCTAAACTAGAGGGCACATGGTTCTGGGGCTCTCCAGAGCAGAGTGGTCTAATCGGGAAGAGTACAGAGCCCTAAGGTAAGTCCCAGCTCTGCTCCTTCCCGCTGTGTGAACTGGACAAATTGCTTAATCTCTCTAGGACTCAATTTCCCCTTCAGTGAAAAATGGGGATAAAAATCCCTGCCTCCTAGAGACGGTGAGAAGAGAAAATGAACTAAAGGCCATGAAAGTGTTTTAAGGAACTGGGACAAATGAGCCATACTTGTAGCAAAACCAAGAAGTAGTCCTGACAGGGTCTGAACAAGGGAGATCAGTCTGGTTACCAAAGCCTCTTCAGCATCAAAAACATCTTCCGGGCTACAAAGTCCATAATTCTCTGCCCTCATAGTCACTGCCCCATAACAAGTACGGAAAATCTAATGGGCCTGCCTCTGAACTTGGAAGGGCCATGGGTCACCAGATTCCAAACACCAAGAAACACAATCAGAGCTCCTCTTGCAAGCCCCACCGACTCTACATAAAAGGGAGCAGAAAAGAAGAGCTGTTTATTCAACTGATTTTAGGCCTGTCACCACCTGGCTTCCTTAAAGCTCCCAAACACATTTGGTTCTGGAGTGCTAGGTGGTGGCTGAGGGAGAAGGGAAGGGAGAGGAACAGGAGGGCCTGAAGCCTGAGCCCAGGGCTTCCGCTGAGCAGGCTGGCGTACCTGGAGGTGGCCAGCGTGTCCTGCCGGAAAGTGTTGAGGTGAAATAGGGACGGGGCGAGGCACACGGCAATGTTGGTCGGCGTCATCTGGTTCTCTTCCACAAAGCCCACGACATCCCGGAGGAAAAAGAGGAGAATTTTCAAGGCTTCCCGGTTCTCATCCGGCAGCAGGAGGATGGCAGCCTGGACTGCAGGAAAGTGCTGATCCTTTGGGAGGTCTAAGGTGAGAAAAGAAGGGGGTGATGAGTAGGGAAGGGGGACAGGGGGGATCAGAGATGAAGTGACCACTGGGATGAGTGTCTCTTTTCTCACCAATCACTCTTGGGCCTTCTAAAAGCCAGAATTTCTTCCGGCTCCCTGCTCAACAATGTGTCCAGAAAAGCAGGCCCTAATCCCTGTGTCCCTGTCCTGACTGCGGGGGCCACCCCAAAGCCACACCCCAGTCCCAACCTAGAGAGGGACGTGATCCCCAGACTACATCTTCACTGGAGTTCATGCCACACCTGGGCCAGCAGCAGGGCTAGCAAGGAAAGGCCTGGAACAGGGTGTGGCTTCACATGCTAAATCACCACCTCAGGGCACCAGAGGGCAGCCTAGGGATGGACCCACTGTCAGCCGGGCAGGAGTCAGGAACTCAGACCAGCTGCCCATGGCGCTGGAAAAATGCTCCTTGACAGATTTCCGCAAATTGTTTGTGTATGACGTCACGCGGAACGGGACAGGGAGGCGAATTTCCCGCCCGCCTCGGGGCGGCCAAATGTCTGAAGCTGGCCTTGCCTGGAATGCATTCATCTGGGAACTGAGCTGACTTGGCCTTACCATTTCTTTTCCCCTGGAAATGAGAGCTCCACCTCCCTCCAGCTCTGCCCCGAAGACTCCTCTGAACTTCCCTGCCTCTTCATTCCCATCCTCCTCCATCCTGCTGCTCTGCTATAGTTTTCACTATCCCCAACCCCCACCCTGACACAACACCTTACTCTCCACTCCCTTCTTATCCACTTTGGATAAGAAGAAAAAGCCTTTCTTCAGGTAAAGTTGCCAGGGTGAGCCTTGGGCTCTGAAGGGAACTAGTGCCTTCACTAGCTCTCACCCACACCAAAAATCCATAGACATGGCTCTTACTAGACCTGGGGGCTGCCTAGCCTCGGTAATGGTATTTGTTAGTAATGGTATTTGTTAAGCGCTTAGTATGTGCCAAGCACTGTACTATAAGCGCTGGGGTAGGTACAAGCTAATCAAGTTGGACACAGTCCATGTCCCAAATGGGGCTTACAATTTTAATCCCCATTTTACAGATGAGATAACTGAGGTACAGAGAAGTTAAGTGACTTGCCCAAGGTCATACAGCAGACAAGCGGCAGAGCTGGGATTAGAACCCGATTCCTCTGATCCTCAGGCCCGTGCTCTTTCCACTGGTCCATGACGATTTTCCCTTCTGCACAAAGGACACCAAAGCCCCCTCCCTATCTCATTTGCCATTCATAATAGAGGGGAGCAATCAAGGAGTTTCTGTAAAAATGTCAGACTGTAAAGGAAATGGGATTTCTCCACAGAGTTGGAGCAACAACAGAGGCTGGGCCTGACTTGTGATCTCACACTGATCTGACACTCATTCTCACGATTTCCCTCCAATGACCAAAAGCCCGAGAAACCAGCGCTAAGGAGGATGTGTCTGTCACCTCATTTGCCAACAAGGATTAAAGGAAAGGGAATAACCTCAGGGGAAATGAGGCCAAAGAGAAAATAACTGCTCAAATGAATAAGGGAGAGCTCAGCCCAGCAGAGCAGAAGTCCGGAAACAATCAGAGTGGGTTTATGGTTTTTTTTTTTTTCCTCCGGGAGCCCAGGGGCTTTCTGGCAGGGCCGGGTTTATTCAAAGAAAGGAAAAGAAAGGAGCTGTGTGTGTTGGGGGGTGGCAGGGTGTTGGGGCCGGGTCGAGTGGACCTACACTGGTAGATGTGGAGGAAGGACTCGCAGAGCTTGCTGGTAAATATGGGCTCAGGAAGGTCCCGGAAATACTGCTTGACCATGTCGGCCACATCAAATGCCGACTGCCCCTCGTAATTCACGTTGGCTGGATCAGCTTCGTTCATCTCCCTTAGTGACAGGATCCGAGATTTCACCCCAGACTTCCGGAATAGTCCAACCTGGGGAAAAGAAACGTGGAGGGGGAGAGTCTAATTATAGGAACAGCCAGGCCATCCATCCTTCTCCCTGAAAGCTGCTGGCACTGGGCTAGGGGGTACTCTCTGGGGCAGGTGCAGGATGCTGCTAAGGGGTCAGAACTGGCAGGGGCAGCTAGCCCCACTTCCTTAGATCCAGAGAGGTAACCGGGCAAGAAGTGAATGCCGAGGCTTGTGTGCTGAGACAAAACATAGTGTAGAACCCCACCTTCTCACCAAAGTGGAGAGCAAGTTATCCAAACTTCACCTGTCTGGCCAAATGGTAAGCAAAATAAAAAAGGTGGGTAGCAGAATCAAATCTGTATATGCCAGGTACGATAATTATAACTGTGGTATGTATTAAGCTTCTACTATGTACCAAGCACTCTGTTAATCACTGGGGTAGATACAATTCAATTAGATCAGACACAGCCCAGGACTCACAGTCTACAGGAGGGAGAAAAGGCATTAAATCCCCATTTTACAGATGAGGAAATCGAGGCACTGGAAAGTTAATCAATCAATCGTATTTATTGAGCGCTTACTATGTGCAGAGCACTGTACTAAGCGCTTGGGAAGTACAAATTGGCAACACATAGAGACAGTCCCTACCCAACAGTGGGCTCACAGTCTAAAAGGGGGAGACAGAGAACAGAACCAAACATACCAACAAAATAAAATAAATAGGATAGAAATGTACAAGTAAAATAAATAAATAAATGAATAAATAGAGTAATAAAGTTAAGTGACTTGCCCAGGGTCACACAGCAGGCAAGTGGAAGAGCGGAGGTTAGAACCGAGATCTTCTGATTCCCAGACATATTTGTATGTATTTATTACTCTATTTATTTTATTTGTACATATTTATTCTATTTATTTAATTTTGTTAATATGTTTTGTTCTCTGTCTCCCCCTTCTAGACTGTGAGCCCACTGTTGGGTAGGGACCATCTCTATATGTGGCCAACTTGTACTTCCCAAGCGCTTAGTACAGTGCTCTGCACCCAGTAAGCGCTCAATAAATACGATTGCATGAATGCTCTTCTACTAGGTCATGTAGCTTCATCTCGCTGGAGAGATGATCTAAAGAAAGGACACTGGAGCCAGGATGGGATAGTAGGGCTGCTACCTCCCAGTCATGGGAATCGGCCCCAGGTGGAAAAGAGAAGCAGGGAAGTGCCAACAACCTTTCCCCCGCCCTCAGCTGGCTGCTGTCTGGGGTTGGGGGATAGTATCCACACACACCTGGTCAAGGAAGTGGTTCCTCAGGTATTCCATGGCCTGCAGGATGCCTCTCGGCAGGGGCTGGCTTGTCCGCTGGACACTGAGGAGCAGCGGGACACCAAACACTTTCCTGTCCTTGTAATCCGGGGTCTTGGTTTTCCTTCTGAACTTGGGAACGGTCCTTAGAACAAACAAAAATCCCCACCCCATTAGAATTCAACCCCTTTAGCCCCCTCAGCCGGTACTAGAGTTCAGAGCCGAGTGTGAGTGCCTAGTGCTGAGGAGGGTGGAGTGGTCAGTGTTTCTACTTCCCTACAACCCCATGCCAAAGCAGAGCTGCTCGAGAACGGACCCCAGAAACAGGGTAAAGGTAGGGCCCGGCTCTGAGCAGACTGCTACAGTGAAAAAGGGCTCCCCCAATTCCATCGGCCAACTCAGTTCTGGGGCCAGTCTGGCCACCGGGGCCCACTCTAGAGGTCAGTGGCATTATGGAGCTGTAGGCCAAGTCCACATTACAAGGGACCCGTGTCCCAAGAATGGTCTCCAGATCAGTCCCATTTCTGGGTGTCCATGGAGAGAGGCAGAACTGAGACCTAATGAAACCTGCTGGGTCTACCCTGAACGGGATCACCTGGGGGCCCTGACCCCACCTCTACATTAGCTCCAAGATTGGACCCCTGCCCCTCCTAGATGAACATTCAAAGAGACCTACCCCTTACAGGAGAGACTTCAGCAGTGTCCCCGTGCCCCACCCTTCCTTCCGTCCCTCCCCTGGGTATGACTGTCAGCGGCCCTCACCAATTCCAGCCCTGCTTGCTGGAGGGAGAGTACTTGTCCATGAGAGCCGTGAGCTTCAGCAGGGCCAGCTTTTGGACTCGGCTGAGATGGACGGCTGACTGGCTCTCGATCTGTACAGACGGGTCATCCAAGCTGGCTAGCTCTTCCCCAGACCCATGCCACCGCCTGGACCTGCAACACCGATGGCGACAGAGAGGAGGAATCAATCAGGGAGCAGTTGCATTGCCCAGCCCAGCTCGGCTCTGGGCTACCTTCTCAGAAAAACGAACAGCAGAGAAAACAAAAAAAGCCGTTTGGCCTCCGCTCTTCATCTGGACTAGATTTAGGAAGTCAGTGGTGTTGGTAAAACCACCATTACCCCAACCCAAACCACGCTTTGCCTGGTTCTTTTCTCACCCACCCTTTTCCACTCTCTCAGGTCAGCCCATCAATCAATCGGTCCGTGGTATTTACTGAGCCCTGACTGTGTGAAGCGCTGCACTAAGCATTTGGGAGAGTTCAACTTCACTCTCTCAACTCATGCATTTGGAAGAACTCAAGTCTATCTGCCTTCCGCAATCCCCTGAAGGTCCCACCTCTAGTGCTGACCAGTCACCTCAACCATATCCATCTCCGAAAGCTCGGTATACATCTTCTCAGCACTCAATTCCCCAACTTGACAGAGAAGAAAACTGAAGGCACAAAAAGGGGTTATGATCTTCCCAGGTTCCCACAAGTCCAAGATGGAATCGGGACCAAAACTGAGATCAATCTATCAATCAATCATATTTATTGAGTGCTTACTGTGTTCAGAGCACTGTACTGAGCACTTGGGAAAGTACAATACAACAGAGATCTCCTGATTCCTAGGCCATTCTTTTCCTCCAGAGCCACTCTTGCCTCCAGTGTACATTCAGTGTTTATAATTCATACTCTTACAAACCAGCTAAGGCCAGTTAATAATCAATGATACTTGAGCATTTACTATGTGCGCAGCACTGTACTAAGCACTTAATGTGTTCCTTACCATTGCTTCTATAGGTAGGCTCTTCTATAGCAGACTTCTATAGGTCTCTAACACTCTCCACAGCATTAAGAAGTCTATCTGAGCACACTCAGGTAGCATAGCACCCTATCAGGTCCACATTAGAGAACAGATAGGGACCTTGAGAATGTACATTTGATTAGAGCAAATAGGACAGACACACAGGCCATGGTGGCAAAGGCTAGTCAATATAACTATATGTGATGGCAACCTGTTGGCAAAGCAAATGGAAGAATACTACAAGTCAGACTGCCAACAGTATGAACTAAGAACTGCTGTGTGGGCTGACCACAGCATGGACGCTTTGTGGCCTCGTGGAAAGAGCACGGGCTTGAGAGTCAGAGGAACTGGGTTCTATTGCAACTTAGCCATTTGTCTTCCATGTGACCTGGGGCAAATCATCTCACTTCTCTGTGCCTGGTTACCTCTAAAAAGGGGATTAACCCCAGAACTCAGAACATTGTTTGACACATAGTAAGCACTTAATATCATTAAAAAAACACACTAGGGTAACAAAGCATTACCACGTTTTCCTTCCTTTAAGTAGCAACCCAATGCCAGCACAGCATGTAGCCTACTCCTCTTAATCAGCTCACCCTTGAAGGGATTTTCACACAACATTTTGGATACAGATTAGAATACAATAGAGATCAGCTCAGCCAACCACAGACTCCATGCAGTCAGTCCTTCAGGAGGCCCATGACCACCACACCTCTGGCCTTCAACAATAGGAGGAGGAATGATTTTTCCCTTGGCGCTGAACCAGGTCTGAACATGATGCTAACTGGGCTCTTTCCTTCTCCAGGGATGAACCTAGGATCTGCCCAACTGCTCCAGGGGTGCCATTTTTAAACTGGCTCAATGCTGGAGTTCGGCCAGAGTCCTCAGGGCGGAGGTTGGCTCCGGCTTCCAGCCCACCCATCGAGGCCGAAACTGGCCCAGCCCATGAGCTACAACATCATGGACAAGGAAGAATTCAAGGGAGCAGAAACCGACCTGCGGGGGCGTGAGATGGATCCCAGCTCCAGCCCCAGTGACCCAGGCGTCGGGTGGGAGTCCAGACGGGAGTCCCGCTGGGTCTGGGGCTCCACCTGCTTGCGCCGGTGCTCCGTCCCACCCCCGAGGATGTGCCCTGCTGCCTCCTCAGGGGGCTCGGTAATCTCCAGGTGGATCTGGTTGAGGGAAGCAGGACCCGGGGAGGTCTGAGAGTCAGCAAAGTCTGAGTCTCCATCCTCGGAAAACTTCTGTGACCACTGGCTGACCAGTTGCTGTATCCCGTTGACGTGCTCCACGACGTGGTCCAGCGCCGAGAAGACGTCATCTTCCTCCCCAAACCCAAAGCCCGGCACGTTGTCATAGATGCTGACGCGGTGGTCCCCGGGGCTCAGGGTCCCCGGGCAGGGGGTCGTCTCCCTGGAGCCGGAACTCACCCGGGTCCAGCGGCAGCCGTGGAAACTCCCGGTCCGCCAGTTCACCAGAGTGTCATCAGGTGGGGAGAGCAGGTGGTCGGCCATCAGAACCTTGGGGAAAGTGCCGGGCTTGTGGCCCTGGGGGATCTGGAACAGCTGGTTCTTCCAGTTCCGCTCGGCCACATCCCCGCCCCACGGGCACGGCTGCCCCCAGCCTGGGTCCCCTCCCCGCCTCGTGTGGCTCCGGACCCGGATAACAGGGCTCGGGGTGCTGACCGCGCTGCTGTTTTCGGACTGGCTGCCGCTGCTACCGCTGCTGCCGCTGCTGCTGCAGGTCGTGGGGGAGTAGGGGAATGCTGCGGCCCGGCCCTGGCCGGGGCTCCGCAGCTTGTCCTCGTCCAGGCCTGCCAGGGAGATGGGGCCGCTGATGACAGGTTTGGCCCTGGGGCCCGAGCTTTTCCCAGAGCTCCCGCCGCGGAGTCGCAGCTTCTCCATCTTCCTCAGCAGGCTCTTCCCGCGGGCCCGGGGAGGCTTCTCCACCGGCGTCTCCTCGCCGATGACGCGGAGGGTCTCGCTGGGGGACGGAGAGCAGCTGAAGGTGGAATCTGGGGATGCCAGCTTGCTGGAGGAACAGCGGGAGGAGCTGCGGCTGGTCTCGGGGTCGTCGAAAGCCTTGGGGAAGGGGAGGTCGCTGTCGCCACTGCTGGAGCTGTGCAGCGAGGACACGTCCGGCTTCTCTCCGGAGTCTGGGAGAGCCGGCTCCCGGCCGCCCGCGCTCCGGAGCCTCGGGCCACCGGGGACGGCCCCCCGGGACCCACTCTCCCCTGGGCAGCCATCCTCGCTCTCTAGGCGGGACCACCTCCGGCTGCAGCGCTCGTAAGCCCATTTGGTGCTGATTGCACATGGCTCCTCATCTTCTGACTCATCGCTCTGAAAAGGAAGAGAGGCAGAAGGTCTGGGGCAGAGTCCTCTTGGTGATCTATGGCAAGTCTTTATACACGGACCACTGACCATGGAGCTCATTAAGGGCAGGGAACGTGTCTGTTTATTGTTATATTGTATTCTCCCAAGCTCTTAGTACAGTGTGTTTTGCACAAAGTATAAGCGTTTAAAAAATACGATTGAGTGAATGAAAGTGTAAGCCCTGATCCCTGCCCTTGGGCTGACAGTCTAAAGGGGGAGACAAGAAACACAGAAAACTCAACTCTCACTCAAAGCATACTTAGACATGATCAGCAGCGGTGGAGGGGGCAAATGCACGAACCAAAAGGGAACAATCTCTACCCTATTGTTTTGCTGTCTGTCTCCCCCTTCTAGACTGTGAGCCTGTTGTTCAGTTGGATTGTCTCTATCTGTTGCCAAATCGCTTAGTACAGTGCTCTGCATTCAGTAAGCACTCAATAAATATGATTGAATGAAGGAATGAATTAACTCGAGTAAGAATTTTAGTGTTAGCAAGGAGTTCTTGCACTCCTGCAGGCATAGAGTCCTGGACCAAGCACTCTGGGGCACCTGCAGAAGCTTCAAGAAGATCTCTGACCTCTCCATCCCCAAGTAAAACCCCTCACAAGAACGATCCCCTGAGCACCCTCAGACAGAGGAAAAGCTGGGAATCACTCAGACTACAAATTCTTTGTGGACAGGGATCATAGGACCCTGGTTCTAATCCTGGCTTTACCACTTGTCTGCTGTGTGACTTTGGGCAAGTCACTTAACTTCTTGATGCCTCACTTTCCTCATCTGCAAAATGGGAATTCTATACCTGTCCCCCTTCCTATTTAGACCATGAGCCCCATGTGGGACTTGATCTTGTACCTACCCCAGTGCAGTGCTTGGCACATAGTAAGTGCTTAACAAATACCACATTATTACTACTCTATTAATTTTTATCATTATCAATAATCATGACTACCAACTTTACTGTATTTTCCCAAGCGCTTAGTACAGTGCTCTGTACACAATAAGCACTCAACGCATACCGGTAAATTTTCAGCCTACCACTTAGAAAAAGTCACCCCAAACTCAGCCAATGCTGGGCAACGGATGCCTCTAAAAGGATCTGGATACTTCCTTTCAAAGACAAGAAATAGGAAAGATTCCTAAAACTCCTAATGTCCTTGTCCCTAGCCCTGCCTAACGGGGCTGGGCAGAAGTCAAGGAAAAGAGGGTGAATGAGGGTGTTGGGGGAGGGGAGAAGACCCCCCGATCTATGGTGTCAGAGATGAAAAGGAAAGCACCTAACGGTCAGCCATACTAGCAGCAGTCACCAGCAGGACCCCAGGGAAATCTCGACCATTCTTTTCTCTACTCCATCCTCATCTAGCAAATTGACCGAGTCTAATACATTGGCAACCCCTGCCTTTTCTATGAAATTTGTTAAGTGCTTATTATGTGCTAGACACTATACTAAGCACTGAGGTAGATATAAGATAATCATGTTTGACACAGTCCCTGTCCCACATGGGGCTCATAGTCTTAGTCCCCATTTTACAGATGAGGTAACTGAGGCCCCGAGAAGATGTGACTTGCCCAAGGTCACACAGCAGACAAGTGGAGGAGTTAGGATTAGAACGCAGGTCCTTCTGACTCCCAGGCCAGTGCTCTATCCACTACCTTACTGCTTCTCCCTCTTAATAATTCCTCTCCAGCCTGGGGCTTCCTGAATCACCACCCCACCCCTCCAACCAGCCATGCTCTTTCTCAATGGGGGCCCCAATTTGGGGCACTGGAGAGGACAAATTATCATTGCTTTTTCATTTTTATTGTTTTTAATCTGGTCAACCTGTGGAATACTTCACTGACATAATGGAGAATGAAGCAGCTCACTGCTCAAGTGCTAGCCTCCTGGAAATGGGATTTACATGCTCCTTCCTATCCCACCCTGCCCCACAAAGCAAGGAAGACAAATGCATCCATGTCCTCTATTTCCCCACCTACCCTCCTCCTCTGGCAACTGATTTCCACTTTCATCGACGCACATTTGTTCAGGGTGTTAAGTCGCCTAAGAGAAAAGAAAAAAAAAATCCCTGCACTTTTTCCATTTCATCTTATTGATGCTGGACCCAACGGAGTCTTCCCAGCGTCCTCCAGAGCCTTATCTCTTTCTAAGCTGAGAAGTTCCCATATCTGGGCTGGGGGAATGGGGTGGTGGGGGAGAAAGTGTCCCGAGACTCCCTTGTGGTCATTTACACATTTACAGTTTACTCAAATACTGACTCAGAGTCAGACCACAAGGTTATGATTTCTTTAAGACAGACTGGAAAGTTGAACCAATTTAGGCCACCCTCAGCATTCTGGAACAAGTCACTTTGACCAAGAAACCAAGTTCTCTCACATCCCCTCTGGGCACTGCCATGTGATTGGGAAAGAGAGCACATGACTCCAGAGTTATGGGAGAGAGAGCCAGGGGCTACCTGCCCAGTGGTCCCAATGAATACTGCTGAAGACCCCCAAAACTGACCTTGATGAGTGGGGTTTGGGGGGAAAGGAGAGGAGGAAGAGGAAGGAAGCAGGGGAACTTAATGCAGTGGAGTGGGGCTAGGCATGAGGCAAACACTCACCTGTACAAAGATTCGATGGCATCTCGATCTAAGAACTCATGGTCACGTCTCACCGTTTTGATGTCAATAGGAAACTGCATATCTGCAAAGCAAAGCTCGAGGTCAGCACTGGAGGCAGCCTTAAGGGAGGGAAATCATGAACAAATTTCCATTCTCAAATTAGACCCCGTTCCAAACCCAGGATGGCGGCCAACCCACCATTATCTGCTGTATGGATTTGTCCCAGCCGAGACTGCAAGGCTGCCCTCCCATCCAGAGTCTGTATTTAGTGACTTTCTCCTCAGGGACTATGGGTCAGGGGTGCATCACCCCCACTGCCCAAGCAGGATCCAAACTAACTCCCCTCCAGCACTTCTCCCATCCTTTAACATGGATGATCATTTCCAATGCTTACACACCCTGTTGGTTCACTCAGAGAATGGTACCATTCCCTACCCAACTATTTCTGAAATGACTGTCCTTGTTGCAGACCCAACCGGCGGGGGCGGGGAGAACTGAGGTCCCTTCTATCAGGGGGCACAATACATGGTTTAGACTGAAAGTCTCTCAGACAGCCCTCTAATTCTGGTTGTCCACATGTCCTGGTTGGGGACAGTGCCATATTTTTGTAGGCCGTCCTGGGCAGTCAGAGAAACCTACAATCAGCCCAGAGCTAAACAGCCTCCCTGGCACCAACACCCAGTAAGTACCCTTTGCTCATCTTCAGGTCCAAGTTGGAGCCTGTTCAATATAAACTCAGTTTAGGCCCTTCAACATGCTAGTCTGGACACCCAGAATTTCTAGACTGTGAGCCCATTGTTGGGTAGGGATTGTCTCAGTTTGTTGCCAAATTGTACTTTCCAAGTGCTTAGTACAGTGCTGTGCACACAGTAAGCGCTCAATAAATACGATCGAATGAATGAACCCTTCAATTCTCTCCTTCCTCTCTCCCAGCTCCACACTCCTGTGCTAAGAGGGATCTGAGAGTCCCACAAGTTTGGGGTGCAGTTCTGATGTTCCAGTTTTTAACCTACCAAGCCCCCTCTCCCCACATTTGCTGAGCAAAAGCTGAGGCCCACATACCATCAAATAGCTGAGCATATTGGGGAAATCCAGCTGCACGAAGCCATTCACAAGCCTCCTTCGCTTCAATTTCTGGGGAGAGACAGAGACAGAAATGACAATCAGTTCAAAACTGAAGGCCCTATAACAGTACTTGGTCAAAACATCCTCACTTGTTCTGAGGACTTCTGAGTGGCGGACTCTTGACAGGGAGGGTTTCACGCCTGAGACAGTTACTGGGATAATAGCAGACATATTATCCTCAGTAGTCACCGAGTCCTCCTCATCTTAGGGAGCCTTAAGAGTTACTAGGGAGGGAGTTAGGGATGAAGAGGAAAAAGTTTCAGCATTAGATAGTGCATCGAAAGCCATCTTACTTTTCCTTCCAGCTTCCCACTTTCCAGTGTTGGAGACATTGGACTGGATAGACCTTTGTCATGACCCAGCTGTGGTACTTCTACAGTAAGTTTGTCTGAGCTCATCACACAGTGGAGAAGCTCCTATCAGCCAGCTTCCAAGAGTCTCCATTTCTGACATACTTGGTCTCGAAGGAATACCCTGGGAGAGGAGCATGATGCTATTCCAGGGAGGGCTATGTTGACTTAGGCACTTGGCAGCATATTGAAGGGTACTACTCACTGTTTGCTGAATGAAACACAGAAAGAGACAGACAGGGGGGTCGGGGTGTGGGGGAAGACAGTGGCAAAGAATCAAGCAAAGAGAGAGAGAAATAAATAAGAGAAAGCAAGGAGGAGAGGCATCAAAACCATGAGAGAGAGAGAGAGAGAGAGAGAGAGAGAGGAATAGTAGCATGAAGAACAGTGACAGAAAAACGGTAGAGGTGGACACTAAGAAACCAAATAATACACATACAAATGCACCCTCTATTCCTGCATCGGGAAGCCTACCTCAGAAGCTGCAATTCCTGCATCTTCAGAAGTGAAATACCTATGCCAGTCTTTTGTCATGGGCAACTCGCCACCCCACCACCATTTCTGGCTTGGCAGCTCTTCGGGGCAACAGATGTGGAGAATTAACTGCTAGATGGTTACTATTACAGAAGCAGGACCTGCCCACCCCAGACCACCCCACCTGCAATGGAGGCAAGAGATCATTTCCCAGAGCCACCAAGCTCCCTAGGAAGCCGAAGAATGTAATCATGGTAAACGCACTGCTACCCAAGGATGTACAGGCTTTGAGAACCTGTACACTTCCAGTGAGGGAGAGTAAAGAGTGAAGGGAGAGAGAAGAAACAAAAACAAAGGGGCTCAGGTCCTTCTCCACCTCTTCTTGACTGGAGACCGCTAGGTCTTGAGTTACAACTGTTCCAGTCAGAAGGCAACCTCACCAACTAAAGATCTCCTTTACTATACAGCATTGGTATGAGCTCTTTCAGATCACTAGCTACCATTCTGTTATATTGTACTCTCCCAAGTGCTCAGTACAGTGCTCAGCACCCAGTAAGCACTCAGTAAGTATGATTGAATCACTGATGCAATAGGCTCAGTGGTCCCTAGTGATCTGAAAGAGGAAATGCTCCTTTCAAAGAACTTAGCATACTATCAGGAAGGAATATCAGGCATTGTGAGAATTTGGTTCATTACTCAGCTGAGTAATTTAGATGACACATTACCCAAATAATTTTCCCAGCAGCTATATCAATTGGTTTCAAAGCATCCCTAAGAAATAGGCAGGGAAACATTAGTGGATGGGAAAACAAGGATTCAGGTCAGTGGAAGAAACAGAACTAGAACGCAGGCCTTACACTCTCAGCCCTGCATTCTTCCCACTGCCAAGATACTTCTACCTCTTCTCAAGGCAGACCAGAGCTGAGGAGCTCTAGAGAAGCAGTGTGGCCTAATGGAAAGAGCACAGGCCGGGAAGAAAGAGGACCTGTGTTCTACACAGTTTCCTCACCTGAAAAATGGTAATTAAAAACCCCTTCACCCTCCTCCTACTGTGAAGCCCAAATGGGAAAGGGACTGGGTCCAAACTGATTATGTTGTATCTACCCCAGTGCTTGGCACATAGGAAACATTTAACAAATACCATGGTTATTATTGTCTTGCAGCTTGCCCGGCACTCAGCACAGTGCTTGGCACATAGTAAATGCTTAATAAAATACCACTATTAAAATTATTAGATAATTTTTTACATTCTAAGATTTGCCATTGACCTGCTCAACATGACCATGGATAAGTGACCTGGGATTTTGGACTTTCAGTCCAATGCTGTAGTGCTCCTATAAGGTGGAAGCTAGCTGGGGACAAATGTGTGCCTGAGAGATTACTAGGCTGCATGCTCAACCACAACCCAGTTGTTATTTGTTACTCAGAAGTTGCGGTGCAGTACACCTGGGGCCTTGCTTGAACCAGAAAATGAGTGTGTCCAGTGAAAGAAATCCACCACTGGAATGAATACCCACCCCCCACGCCCGTCTCTCGGAGCTATTTCCAGCCCCATCAGAGTGCATGCACAATCGGCAGCAAGAAGACTTAGCATAATGGCAGTGGAAAATTGCTCTGGTCTGCCTAGAATCTGCAGGGCCCTCTACTGAATGAACACTGCTCCATTCAGGGGCAGAAATAGACCAGGATGACTCTCAGCCCTTCTTCTATGTTTACACTGCAACCTTCCATCGCTAAAGGGATCATATTTACTGAATCTCAAACAGCACACCCATGGGATGGAACCAATGATCCAGGGATATGAAGGGACAGAAAAATGCAGGAAAATGGGACATAGGGGTACATGAGGAGGAAATGAAAGGGGGGGGGGGGAAGAGAGAGAGAGAGAGAGAGAGAGAGAGAGAGAGAGAGAGAGGGGAGGGGAGGGAGGGCGGGGAAAGGAGGGGAAGGGAGGAAGGGAGAGGGAGAAAAACACAGGAGACAGGGAATAGGCAGCTAACCACAGACAGGCAGATTCAGCGTGCAAGGGACAGATGCCCTGTGTTGCCCAGTCATGCCCCCCACCCCCAATCAGGGATGCCAGCTCCATGGGATTAGCTTTGATTCCACAGCTTTTTTGTCAGGATGAGCCTCTCTAATCCTTAGTGCCAGAAAGGGGCTGGAAGTGGAGCCAAGATGTCAGCCCAACTTCTTGCCCTCTGCCAGCAGGCTGCAGCCCCCTGGCCTGAGTCAGGCGTGGCAAGACTCCTCACCTTCACTGGGCTCCGGGCCCGGATGGATAGTCTGGTGGACATTTTGGGGCCTCGTGGGTGTTATTCGGGCTTGGGAGCTGCTGCAGTGGCTCTGAAAACCCAATAAGGCTGGCTTGCCAAGCCACCAAACTGCTTCCCAGTCTGGGGTATCATCCTCACGGGCCCCTGACCAAGGGGAGGGATGACAGTCCTGGCCCAGCTGAGCACCAAGGCTACCTGGCTGGTAGCAATGGCAGCAGCATGGCAGCAGAAGGTGAGTGAGGATTCTTCTCCTTCCTTTCGCCACTCTTTCCCTCCTCCCTCGGCTCCCCTTCCCAAGGGGCGAATGGCTCCCCAAAGCCCTAATCCAGCTCTCCAGCTGCCACACACCCATACAAATAATGCTGCTGTTCTGCTCCATGCTGACTCCCTGCAACTATGGCCATTCTGCCCAAAGGTAGGGACTTCACCGGCCGTCTTTCAGACGAAACCGAAGAGCTAAATTCACAAATAGTCTTGCCGAATCAGGGTGGTGGGCAGGGAATGTGTCTGTTTTAGTGTTTGTACCGTGGGCCGGAAGTGTGTCTGTTATAGTGTTGTATGGTGTTCTCCCAAGCACTTAGTGCAGTGCTCTGCACACAGTAAGGGCTCAATAAATGCGATTGACTGACTTTACTCACTTTCCCCTGGACAAGGAGCTAAGGTGAGAATGACATTTAGCTCCTGTAAGTGCTACCCCCTCTTGGCGGTGTGATGGGGCTATGGAGAAACGGGAGGTAGGTACGGGAGCACAGCCACGTTGGTAGGAGTGCTGTCAGGAAACCTTCTCTCCTGCCCCTGCCCAGCTAGGCTTGTGGGCAAACAGAGGGTGTTTGTCTGGATCTGAGGGAGGGGGAGTGAGGTGCTATTGGCAGTAACATGCCTGCTAGGTCATTAAGGATGCTCACATAGCAAGAAAGGCCAGAAGGTTCTACTGAAAGCAAAAGGAAGTCCACACTGCAGATTTCATGAAGGATGGCTTGCTGGCAGCCCTTTCCCAAGGATGAAAGGTCTGTGCAATCAGATGAGAGAGATAACCCTTTGGGATCACTCCTTCCAACCCACCCCACTGGAAGCAAAGTCAACCAATGCCATTCCAAATTTACCGTCCTCTATCTCTTCCTCCTCCCCTAGTCTTATCAAACAATGGTGTTTACTGAGTGCTTACGCCCAACCAGATACCAACCTCTAGAATAATGATAATAATGATATTAAGTGCTTCATCAATCTATCATATTTATTGAGAACTGTGTGCAGAGTAATGTTAGTGCGTGGGAGAGTACAATATAGCAGTTGGTAGACACATTCCCTGTCCACAGTGAGCTTACAAGCTAGAGGGGGAGATAGACATTGATATAAATAAAATACAGGTGAATAAAGGGTGCAAATCTAGGAACTGGTACAGAGAGTAGGCTGGCATTGGAGAAGAATAGTATGTGGGCTGGGTTGTAGTAAGAAATCAGAGAGCTGAGGTAGGAGGGGGCCAAGGTGATTGAGGGCTTTAAAGCCTATGGTAAGAAGTTTCTGACTGATGTGGATGGGCAACCATTGGAGGTTCTTCAGGAGTGAGGAAATATGGACTGAACTATAGGCTTAATTTATGCCAAGCACTGTACTAAGTGCTGGGGTAAATACAGGATAATTCGGCCCCACATGGGGCTCACGGAGTAAGAAAGAAGGAAAAGAGGTATTGAATCCCCATTTTGCAAATTAGAGAACTGAGGAACACAGAAGTTAAGTGACTTGCCCAAGATCACATAGCAACTAAGTGGCGGAGCCAGGATTAGAACCCAGGACCTCTTTACTCCCAGGCCCCAGCTCTTTCCAATAGGCCACACTTTCCCCTGCTGGAATTCATCTCCTCTCTAGTAACCAGGCTTCTCCATTCTCCATGTCAGTCTAAAGCTCCCCGCTGGACACAAACAGATCTCTAATGATGACGCAAAAGGACCCTTTCCCTGCCCTTGGATAACATGCTCATTTTAACCCATCCCTGTAGAGAACTGCAAACTTATAGTCAGTTTGGCATCCGCTATGGAACTCAAGACTTTTTTTTCCTCCTATTTTACCTAGACAGTCCCCAAGGGAATCGGGAATGTCCTTAGGAAACCTTACAGTTGCCCTACCTGAATTCCATTCTTTTTACTTACTGATCAAACTCTGACACATTGCTGAACTTGGTGGTGACAGAATCAAAGAAAGAGAAGAGAGAAGAGAAAACAGCTTTCACAGTTTATTCAGGTTGTGAAAGTCTCTCTGAATGCTCTGCCTAATCTCCAAAATACTCACCACCCTCTACATGCACACTTCACATACTGTTGCAACTCTCACACCGACAATGAAGATATTCTCCAGCCCAGGAAAAAAATCCCTGCCAGTATCACTTGATATGCCTCTGCCCCCAGTTTGGGGGCAGAACAATGAAAAGCAAACCTGAGCCTGGTCTTCCCATCAGGTGGGCACGCATTTTGATTTTAGTGAGGATTAGGAAAAGTCTCTGGGAACAGTTTAAGTCCTACAGCTTCTTATGGTCCTTCCAAAGATGGTTACGAACTTCTACGACAGGCGAGACTCACCATGGCCATAACCATTCCTTGTGCCGAGGTGTCACACAGTCTATAGCTGGGAAAGAACAAACATAGCTCCCAGTTTGCCAAAAAACAAATCTCAGAAGGAGGAGGGCAGGGGAGGAGTTAAAAGGAGGACAAGGAGAAGGAAGACATGGATGACAAAAAAGAGATCCACAGAGAGAGAGAGAGATCCACTGAGACAGAGAAGGTCTCCCTAACCAGACTAATTCTCTATATAGGCATTTGTAGTGTGAAGCACTAGGTAGAGGAACTCTGCTGGGGCTCTCCCCTCCCTACCACCCCCTTTAATATCACACCTTTCAATTTCTTAAAATGTGACAACATTTCCCCCCCCCCCCCCCGCCCCATGCTGCTCACACACCTGCCCTTCTGCCCATTCCTCAGGGGGACCCTAATAGCGGCCTGCACCCCATCGGAGTCAGTGACTCCTCTGCAGCCAGGAGCCCCAAACAGCTTCAGAAATCCTCTCCCCATATCCACAACCAGCCTCTCCAACTGGGAATTCAATCTCCCAGCAACGTTAACTTATGCCAAGGCAGCTGAAGTCTTCCAAAGGCAATCTTCTGAGACGCCCAGTTCCTAAACCCTTGTGTTTGGAGAAGGGACAAAAGGGAAGGAAATAGGGAGGGGTGGAGGGGTGGGGGAGAGGAAATGGATAATTTGTCCAAAGTTCCCCCCACCACTCTCCAACCCCGGGAGCCTCCGGCAAAGTAGAGAGAGAGAAGAGAAACAACAGAAAAACAGTCGTTAAAGCTCTGAGGGTGGTTATTGTGGTGGTGCTATGGAGAGGCAGAGGAGTGAATAATTAAAGTGACCTCCAGAAGTACTTTCCGAGCCACGGATTCTGCTTGGATGGCCGGGCCTGGAGGCTGATCGGGGCTGCCCCTGTGCCTGGCACCACCCGGGACCCTCCTGCCACACATCGTGGCTCCGAGCCTGGGGTGGCACAAGGTAAACGTGCCAGGCACCTACCAAATTGGCCCCATCTCCAGTTCTCTGGGAGCACTCACGAGTTCCATGCCCTCCCGGCCAGACTAGCCAAGCGCCGGCCATCTGAACCGTCCAATGCTACCGGCAGCTTCGGGTCAGTAAGGCAAGGGCAGGGCAAAGAGCGCGCACAACAATAGCAATAACAATAATAATAATCATCACCATCATCAATCGTATTTATTGAGCCCTTACTATGTGCAGAGCACTGTACTAAGCGCTTGGGAAGTACAAATTGGCAACATATAGAGACAGTCCCTACCCAACAGTGGGCTCACAGTCTAAAAGGGGAAGATAATAATAATAATAATAATAATAATAATAATAATTTGTTAAGCACTTACTATGTGCCAGGCACTGTACTTAGCCCTGGGGTGGATACAAACAAACCGAGTCGGACACAGTCCCTGTCCCATGTGGGGCTCGTAATCTCAATTGGGGAGCAGCGTGGCTTAGTGGAAAGAGCCCGGGTTTGGGAGTCAGAAGCCGTGGGTTCTAATCCCGGCTCCGCCACCTATCGGCTGTGTGACTTTGAGCAAGTCACTTCACTTCTCTGGGCCTCAGTTCCCTCATCTGTAAAATGGGGATGACGACTGTGAGCCCCACGTGGGACCACCCGATTACCTTGTATCTCCGCCAGCGTTTAGAACAGCGCTTGGCACATACTGGATCTCCCCCAGCGCTTCGAACAGTGCTCGGCAAGGGCTCAACAAACACCAGTATTATTTTCCAGAGGAGGGACCTGGGCCCCATAGGGGTGAAACGACTTGCTGAAGGTCAGCCAGCAGGGAAGCGGCGGAGGGGGATTAGAACCCAGGACCTTCCGCCTCCGTTAGGCCCGGGCTCTATCCCCTTGGCCATGCTGCTTCTACCGGAGCAATCAATCGGGGCAAGGGCTTAGGGCGGCCGCCTTCCCCAGCGTGGGCTGTCCCTCCTCGGCCACGTGGGCAGCGCGGCCACGGGGCTTGGCGTGGCCGAGGGCTCGTGGCAGGCACACACACACACACACACACACACACACACACACACACACAGACATGCACACCGGCAGATAGACACACATCCACACACACACACCCCCAGAGACACCCACACACAGACACACACTCACACAGACACACAAAAACACTCACACAGACATAGACACACAGACACAGACACACACAGACACACACAGAGACACAAACAGAGAGACACAGGCAGGCACACAAAGACACACTCACCCAGACACAGACACACACAGAGACACAGACACACAAAGACACACTCACACAGACACACACAGATACAGACACACAGAGAGACGCAGGCAGGCACACAAAGACAGTCACACAGGCACACACAATCAATCAATCGTATTTATTGAGCGCTTACTGTGTGCAGAGCACTGCACTGAGCGCTTGGGAAGTACAAGCTGGCAACATAGAGAGACGGTCCCTACCCAACAGTGGGCTCACAGTCTAGAAGGGGGAGAGAGAGAACAAAACCGAACATACTAACAAAATGAAACAAATAGAATAGATACGCACAAGTAAAATGAGTAAATAGAGTAATAAATATGTACACACAGAGACACAGACACACAAAGATACACAGACACACAAACACAGACATACAGAGAGACACACAAACACACACACAGATACAGCCACACAGAGAGACACAGACACACAAACACACACACAGATGCAGACACACAGACACACAGAACTACACACACACACACACACACACACACACACCCCTGTGCCCCGCCGCCCTATCCTCCTTCCCTGCCTCTCCCGACTCACGGGTCACTATCATGGTGCTCGCCGTCCTCTCCTCTCCGGGCCGGGCCGGGCCGGGCCGGGGCCGGGAGTCCCTCTGGTCTGGTCTGGTCCGGTCCGGTCCGGTCCGGCTCGGTCCGGTTCCTCTGTGGGCTGTGCGGACGGAGGCAGGAGCGCGGGGGCCGGGGCCCGGAGGACACGGGGGCGGGGCAAGCCGCCCTCATCCCCACCCCCCAACCCCGCCCGGCTGCCGCGAGAATAATCCTAATAATCATCATCATAATAATGAGGGCATTTATTAAGCGCTTACTACGTGCTAAGCGCCGGGGAGGTTCCAAGGTGATCAGCTTGTCCCCCGGGGGGCTCACAGTCTTCATCCCCATTTTACAGATGAGATAACTGAGGCCCAGAGAAGTGAAGCGACTTGCCCAAAGCCACACAGCTGACAGTTGGCGGAGCCGGGGTTTGAACCCATGACCTCTGACTCCAAAGCCCGTGCTCTTTCCACTGAGCCGCGCTGCTTCTCCTCATGATGACAGGATTTGTGAATAATAATAATGATGGTATTTGTTCGGCGCTTACTATGTGCAAAGCACTGTTCCAAGCGCTGGGGGGTGGATACAAGGTCATCAGGTTGTCCCACATGGGGCTCGCAGTCTTGATCCCCATTTTACAGATGAGGGAACTGAAGCTCAGAGAAGTGAAGTGGCTTGCCCGAGGCCACACAGCTGACATGCGGCTGAGTCGGGATTCGAACCCATGACCCCTGACTCCCAAGCCCGCGCTCTTTCCACTGAGCCATGCCGCTTCTCTAAGTTAAGCACTTACTATGTGCGAAGCACTGTTCCAAGCGCTGGGGGGGAGGGTGGGGATACAAGGTCATCAGGTTGTCCCACATGGGGCTCGCAGTCTTGATCCCCATTTTACAGATGAGGGAACTGAGGCTCAGAGAAGTGAAGTGGCTTGCCCGAGGCCACACGGCTGACAAGCGGCTGAGGCGGGATTCGAACCCATGACCTCTGACTTCCAAGCCCGCACTCTTTCCACTGAGCCACGCCGCTTCTCTAAGTTAAGCGCTTACTATGTGCCCAGCACTGTACTAAGCACTTGGGTAGATACAAGGTAATCAGACTGTGAGCCCATTGTTGGGTTGGGACTGTCTCTATCTGTTGCCGAATTGTACCCTCCAAGCGCTTAATCCAGTGCTCTGCACACAGTAAGAGCTCAATAAATACAATTGAATGAATGAATGAAAGGTTGCCCCACGTGGGGCTCACAGTCTTCATTCCCATTTTACAGATGTGGTCACTGAGGCCCAGAGAAGTGGAGCGGCTTGCCCAAAGTCACACAGCCAGACAAGTGACAGAGCATGGGAGTCGAACCCACGTCCGCTGACCCCCGAGCCTGGGCTCTTGACACTCAGCCACGCCGCTCCAGAGGTGCGGGGGCATCGTGGGGGGCGGGGGAGTCCCGCCCCGAGGGTGCAGGGGAGGAGAGGAGAAGCCGGGGAGCCTTGGAGAAGGAAGGTGGAGAAGGACAGTAGGGTCCGAGAAGTCGAAGCAGAAAGCTCTTCCATCCCTGCACGGGGGTTGAATCCCGGTAAATCCAGGGGAGTGCTGTGGGGAGCGCTGTGTGCAGCGCTTTGTGCAGCGCTGCACCCCCTACCCGGGATCAAGGGGAGCAATCCCGGATTCCTGCCCCCACAACCAGTCCCGGGTTCCTGCCCCCACCCGGGACAGACTTTGCCCTCGGGACAGAGCTTGGAAACAATCATTCCTGACTCTTACCAAGCAGATCTGGGGTTTTTATATAATAGCATTTATTCAGCGCTTACTATGTGCAAAGCACTGCTCTAAGCGCTAGGGAGGTTACAAGGTGATCAGGTTGTCCCATGGGGGGCTCACAGTCTTCATCCCCATTTGACAGATGAGGGAACTCAGGCCCAGAGAAATGAAGTGCACAGTCACATACCTGACAAGTGGTGGAGTCAGGATTTGAACCCATGATCTCTGACTCCAAAGCCCGGCTCTTTCCACTGAGCCACGCTACCACCCCGCACGGCCCAGCCACTGCCCACGGGCTCCCTATCAGCCCGGGTCAGGGCCCTGACGTCGGTATCGGGGCCGGTTTGGGGCCTGGCCTCAGGAATCAGCCACCCGGGAATCTCTCCCCAGTCAGAGAGCCAGCCCTCAGTGTGGCCAAACAGGCTGAGACCACCCCCTACCCACCCCTCCATCCCCTCTCACCGCTCCTTCACAGCTCTGCTCCCGCTACTATGGGGCTGAAGTCGCCCCTGCAATAATAATGACAATAATTACGGTGTCTGTTAAGCGTTTACCCTCTTGGGGCTCACAGTCCAAGGGGCGGGGAGCGCCAGTACTTAATCCCCGTGCTGATAGATGAGGAAACTGAAGCATAGGGAAATTAAGTGACTTGCCCAAGGTCACGCAGGAGAAGTTAGGATTAGAAACCAGGTCTCTTGGCTCCGAGTCCTCTGCTGTTTGCACTAGCCAAGCTGCTTCGGGAATGTCAGGAAGACAAATCACAGTTCGGGCTGAGGGGTGTGCCCTGCATAAGAGCCAGAGGTGTTGGGGAAGAAAGAAGGACTGTCAAGGGAAAGAGCTCATTTATATCAAAGCTGAAGGGGCAGTTCCTGGCACTTAGTAAGTGCCTGACAAATACCAGAAATAATACTAATTATTACTATTCTCCCTATTTTACAACTGGGCAAACTGATCCCCAGAAAGAACCTAGAGATGGATGGAGCAGCAAGAATGAAGATGCACATTGTAGTTTCTTGGGCTTCAGCCTGGTACCTGCCACTGGTTGAAACCTGCTAGGGCTTAGGGCTTAGCTTAGGGCTCTTGAATCTGGAACCCTGTTGGAAGCTCTTGTGGTTAAGTTCAGACTGTCAGCCCTGGACAGATGCCCTGTGAGGTGAAGAGGAAGACAATGGGAGTGGCAGCCAGCCCAGAGACAGCAGTGGTGAGGACCTTCTACCGGCCCCAGTGCAGTGCTGCCCAGCAGAAGGAACTGCAAACCTTCCCGATTTGAGCCACAGAGGTGCCGATAGTCCAGAGGCCCAGACGCAGCGTGGCTCCGGGCCAGAGGTGGTTCCACAGAGTCACTGATCTGGAGGCACAAGGATATGCCACTGGACTCCCCAACTTCTGGACATGTATGACATCAGCTACTTCCCAAAGTTGTTGTGAGGGCACAAATGAGATGGGTAATATGAGAGTGTTTGGAAATAAAACTGCTCTGCGAAAACCAAAGTATCATCATGTTCCAACATCAAGCACAGCTCTACCTGTCTTCTCTCCTCTCTCTCTCCCTCCACCTCTGCTGAAAAGGCTGGATCCACTTTAAACTGGGAGTATGTCCCATAGGTGACAATTTTTCATTTGGAGTGCAGAGTCAAGCAAGGGAATGTGTGAGGAGCAGACTGACTTGGAAGAGTTAGAGCCTGAAAGACTTACTTAAGGGATTTTTAAACCTTGTTTGGAATATCATTTCTCCTTCCCAGGGATTAATCAATGCATTTCACATCATAAGTGCTTGATAAATACTGTTACTACTACTACTTTCAGCCCTGTTTAGGTCTTGTTAGAGATTCTGGATGAGTGAGGCTGGGAATCCAGACAAAAAAGCTTTCTGTGGTGAAAACAATGGTTTTGCCTCCAGAGTTGGAAACTTGCGAGGGTCAGAGCCCCACCACCCACTGGAGTTGGCACTTAAGCTTAGGGCTCTTGAATCTGGAATCCTGTTGGAAGCTCTTATGGTCAAGTTCAGACTGTCAGCCCTTGGTTTCCCTAGTTTCCTAGAAATTGGTCTATGGAGTTTCACATATAAGCTCTATCCGTGGGAAGGCACAGAAAAAGAGGTGATTGTGCACTCCAGGAATACATCCTGAAACAACAGCAAGGGCAAGAAATATTTCAGCCTTAGATGGTGTTTTGGGGAGGGGCTAACTGACCCTCAGGAGGTGGGGGAGGAGCATGGGGAAAAGAGGGAGAGGCAAGGGGGAAGCTAGAAGTGAAAGGTCACATCTCTAGCCATAGTGTCACTGCTGAGTACTCGCCCCAGGCAGGCAATAGGTGGTCTGGGACAGGGCCGGAATTAGAGGTGGGCTAGGAACTTTTCAGGCATGAGTCACTGTCCCCTGGGTGCCCCAGAAGCATAGAATGTGTAGGAGGCAAACACAAACACGGCATCTGCTGCGGTGGAGGGAAGGGGAGGGGAGGAGGTCAGTGCGGCTCCCAGCTGGGAAAACAGCTGCCCTTTCTCACCCCCTGAATCTCCCCCCACTCTCTTCCCCAAGGCAATGCCATCTCCCAACTTCTTGCCTAAATACCACTGAGAAGCCAGTGAGATAAAGGTCATTCCTTTCCCTTCTTTATAACATTTTTTTTCAAAGCTGCTACGGCAGACAGGCAGATATTAACAAAGCAGCATGGCCTAACGGAAAGAGGCCTAGGAGTCACAGGACCTGGGTTTTGATCCCGGCTCCTTTACTAGCTTGCTGGGTGACCTTCGGTCAGTCACTTAACTTCTCTGTGCCTCAGTTGCCTCATGCATAAAATGGGCATGTTTTCCCTCCTGCTTAGACAGTCAGCCCCTTGTGGGACAGGGACTGTGACCAACAGGATTATCCCGTTAATATTATTATTTTTGATTCCTTGAATGGACATAGCACTTTCATGTTCCACGGGGAATTTCTATCAACAGTCTCATTTGTCCTCGCTACTTCTATTTGAGGGAGGGAGGAAGGGAGCGGGGTTATTATCTTCATTTTACAGTGGTAGAGTCAGGATGTTTTCCTTCCTATTTAGCCTGTGAGCCCAGCTAGGGACAGGGGCTGGATTCAACCTGATTATCCTGGCTCTACCTCAGCACTTAGTGCTTGGCACATATTAATCAATCAATCATATTTATTGAGCACTTATTGTGTGCAGAGTACTGTACTAAGCACTTGGGAGAGGACAATATAACAGTTGATAGACACGTTCCCTGCCCACAAGGAGATTACAGTCTAAAGGGGGAGACAGGCGTTAATATAAATATATTACAGATATGTACATAAGTGCATAGAGTAAGCGCTTAACAAATACCACAATTATCAGATGACTGAAAAATTTCCTATAAGCAAGTGAAAGAGGGCAGGTACCAGGTCCAGAGAAAGCAAGAGAAAATGATCTTAAATGGCAGGAGGAAAAATCCTTCAAAGCCTGGGGAAAATACCAAACATGGGTATATTCTCTTGCTGGACATGGATGGAGTCTTTCCAGTGGACTTCCCAGTGTACAAATTCAAGTGGTTAGTACAGTGCTGTGCATGCAGTAAGCACTCAATAAATACGATTGAATGAATGAACTCCTGTAGCTTTGGTACCCAAACAGCCTGCATTAGGCCCGGTGTGTCATGGAAGAAGAGAATGGGTAGAAATAGGAAAGCTCTAAAAGAGTGCCTTAAAGCCAATAATCAGAAGTTTCTATCTGATGTGAAGATAAAGTTTTCAAAGTTCCTGAGGAAGGGCGAGACATGTTCAGAATGACTTTTTAGAACAGCTGAGAGCAGTACAGTCTGGAGATGTGAGAAGCCAGAGGCAATATTGCAAAGAGCACGGGCCTGGGGAGTCAGGGGACCTGGACTCTAATCCGGTTCTCCACTTGCCAGCTGTGTGACTTTGGAGAAGTCACTTAACTTTTCTCTGTCACAGTTTCCTCACCTGTAAAATGGGGATTCAATATCTGTTCTCCCTCCTACATAGACTGTGAGCTCCTCGTGGCACCGGGATCGTGTCCGACCGGATTATATTGTATTTATCCCAGCGCTTAGCACATAGTAAATGCTGAACAAATGCAATTATCATCATCATTATCAGTGAGGAGGCGAGTACAAGTTATGCTATTTGTGTTGTGTAACTGGGTCTTTTTTAATGGTATTTGGTAAGCGCTTACTGTGTGTCAGGCACTGCTCTAAGCGATGGGGTAGAAACAAGATAATCAGGTTGAACATAGTCCCTGTTCCACGTAGGGCTCACAATCTTAATCCTCATTTTACAGATGAGTTAACTGAGGCACAAAGAAGTTAAGAGGCTAGTCCAAGGTCACACAGCAGACAAGTGGCAGAGCTGGGATTAGAACCCAAGTCCTCTGACTCCCAAGCCCGTGCTCTTTTCATCTCCTACAGTCAATATTTCAACTCTTTGTGGACATAACCCCATAACTCCTCACAGCACTTACGGGTTGCACACCACTAGGAACTAGTTATAGACTCCTGACTGACTGACTCTGGTTATACAAGTCTCTTTGTGCCACAGGGTGCTTCCTCGACAGAACCAAACCACCACTGACCTCCCTCCTTGCCCCTTGGAAAGCACAGACTCTTGAGACAGGCAAAGAGCCTGATAAAATGAACTAAATGGGAATTTCAGGGATCTCCATTTCCATGCAAAGATTGGGCTGCTGGACCTTGAAATGCCAACGGTTCATTTCCCTGAAGCTGTTCCCTGTAAGGTCCAGATGGAACAACTCATAACTCTGCCACTTCCCAACACCCTCCAACCTTCACAAACAGCACCCAGGGATTCTCCCAACCTATTTTAGAGAGGTCCATTCCCAATTTCTCCCAGAGTGCCCACCACACAGGTGGAGTTCTGCTGCTCTCTTAACAGTGTCGGGGTGGGAGGGCAAGGAGGTGAGGGGGCGTGGTGGGGAGAGAAGGATTTGCACCTAAACTCTGCCCCAAACCAGGAAATTGGTTGGAAAGAAGCAGCATGACCTTGTGGATAGAGTACAGGCTTGGGAGTAAGAAGGACCTGGGTTTTAATCCCGACTCCACCCCTTACCTTGGGCAAGTCACAACTTCTCTGTGCCTCAGTTACCTCCTCTGTAAAATGGGGATTAAGGTTGTGAACCCCATGTGGTGCATGGACCGCGTCCAACCTGATTAGCTTGTATCTACTGCAGCACCAAGTTCAGTTCCTGGCACATAGTAAGTGCTTAACAAATACCATTTAAAAAAAAGAAAAAGGGACCATGGACCAGATCTGGATGGGGGCGGGGCTTAATTTTCTGGGGTTAATAAATTGGTTGAAGCGGGGTAGGGGTGGGAAAACAAATGCAACTTGGTCCCACCATTCTGCTCATTGCCCAGTGGAACTTTCCCTGGACAGGGCCGTTGACCTATTGACCCACCTAGTCAATTCCATGGACTAGGCAGAGTAACTCCACTCCATGATCCACTCTTTCCTTTCTTATTTGTCTTAGTAATTACTGCATTTATGGAATCATTGCCTCAAGCTAGCCATAAGAATTTGGATAGACTGGGTCTGTTTGGCCTTCCCTATTTGATTTGTGAGCCCTCTGAGGACTAGGACGGGTCTATTTTGTATCAAAGGTTTTATGTGCCTAACGCAGTGCTTTGCACCTTGTGGACGATCACTATGGAATTGCTGGCTGACTGAATAATAATAATAATAATAATAATGTTAGTATTTGCTAAGCGCTTACTATGTGCCAAGCACTGTTCTAGGCACTGGGGTAGATACAAGGTCATCAGGTTGTCCCACGTGGGGCTCAAAGTCTTCATCCCCATTTTACAGATGAGGTAACTGAAGCCCAGAGAAGTTAAGTGATTTGCCCAAAGTCACACAGCTAACAAGTGGCAGAGGTAGGATTAGAACCCACGACCTCTGTCTCCCAAGCCCGGGCTCTTTCCACTGAGCCACGCTGCTCCTCTGAAATAAGCAGTCCTCCCACTGGAACCAAATGGAAGGGTTGAACCCAATAAAAAGGCATCTGGGTTTTCAGGGCTGGGGCCGGTTGCCAAATCAGGATGAAAAAATGCCAGTAGATTTTTGAGAAGCCTGTCAAGGTCCTCGGTTCAGCCAGGCCTCGGGCGAGTTCTCCTATCGTAGTAGATCTGGCCTTCCTTTTGGAGATAATGCTGTCGACTATCGTGGAACTGCCTCTATGGTTGTGAATGCCTTTGGGTGAGAATCCCTTACACAGTTGCTCACTTTGTCCATGAAAATCCAGGTGAGCTCCTTTTCTGGCCCCTTACCAGTGGTTAAAAGAGGAAAGCTCTGCCCGACTGCCAGCAGGACTTGAGCTTGAGTCGTTTTTGCATCAGAGGTGATGGTTTACACAGAGACATCCACACTCCCACCCGGCTCCATTGAAACTGGCGGGGTGGGAGAATGGGTGCAGTCTGTGTTCACAGGACAATTCGGAGACCTGCGATGCATTTTTTTTTAACTCTGATCTTTGGACAGAATTAGTAAATGACAATAAGCATCTGTCTAGATTGAACATGATAGGGTTTTGCATCTGTGGGTGGTAAGATCCATGCATTATAACACAAATTTTCTTTATCGTGGGATTTTTCAAGGATGTGTCCCCGACATTATCAGAACACTGGCTTCTCCTGGGACCTATTCACATTTTCCTGGACCCCTTCACCATAGTGTGGGGGACCCTGTGGCCTCTGGTTAGGCCTGGCTGCAATCCAGGACAGAGTGTGTGAGCAGCGAGACCATGGCCTGCAAGGAGGCCCCCCCCCTGCATGGTTTGAATTCTGGAGCCAGGTCAAGAACCCGCCCACCTGCCATGTCATTGCTTCCCATCAGAGCTCCGATTGATCCAAAATGGATAAATACTCGGCAGGAAACCTCTACTTGGTGGTCTTGACTCCAGTTCAGCAGGCAACTAGTCCAACCGCACTTTGTCCTTCCCTCTTCCCTCTACCCTACAAATTTCTGCTTTCTCCATCCCAGGCAGGGAGCTGAATTCCCACCCGGCCCCACCAACGGGCTGCCAACACCACCAGCTCTGGCTTTCTCTGGGTTAATACCTGTTGGAGGGGCAGACTGGAAAGAGCGGGAGGGTGACTGGACACCAACTTTCCTCCACAGCCTGTCTGCCCTGAGGCACCCTCTCAAGAAGGACAGTGGCTGGAGGCAGGAGCTTGGACTAGCCCCAAGACAGTCCAGTTTCTGGGCAGAGTAAGGGGACTGATGGAAAAAAGCTTCAGGTTGGTGAGAGAGTGGACACAGACTCCATACTTCAGACTTAAGAACTGTCATTCAGTCAGTCAATACATCATATTTACTGAATGCTTACTATGTACAGAGCACTGTACGACGTGCTCGGGAGAGTACAATATGAGAGATTTGGTAGACACATTCCCTGCCCACAATAAGCTTACAGTCTAGAGGGGGAGACAGACATTAATATGAAAGCATTATGGATATATTCATAAGTGCTGTGGGATTGAGGGAGGGGTGAATAAAATGGCCAAATCCAAGTGCCTTCAGGTTGTCCAGAGAGCAAAGAGACATATACTTGCAGGAAGGCCTTTACTTGGGTGACCTCTGGTCCCCACCCCCTTTTTGTATGTTTCTGAATCTGCCCCTAGATCAGTGGAGTGAGACCTCACTCCTCACCTCACCCAAGTTTCCTGAGGGTAGACTTTTGTTTTTTCATAATATTTGTTAAGCACTTACTGTGTACCAGGCACTGATATAAGCGCCGGGGTAAATACAAGTTAATTAGATTGGACACAGTCCATGTTCCATGTGAGGCTCACGGTTTTAATGTCCATTTTACAGATGAGGTGACTGAAGCACAGAAAAGTGAAGTGACTTGCCCACGGTCACCCAGCACAAAGCCAGAATTAGAACCTAGGTCCTTCTGAATCTCAGGATTGTGCTCTATCCATTAGGAAATGCTACTTCTCAATTTGGAGGTGGGTTGACCCAGGGAAGAGGCCTGTATCATCATCATCATCATCATTAAATTAGAGAGGGGAATGAACTAGGGATAAGAATTTAGATTACATGTGATTTCTTGCTCTCAAGGAACTGACAGCCTGGTGGAGGAGTGAATTCTTGTCTCCAAACCACTTTCTAAAATGAACCCAACTATAACCATGCTAGAAGTGGAACAGAGAAGCATTCACCCCCTCTCTTTCTCCCTCCCCTGCTGCCTTCCTGCCCTCATCCTTCCACTGCCATTTCTCTGGAACTTCTGGGCTTTGCTTCTAAGTGACTCATTTCTTTCACGGACCCAGGATGGGCAGCTTGCAACACCACTTCCCTTCCCTGGAAAAGAGGAAACCTTCATTTGATAGTATTTGATAACACTCAGAACCTGGTCTCAGGGGAAGTGGTTTAGACACTGGTCTCACACTGAAGTGAATAAGAATAGTGGCATTTGTTAAGTGCTTACTATGGGCTAACCTTTGGGGTAGATTTAATACGATCAAATCAGATCCAGTCTCTGGCCCTCATGGGAGTTTACCACCTAAGGGAGGGGGAGGACAGGTATTTAATCCCTATTTTATACATGTGGAAACTGAGACTCAGCAGTGACCTAGCCTTAGCCATGAAAACCAGGCAGTTACTTTGCTCTGGTGTGTCTTATCCCATCCTGTAATAAAGTGTCCACCCAATCCAGCCTATTTTGCTTTGGAAGTATTTGTGGTATTTGTTATGCACTCAAGTTCCAAGCATTGGAATGGATACGGGGTCATCAGATCAGACAGCATCCCTGAACCATGTGAGGCTCACAGTCTAAGAGGGAGGGAAAACAGGTACTAAATCCCCATTTCACAGATGAAGAAACTGAGGGTCATAGCCTAAGGAAGAGGGAGAACAGATATTAAATTTCCGTTTTACAGAAGAGGAAATGGAGGCACAGAGAAGTTAAGACTTGCTCAAGGTCACACACCAGGCAAGTGGAGGAGTCAGGATTTGAACTCGAGTCTGCCTATTCTCAGTCCTGGTCTTCTCACCAGCCACTTTGGTTTACTAGGTGCTCTTGAAACCACCTTCCCCTGACCCAGTGATGAAATTAAGATGGGGTGGGGAGGCGGAGAAGGAAATATTTTCTTCAGGGAGGGAGGGGAGGGAATAGCCCTATCTCCATACTGACCGCCCATCTGCCCAAACCCCCAAAAGAGGTCCAGAAAAGAATCCAAGCTCCATCCAAGTGGCAGCAAGCCAGCCGATAGAGTCATGCTTTTTTTAAAAAACCAACCCTCTGCATAGTTTCACTCCCATGTCATTGGATGGCTTCCCATGTAAACTCGTAACCACCACTGATCCCACAGATGTGCGTTGCTTTTTTTTTTTTTTTGCTTTTCCCTTTTTTCTCAGAACAGCCACATGTGAGAAATTCAATCAGAAACCTTCTTGAAATCCAGCAGTAGAAGCTGAGCCAACCTCTCCTCCATGGCCAGAGCACAGCCAGGTTCTTGGACCGGGGCAGAGAAATAGACACAGAACCCCAGGCCTCTGAGCTAGAAGGTATGTTACAAAACAGCTTAAAGTCAAGAATCATACTGCCAAGAGTTGACAGCTGAGAGCTTCCAGAACACCAGAAACAAAAAGCCCAGGGCTAGCAATATCACTAGACCTTGACAAATCCAGAAAAGAAATTCTTTTTTTCCAGTAACTGACAAAGGACTACTATCGCCACCATCTCCAACACCACTGGCAGCAGTAGAAGCAGCAGCTCTAGCAGGATAAGAGAAGCAACGTGGCTCAGTGGAAAGAGCCCGGGCTTTGGAGTCAGAGGTCGTGGGTTAAAATCCCGGCTCTGCCAATAACCAGCTGTGTGGCTTTGGGCAAGTCACTTAACTTCTCTAGGCCTCAGTTACCTCATCTGTAAAATGGGGATTAAGACTGTGAGCCCCCCGTGGGACAACCTGATCACCTTGTAACCTCCCCAACGCTTAGAACAGTGCTTTGCACATAGTAAGCGCTTAATAAATGCTATTATTATTATTATTATGTGGAAACCATCAATGAAGAATAATGCAATCTGTAAACATCATCGGTCCAGAGCTATTTTTCCCTTTGGCTTCAGCCGGCCCATGTGGCTACTCCAACATTCTGCCATCTCCATGAACTCCAGAACTACTAAATCCTCCTCTCCACAGGGATAATAATAATAATAATGATAATAATAATAATAATAATAATAATAATAATAATAATAATAACAAGAAGAAGAAGAAGAAGAAGAAGAAGAAGAATGATGATGTCAAGCACTGTTCTAAGCACTGGGGTAGTTACAAGCTAATCAAGTTGGACCCAGTCCCTGTCCCATGTGGGGCTCAAAGTCTTAATCATCATTTTACAGCTGAGATAACTGAGGCTCAGAGAAGTGAAGTGACTTGTCCAAGGTCACACAACAGACAAGTGGCAGAGCGGAAATTAGAACCCAGGTCCTTCTTGACTTTCAGGCCCATGCTCTATCCACTAGACTATGCTACCTCCCAACCTTCTCAGCCAACTCCTGTGCCCAACTCCTGGCATTAGTCAATCAAGCAATGATATTTATTAAGTGCTTACTGTGTCCAGAACACTGTATTAATCGCTTTGAAGAATATAACACAAAGGGCCCCTTCCCTGTCCAGAACAAGCTTACAGTGTGGTATCACCTCCTCAGCCCCTACCCTAGGTTGGATGTGAGCTCAGACTGCCAGGCCTCAGCTCAGCACTGGGGTGAGGTAACAAGGTTTTCATTCCTGATCCCATTCCTGAAGGAAACCCTAAACACAAAGCACCAGAGAGGCTGTTAAAATTCCAGCCATCGGGTTGCTTGTAAAGGTGAGTGCTGACAGGAAGACTCAGCATCTTGGCAGAGGATGATGCCTTGCAACTCCTTATTAAGACTAATGAGAGGCATCACCTACGCACATCTACCCCACTGGAATGGCACTACCCGCTCCCAGAGAGGGACGGGAGGTCAAGAGAGATGGGAAAGGATCCGATTTGGAAAAGAAATGGATTTAAAGGCATCCTTTTGAATGGTGGTTTTCAGAAACTTGTTCGCAGTCCCATTATTATTGCTGAGTACCCAAAGCAATGCATCAATGAGATGATGTACTCATGGGTCTTTTCTAGTCTGAGAAAGCTTTTCTTCCTTTGGATTAGAGGTCAGCTAAATCTCTATTCCTCTCTAAATGCATAAGATCCCTGGGGTTTTCACCCCATACCCTGACTGACTTAAATACTTCCTGGAGTTCCTGTAGACAGTGAGCTTCTTGAGCACAGGGATCGCGTCTACTGACTCTGTTATATTGTACTCTCCCAAGCGCTTAGTACAGTGCTCTGCATAAAGCAAGAACTCAGTAAATACCATTGATTGATTGCTTGATCAGAGTCACTACAGAGAGGGAAACTGAGGCAAGATGTTCTTAGCCAACCTGGTCAGGGTCAGTTTTAGAGTTCTGGGTTTCACAGTTCTCCCCCGAGACTACCCAACTAACCATAGCCAGGACCACGACAACACTTGAGTTCTTTACTCTGGAAAGAACTGTAAGCCCTAGACTGTAAGCTCATCCTCTAAACTGTAAGCTCACTGGGGGCAGGGACTGTGTCTCTTTACTGTTATATTGTAGTCTCCCAAGTGCTTAGTACAGTACTCAGCACACAGTAAGCACTCAATAAATATGACTGAATGAATTAATTGCATGGAAGCCCAGACTTTACTCCTTGGTGGGTGGGGATCTGAGATACCTGTTGACTTATTTTGATGTGTATATATCAATAATTTTATTGATTTACATTGATGCCTGTTTACTTGTTTTGATATCTGTCTCACCCATCTAGGCTGTAAACCCGGTGTGGTCAGGGATTGTCTCTGTAGCTGAATTGTACTTTACAAATGCTTAGTACAGAAGCAGCACGGCTCAGTGGAAAGAGCACGGGCTTGGGAGTCAGAGGTCATGGGTTCGAATCCCAGGTCAGCCACTTGTCAGCTGTGTGATCTTGGGCAAGCCACTTAACTTCTCTGTGCCACTTAACTCACTTACCTCATCTGTAAAATGGGGATTAAGACTGTGAGCCCCACGTGGGACAACCTGATCACACTGTATCCCCCCCCCCCCAGCACTTAGAACAGTGTTCCACACATAGTAAGCACTTAACAAATACCATCATCATCATTATTATTACAGTGCTCTGCACACAGAGAGCATTCAATTAATAAAATGGAGTGAATGAATGAGATGGAGTAGTGGGAAGGAGTGGGGGAGACAAGCTGAGAAAGACCTCAAACTGCCCCTTCCCCCTATTTCCATCTCAGTTATCATTAATGACTTAAACAACAGGAGCATTTCCCAAGAAGTCATTACCAGACTTAATAGCTAACAGTCATGATTCTGCACAGAGAGCACCCATTACCCTATCTATAACCCCACATGTTCTTCTCAGTCGGCTTGCCTGTGACCCAATCCAGAAGTTGAGCAGTACTGAGTATTAGAGGGTTTAGAGAGTATCATGGCTATTGGGCAGGGGAATACCAGGGGGCCATACATAGGCAGCCGGGGAGAGCCACCTGCTAGTAATCCCTTGTAAACCTCAGAGAATTCACAGTCACGGTGCTAATTAGGAGCAGGAATTTTTGGTGGGGGCTTTTCAGCTCATGTACCCAGGGGACTTGCAGGCCTGCCAGTCTCACGTTCTCTGCTGGGCTAGCCTCCAATAGGATTGTGACTCAACAACAAAAAAAAAGCCTCAATAACCACATGAAGTAATGAGGGGTAATTAGAATGCCATGTCTGGTCTCACAGAGGCAGCAACAGCCATGAGTCTGCACATCCTCTCCTAGAAAGAGGGGAAAGGGCCACAGGGCAGGAGGCAGGAAAGCATCTAGGCCCAAAGCAGGACAAAAGCACACACACTCAGCCCAGAAGAATGTGGGAGGTAGCCCAAGAAGGGTGGTTTGCAAGATCCTGAAGGAGAGGCTTAGTTTGTTCTACTCTAATTGCCGAGACTCTGCAGACTACCTACCTCCTCCTCAGAATCTCCTCTAACCTTGGATGCTAGCAGCTCTCCTTCTCTGCTCCAGCACTACCATTCACTCATTCAATCGTATTTATTGAGCACTTAGTATGTGTGAAGCACTGGACTAAGTGTGAGAAAGGCAGACTTGGTGGTCCAAGTGAAACCCCCACCCAGCAAGGACCCCCACCCTTGCCCCCAGAGAAGCCTTGAAGGCCCTTAAGAACCAGTAGGGCCACTGTGTGGCTTTTGGGAATGCTGGGAAGGTTGATAATTCAGCAGTCTGAGTCCCTGGGTGAGCAGGAAAACCAGGCTAAAGCTCTATCATGCCCAGGGGCCCATCCCTTGTATGAGTAGAAGCCAGTAATCCACTCCACCCAAGCCCAGATTAAATTTACTAGCCCACAAGCCTGCTCATACAGCTTGAGTGTAAGTGGGCTGTTTTCTGAGCTGTCCTTCCAGGGAGCTTGAGGCATCTTTCCCTTGTGCTCTCCATGCTGCAGGTCCTAAGGCTCTCAATGTGAAAATTAAATCAATCAATTGTATTTACTGAGCGATTATTGGGTGCAGAGCACTGTACTAAGAGCTTGGATGAGTACAATATAATAGAGTTGATAGGCATGTTTCCTTCCTACAGAGTTCCCTGTCCTCCTACTTAGACTGTGAGTCCCATGTGGGAGAGAGACTGTGTCCAGCCAACCGCCCCCCCCAGCCCCTGCAAACTTGTTTCAATCCCAGTTCTTTGAACAGTGTTTGATGCATAGTAAGTGCTTAGCAAATATCATAAAGAAGAACTTACAGTCTAGAGCAAACCAGACCCGGAGCTTCACATGGTGATCCATTCTACACACCCATACGACATATACATTGCTGCACTTCAGAGTCACAGATGAGTTTACTGATAGTGAGATCCTACCCGTGCCTGTGGGTGGGTCAGAAGAGGTCTCTGCCCTCCCAATCCTCCACTCTACACTGGGCGAATAGAGAGATGACTCTGGGGTCCAGGAATGTAGCTGTTACTGTTTTCAAATCTTTCTCTTGATCTCCCAATCTCCCCAAAAGCCTCTGGTCACAAGGAGAGCAATCACCCACCCCTCCCCAACCCCTCCTGATTGTGGTCTTTCTGCTGCTGATGCTATCCGCTGTCTTCCTGCAGCCCTAGTTTGACATGACTACTTTGAGAGGCCAAACTGCTGCACTACCTCTTTAAATCCCTATGTCCATGACCAACCCAAACAAGCAGGCCATGAAATTTGGGGTACATGTAGCCTGAAGACAGCGAATATCACTGACCCTGACTTTGTGTCTGTCTTGCCTACCCCAGTGACCTTTCCTTGTGGGGAAAGAGAGAGAAGATATGTCCTCTCCTTCCTCTACAATAATTGTGGTATTTATTAAGTGCTTACTATGTGCCAAGCTCTGTATTAAGTGCTGGGATACCAAGCTCTGATATTCCCCACCGTGCTGAAAAAACAGGATGGTACTAATATTAAATGTGATATTTTAAAAATGCTTACAATGTGCCAAGCACTGGGCTTAGCCCTGGAGTAGAGATACAAGGTTAACAGATCAGATTCAGCCCCTGTCCCATACAGGGCTCACTGTGCAAAGGAGAACAGGTATTGAATCCTCACTTTACATTTGAGGAAACCAAGGCTCAGAGAATTTAAGTGACTTGCCCAAGGTCACAAAACAAGCAAGTCACACGAGAAGCAGCATGTCCTAGTGGACAGAGCACTGGCCTGGGAGTCAGAAAGACCTAGGTTCTAATCCCGCCTCTGCCACTTGTCTGCTCTGTGACCTTGGGCAAGTCATTTAACTTCTCTGTGCCTCAGTAATCTCATCTGTAAAATGGGGATCCAGACTGTGAGCCCCATGTGGGGGAGGGACTGTGTCCAATCTGACAGTCTTGTATCTACCCTAGTGCTTAGTACAGTGCCTGGCACATAGTAAGTGCCTAACAAATACCATGAAAAAAAAAATGGTGGTGAAGCTGGCATGAGAACCAAATCCTCTTGGTTTCCAATCCTGTACTCTTTTTAGTAGTCCCTGTTGCTTCCCATCCTACCCCAAGGAAAACCCCATGGGTGGCTACAGAGAGAGTCTAAGTGAATATGAGCAGAGTCAGTCAGCCAGCTGTCTGCACTGGGTGTGTGGAGCCCGATTAGCCAATAACCAAGATAATGGTCCCTTCCCTTAAGGAGCCCACACCGAATGAGGGAGGTGGTGTAGATGCTTATACACAAATACCCATTTTGAGAACATGCCTACAGGGTCCACTGAAGACTGAACTTGGCCAAACCCTTTCCCTAATGGAGTGTGGGGCCAGCTTGCTCAGCTCCTAGAAGCACCTCTCCCCAAACATTGCCATCTTCAAAGCTCTCTGCTGATCTTGGTTGATTCTGCTGATTAGGGTTAATCAGAGAGAGGCCCCACGCTGGGGCTGGCTCAGAGGAGCTTGGCTATACCTTGTCTACTTGTTCCTGGTTGTTGGAGCCCCAGGCGGGCAGGCAGCTGGCCTTCCCTCAACAGCTCCCAGGCAGAGGGAAACCCAGAGGCCTCCGAGTAGGAAATTCAGACCCCAGAGACCCTCTGGGTTCCTTCATTCCACCAGCTTCTGTTCACTGCATTCAGCCTCCATCCGCCTCCACTCTGAACCTGCTCTGGCAGCGGGAGGAGCCAAGGGGAGCAAGGAAAAGGATGGGAAGGGCGATATCCTAAAGAATTTCTCTGGGTGGGGACGGTTCCTCAGACAATAGAATGACATTGAAAATATAAATAATAAGAGGGAAGGCTGTAGCCAGCCCAGGTTGGTGGGGTGGAGTGGGGGCTGTGACCTCAGTAGCTGAGATGGCAGAGGTTACTGACGGACAATAAGTATTTGCAAGGGCGACGACTGTGCCCGGGTGTCCTTGCCAACAAATAAAACACCTAGTACATAAATGAAAATCTTCCAAGCTCTTTTTTTTTTCCCAATCCATGAGGCTTAGTAATGACCTGAGTGGTACAATTTGGCATTCTGTTCTTGCCCAATTCAGGGTGGTAGAGGGATGGTCTGGGGACCACCATCTTGGCCCTCTCTTGCCACCCTGCAGAGAGGATGGGCTCCTTTTGCTCCTCCTACAGATTCCCCCGCTCCTGCAGCTTGGATCCCTGGTTAGCATTTGAGGAGTCTTGATGGACGATTTCCAGACTTGAAAGCTTCCTCCCACCAAGTGTTTGTCAATTTTACTTTTTAATCTCCTTGTGAACCAAAAAAAAAAAAGAATCCTCCATGCTATCCAGGGCTTCAAATTTTCCCTTGGCATTGAAGAAAGCTGCTCAATTCCAAATGTTGCTCATAGCCACTTCCTTTTCTGCCTTCTCTAGATGGATTTGTTTTTTCTTTGATGTGAGCACTTCAGTGTGCCTGGGAGGACTTGTTCTGCTCTGATGCCCAAAGGCAGAGAGGACTTGGGCTCTGCAGAGGGGATCTCGTGCTACGGGGGCAGAGGAGGCGGAAGAGGAGCTTGTGACTTGATTTTGGTAACTATCTCAATCTGCTTAGCAGTTGAGTTGGACGTAGCTTGGCTAGATGTAGCTTAGCCAAAGAAGTTGGGAGGTCTCCTGAAAGGTGGGTAAAGGGCACTGTAACCCACAGAGCAGGCACCCAACAACCTCTCTCTCGTAAGGGGGAGGGAACTGAAGATTTTAGGGACCATCAGGTAAAGCATCAGAAGAGCTCAGCAGCGCAGCACCCATCTTAAAGTTTTTTGGGGAAAAGCAGAGCTTGAAGCCCCAGAAAAGTGATCAAGGGGTTGACTGAATTCCTTCTTTAATTAATTGATCAATCAATATTATCTATTGATTGCCTTCTATATTCAGAGCTGTACTAACTGCTTGGGAGAATGCAGTAGAATTAACAGACATGATTTCTACTCTCAAGGAACTCATGGTCTAGTGGTTCTTAAGTGCTTAGGTGGCACACAAGTGTTGAAGATGCAGTTTGGTGGGTATAATCTCCATAATTTCTGGAGGAGACTTCTGGGCTTTGAAGGTGGGACGAGCAACGGTCTCTTGGATATGGGGGTGGAGAGCAAGAGGCTAAAAAAGAAGAGAAGAGAATGAAACACAGTAATAAGGTTAGAGAGAAATGGAGGAAGTGGAAGGGAAGGAAAAATACTTAAGTATTTTAATGAGATCTATTTTAATGTCTTATCCCTCCCAGTTGAATGGAAGCTCCTTGTGGCCAAGGATCATGTCTACCAGCTCTGTTGTACTGTACTTTTCCAAGAGCTTAGTACAGTGCTCTGAACACAGTAAGCACTAAATAAATACTATTGTTTGATTGATTGATTGATTGAAGGGGAGGCTCCTGAAAATGTTATGGAAGAAGAACTAATGGGATTTGGTTACCAACAAACTAGGAGGATTAAAAGAGAGGGAGAAGTCATGTATAATGCAAGTTTACAGGCTTGAGAGGTGGGAACGATGGTGGTGTGGTCAACTGTGATGGGAAAGTAATAAAGCAGAGGAGAAGATTTGGAAGAAAAGATGAGGAGTTCAGTTTCGGACAACTAGAGTTTGAGGTGGTGGCAGGACATTCAGGTAAAGATGTCCTGAAGTCAGGACGAAAGGCAAGATTTCAGAGAAGGAGAGGGTCAGTGAGGTGGATCTGGGACTCATCTGCTTAGAGCTTGAGTTGAAGCCATAAGTGTGCAATGAGCTCACAAAGGGAATGAGTGTAAATCAATAGATCATTCAATCATTTGTATTAACTGAACACTTATAGATTTGGTAGACATGTTCCCAGCCCATAAGGATCTTACAGTCTAGAGGGGGAAACAGACATTAAAATACATTATGGATATGCACATAAGTGCTGTGGAACTGAGGGTGGGGTGAATAAAGGATACATTGCAAGTGCAAGAGCAAGGCAGAAGGGAGAGGAAATAAGGGAAATGAGAGCTTAGTCAAAAAGTCTCTTGGAGAAGATCAGTCAATCAGTCAGTAGTATTATTGAGCACTCGCTATTTTCAGAGCACTGTACTAAGCTTGGGAGAGTACAGTACAACAGAGTTAGCAGACACATTCGCTGCCCATAATGAGCTTACAGTCTAGAGGAGGAGCTTAGGCTTTGAAGGTGAGGAGAGTGATCGTCTGTCAGACATGAAGGGGAAGAGAGTTCCAGACTACAGGCAGGTTGGAGGAAGAGAAGGGGGCCCAGAACAGAGCTTTGAGAGAGATCCTCAGTTAGCTGGTAAGAGGAAAGGGATGAGTTGATAGAGACTGAGATGGATTGGCCAAAGATGCAAAAAGAGAACTGGGGACAACGCTGTGGGGAAAACCTGACTCAAACCTGCATGTTTCAGAGACTCATGATCCTAAAGGAAGGAACTCAGAGTTCTGGGTTGGGGCAGGTAGGAGGAAAAGACCCAGAAAAACAGTTCATAATGAATTCTCTAGTCAAAATTGGAAGGAACCAAAGAGACATTAACAAAACCTGATAGGTAGGTTCATCTACAACCAGAACATAAACTCTTCCCTGTCCAGTGATGCAGGGCAGGCAGGCAGGAAGAAAAGCTTGAAGAAAGACAGATCCTACCTGTAGTCAGACTTCTTTCAGTCCCAACCTCATCTCTGTCAGGTGACAAAGGCCTCTCACCTTTTCAGGGGCCTCTCACCTAACTCAGTCAATCTATCAATGGTATTTATTGAGTACTTATTGGGGGCAGAGCATGTACTAAGACCTTGAGAAAGGACACTATAAGTCATATGGGTTACTGTAAAACACAATAAGAATCCATCAGGTTGTCTTATAACCCAGGCACCAGATGGGTGGCCAGAAACACAGAGGTTTCCTAGAACACTAGGGTTAGCATAGCTTTAAATCTTCAAATAACCTAGAAAAGAATTCAGGATTATTTAGCCAAAGAACATACAATCTCTGTTCTCTGCACTTCAAGGACTTCAAGCAAATGGAAAAAAAAAGTTAAACATACATCCTTCCGTTTCAGTGAGTGGATTTGATCCAAGCAAACAAGTGCTTTGAGTACCCTATTAAGGCTACAATTGATCTCCAGGCCCCTCAAACTCCTGGTACCATAGTTCCTTCCAATTTCTGCCCCTTGAGGAATAGTTCTCCATATGTTTTTCCAGCTCTGGGAATTCATCAAGAGCATGAGGCTGCATCACCCCAGCACAAAGTGGAGATTCGACAATTATTATAGTCATGAATTTAAAAATCCATTTTGGAATTTAAAGGTCCCTGTCTGGCTCTCTGAATGACTCAAAATTAAGATAATTGCTAAACCTCTATCAATAAATTAACAGTATTTGCTATGTGCTTACTGTATCCAGAGCATTGAACTTGCTTGGGAGAAGGTAGAGAGTTGTGAACAAGGTACATTTAAAAGGTTAACTTGTGAGGAGTGGTATCCAATAGGCTAGAACAGTACTCAAACTATCAGAGTCTGCATCTTCACTGGTTTCCTCATTTTTCTCTTCAGTGTTTTGCCCTATACAGGCACTGAAGACATGTTGGGAGTGATGCTAATAATGATGCAGATAAACAAGATAGAATTGAGTGCATAAATAACAGATTCATAGAGTGTAAGCTCCTTGTGGGCAGGGTCTCTATTACTGTGTACTGACCCAAGTGCTTAATACAGTGCTCTGCCCACAGTAAGAGCTCAATAAAGATGATCAATTGACCGAAGCTAGACATCTTGCAAACTTCTTGAGGGCAGGGATAATTTCCAATAACTCAGCTGTGTTGTATTCTCCCAAGCATTTAGTACCACACTCTGACCACAATAAGTGCTCAATAAATACCACTGATAGATTGATAAAAACGTGAATAATCAATCAAGCAGTGGTATTTATTTGAACACTATGTGCAGAGCACGGTACTAAGCTCTTAAGAGAGAACAAGATAACAGAGTTAGGAGGCACGTTTCCTGCCCACAGTGAGCTTATAGACTCGAGGGGTGGACATATATTAATACAGATGAGCAATTTATAATGTATAATTTAAGGAGTTTATAATGAGTTGTAAGGGAGCACTGGACAGATGGGAGTAAGGTGAGGTAGCCAGCCCATGGTCCTGACTCTGACTAGTTCTGGCTGGCCCCAAGTCTACACCGGCTCTTCAGCAGCTCAGGGGCCTAGAGTGGAGAGCCATGCTCTGGGCTGGAGGGAGGAACGGAGGATGCTGACAGTCCAGCTCACTTCCTGTTCATCTCCTGGCTCGGAGGGACATCTCCAGGCTGGCCAGAGGGGAACCCCTCATACTTGCCACCCTTGGGCCAGAGGAACTCTCTAGGGCAAGAGGCAAGCAGTGCTGACGAGCCTGGGCTCCTAAGTCTGGGGCTCTTCTGTAGAGGCTTTTTAAGCCAGTGGAATGAGCTACAGTGGGAAGTCCCATGAGACGATTCTTCCCAGCGTCAGAAGAACTCCCACAGACAGTGTGGGAAGCAATGTGGCCTAGTGGAAAGAACCCAGGCTTGGGAGTCAGGGGAACTGTGTTCTAATCCCGGCTCTGCAATTGCTTGCTGTGTGATCATGGGCAAGTCACTTAACTTTCCTGTGCCTCCGCTTCTTCCATTGTAAAATGGGGATTCAATACCTGTTGTCCCTCCTACTTAGACTGTGAGCCCCATGAGGGACAGAGATTGTGTCTGACGTAACTAACATGTACCTACCCCAGCACTTAAAACAGTGTTTGACACATAGTAAGTGCTTAACAAATACCATCTTAAAAACAACCAAACCAGGAGTCAGAAGGCCGTCCTCTCCACCGTGCTTAATCACATTCCACTCTGCTCTGAGCTGGGAGGAGGAGCAGGAGGAAACCCACCCTGTTCTGAACATCCACAGCCATATCCCCACCTGCTCGGTGCCAAAATCCTGAGGATATTACATAAGCATCTGAGTGTTGGTGTTTGCTTTGCTTTGTTTTTACAGATCCAGCCTGGGTTCAGGCAGCCGGTGGCCTGGGAAGGGTTTAGCTTTCAAATCAAAAGTTCCTCTGAAGTTCATGAAACTGATTAAAAAGAAAACTCCAAGAACCCTGTACCAGTTGGGCCCAAAGTCTGTTCTTCACAGCAAGGCACTGGCACAGCACCATGGCAACGCAGTTGGTACTTGTTTTCCTGAAAGAGGCTCACGTCAGGAGTAACCAATGAGAAATGATGGTTTGTAACCTTGCCATAAATTAACTCCTTAAACTGAGTGAAGCTAATAATAATAACTATGGTATTTATTAAGCGCTTACTATGTGCCAAGCACTGTTCTAAGCGCTAGGGTAGATATAAGATAATTGGGTGGGACGCAGTCCCTGTTCCACTTTGGGAAGCAGCGTGGCTCAGTGAAAAGAGCCTGGGCTTGGGAGTCAGAGGTCATGGGTTCTAATCCCAGTTCCGCTGCTTGTCAGCTGTGAGACTTTGGGAAAGTCACTTAACTTCTCTGTGCCTCAGTTACCTCATCTGTAAACTGGGGATTAAGATTGTGAGCCCCACATGGGACAACTTGATCACCTTGTATCCTCCCCAGCACTTAGAACAGTACTTTGCACATAGTAAGCGCTTAACAAATACCAAAATTATTATTATTATTATTATTAGGGCTCAACAATCTTAAGACCTAGTTTACAGATGAGGGAACTGAGGCCCAGACAATGGAAGTGACTTTCCCAAGGTCACACAGCAGACATGTGGCGGAGCTCGGATTAGAACCCATGTCCTCTGACTCCCAGGCCAATGCCTGGTAGATCAGATGGGGGGAACCAGGGACAGCTGTAATTGAATCAGATGTAGTTTAGACAGTACACACCACTGTCCTATATCTGGACAGGGCTCTAAGTTCTATAACACCATGGCAACCCTCCCCTGGCTTTGGGGGTCTTGAGATAGCGTATACTGTGGGGGGTGACTAGGTAACAGGGGAGGAGCAAGGTGGAGGCAGGCCTGGGTCGGGGACACGTGATGATGCAGGTGGAGAGGGTAGACTTGAAGTCAGGACACAGGGGTGGGGGACCCAAAGGACCCATGGGGAAGAGACGTTGGAAAGGCAGGGCCATTGGAGATGAGGGGTGGGAAGGGGTGGGATTAGAATTCGGAGTACCTGCCTGCTTTCAAAATCATCCTTCATTATTAGTGGTATTTATTAGGCATTTACTGTGCTCAGCACTCTATACTGAGCACCTGTACCTTAGACCCGATCCCTTCTCACCTCCTAAAAAGACTTGTGCCCATTCTTCTTCCCTCCCTGACCGCCATCTTCAACTGCTCACTCTGACAGCTTCTTGCCCTCTACTTTTAAATGCACTCATGTCTCATATACCCTAAAAACAAACAAAAAAACCCACCCCTTCTGTGTACCCCACTGCAACATTCTTCCATTCCTGACCAAAGTCCTCGAATGGGTTATATAACCCCGGCGCTTCCAGTTTCCTCACTTCCATCTCCCTTAACCTGCTACAGTCCAGTTTCCGCTCTTTCACTTCATTGCAAAGGCTCTCTCCAAGGTTACCTGTGATCTCCTACCGAACAAACCTAACAGTCTGCACTCTGCCCCAGTCCTCCTCGTCCTCTCAGTTGCCTCTGACACTGTGGACCACTCCCTTCACTTAGAAACATTATCTAACCTCGGCTTTTCTGACACAGCCCTCTCTTGGTTCTCTATCCCCCTCTCTGGTTTACCCTTCTCAGGCAATTACTTGTATTTATTGAGCCCATATTATGTGTAGAGCTCTGTACTAAGCGTTTGGGCAAATACCATATGACAAAGTCGGTAGATAGGTTTCCTGCCCCTCTCACCCCTAGTTGTGATCTGCATCTGCTACTCTTCTGCTTAACAAATATCCTAGTTATTATTATTGATTATTATTTGAGTATTACTGTGTACAGTGCACTTCAGTAAGGGATTGGGAGTGTACAATACAACAGAGTTGGTAGATAGGTTCCCTGTCCAGAAGGAGCTTGCAGTTTAGAGGACTCCTCATCTATCAATCAATCAATTGTATTTATTGAGTGCTTCCTGTGTGCAGAGCACTGTAGTAAGTGCTTGGTAGAGTACTATATAACAGAGTTGGAAGACACGTTCCCTGTCCCCAATGAGCTTACAATCTAGAGGACTGTAAAGTCAAAAACCTCCAATGGTCACTCATTCCTCTCCACATCCAGCAGAGATGCCTGATGATTGGTTTTCAGACCCTTAATCAACTCCTTCCACCCTGCTTAGTCAAAGTCTTCTCCCATTACACCCCACCTTCCACTTTTTTGTCCTTTCAAGCCAATCTACTCACTGTGATTTGTTCTCATCTCTCCCATCACTAACCTCTTGCTCATTTCCTTACCCCAACTTTATATCCTCCAGACCACAACTCCCCTCATCTTCAAAGTCCTTCTGAAATCGCATTTTCTCCACCAAACGTTCTCCACTTAATTTATAATCTTTCCACTCTATATTCCTCCATCTCCGACATCAGGACTGCTAGATTGTAAACTTCTTGAAGACAGGGTTGGGGCTAATTCAATTATTTATCTTGTACTCCCTCCAAGGGCTTTGTATAGTGCCCTGCACACAATAAATACTCCATATATAGTATTGCTTGAGACCAGCCACTATTTTCTGGGCATAATTGGGATTTAAATGTGAGGATTCGGGAAAATGAAGGGACTTTAAAGGGGTTCAGATAGGACCTATGCTGAAGGAGATCCTGAAGCTTGGATTTTAAAACTGAGAAAGGTTTAGGGCTTTACCCAACATCTCCCCTCTTGCCTCTTTTCTCTCCCCTGCAATGGCCTGCCTAGTTTATAAAGAAAATCTAAATGAAAGCAAAAAATACTTGAAGACAGCAAATCTCCAGGCTGTGAACACAGTGCAGTGCTGACTCTCCAGACCAGCGCAGGGCCCTGCTGGCTTGGCTCTAAGAGAAGTGTTGGGAAGGGAAGAGTCTGATCAATCTACTGTATTTATTGAGCATTTACAATGTGTACAGCTTTGTACTAAGTACCTGGGAAAGTACAATATTGCAGTTGGTAGACATTTTCCCTGTCCACAGTGAGCTTTACCAAGGCTGTGTAGGATCCAAAGACATCCAGAGGAGAAGGTAGCCTGCTTGCCTCTATCACTACTACTACTACCAATAATAATAATAATTATGGTATTTATTAAGTACTTACTATGTGCCAGGCACTGTTCTAAGCACTGGGATAGATACAAGCAAATCAGGTTGGACACAGTCCCTGTCCCACATAGGGCTCTTAGTCTCAATCGCCATTTTACAGATGAGGTAATCGAGGCACAGAGAAGTAAAGTGACTTGCCCAAGGTCACCCAGCAGACAAGTGGCAGAGCCGGGATTAGAACCCATGAACTTCTTACTCCTAGGCCCAGGCTCTATCCGCTATGCCACACTTCTTCTGTAAACATGGCAGGGGGGAAAGCAACAAGAACGCACAACCACTGGCTGGTCGACTTTCCTCCTCTTTGTAGTTGATTCTGTACTTTGGGCAACCCCTGTCTCTGTACTTCAGCCCCATGGGAGCAGTGCAGGAGAGGGCTGAAAAGGAAGGGTCTGATTTGGGGTTTAAAATGGGCTAGTCCCAAGATCACTTAGGAAAGTAGAAACATTTTTTTCCTTCCTGTAGTTCCAACCCTTGCCAGCACAGACTGGGTTGGTGCCATCTTTCTCTGTGTCCAGTCTTCTCCTTGTCCTGAGACCCTCCCTAGTCCCGAGTTCCCTCTGGCCCCCAGGCTCCGGGCTTCTAAACCCCCCAGGCACTAGAGAGAGAGAAAGCATCAAGTAGAGATGGTCAGATTTCCCACCCTCATCCCCCAGGCCAAGCGTTTGGGGTGTGCAGTTTCCAGGACTTAATAAGCCCGCGCCTGCTTTTAGTTTCTTAATTGACAAATTAAGCAGCTAGGTAGGGAAAGCCCACACAGAGGCTGCTAATTGCCACCAGGAAGGTGCTGCAGGGGCTGGAGTCAGCAGAACATTCTATACCTGCCTTGATGCCCAAGGGACCTTGGCTCTCTTTCCCTTCACCCCATCCTGGAAGCAGCCAGGTCACCCCAGCTTGGCTCGAGACACCCTGCTGCCGCCACTGCTGCTGCCAGAAGCCATTTTTCGAATGAGATCAGCTCATTACCACTTTCTTGGGAACTGTTGGCTGCAGCTCCCTATCCTGCTTCTCCTTTGACCTCTAGCCCCTCTGCTCTATCTCTTGTCCCCTGCCCCTCCATGCATCTCCTAGCCTTGGACATGGAGAGAGCCAGACTGGGCCAGAGTACCTCCACTGCACCTTGGCTTTCGGCTTCACAACCCAACAACTGGCCTCTTGCCTCCATCCCTGGCCTCCAGCAATTTCAGTTGAATTTTCTTTGCCACCCCATGGGTCTTGAAATGCTTTTTTTTTTTCTAGACTCTAAACTTCTTGTGGGCAGGGAACATGTCTACCAACTCTGTTTTACTGTACTCTCTCAAGCACTTAGTACAGTGTCTCTATATGTTGCCAACTTGTACTTCCCAAGCGCTTAGTACAGTGCTCTGCACACAGTAAGCACTCAATACGATTGATTGATTGATTGCTCTGCACACAGTAAGCACTCAATAAATATGATTGATTGTTGGAACTTGAACCTTGAATCGCGTGGTGGACAACGGAGCCTTTTGGAGCTGTATGATCTGTGGCTTCTCCCTCTCTGGATTGCTTACTAATTCTCCACTGAAGGGCAAAAGAGAGAGTGAGAGAAAGAGAGAGAGGCAGAGATAGATAGAAGAGTGTTTATATAATAATTATTGTGGTATTTGTTAAGCATTCACTAAGTACCAAGCACAGTATGAAACCCTGGGGTAGATATGGAATGATTAGATTGGACACAGTCCCTGGCCCTTGTGGGGCTCACAGTCGAAGGTGGAGGAACAGGTATTTCAATCTCTTGAGGAAACTGAGGCACAGAGAAGTCAAGGTCACACAGCAGGCAAAAGGCAGAGCTGGAATTAGAACACGGGGTGTTCTAATATACACATACACACACACACACATAGAGACTAGCTAGACCACAGGGAACCTCATTCAGCCCCTTGCCAGACAGGTCATTTTTCAAGTCTGAGGTGTTTAAACAACAATTCTATGTTGCATGGCGTGTTTAGGAAACACCTGGCAGTGGCATTCCTAGCCAGTTTTCTAGGGAGAAGAAATCAGCTTCAGTCTTTCACCATGCACCCTAGAACACTCTCAGAGCTGGTATGCCTACTGAATGGGATGCTTGGCTAGTCGGGGGAGGGCATAAATGATCATGTAACTAGTGGCATGTGTCCTCCTTTGCTGGCCACCATGGCTAACTTTTAGGGAGAAGACAGCAGCAGAGAGATGTGCATTGGAGGAGTAGAGGGTACAGGGTGATTTTTTATGGTATTTATTGAGTGCTTATTATGTGTCAAGCACAGTTCTATGCACTGTAGTAGATACAAATTTATCAGTTTGGACATAGTTCTTATCTCACATGAGGCTCACAGTCTAAACTGAAGGGAGGAGGATTTAATCTCCATTTTACAAATGAGGATTTAATCTCCATTTTACAAATGAGGTAGCTGAGGCACAGAAAAGTGAAGTGACTTGCCAAGGGTCAGACAGCAAGCAATTGGCAGAGCTAGATTCTTTTGACTCACAGGCCTGTGTTCTATCCACTAGGCCATGCTGCTTGTTGTGGGAGGTTTTTGGAGTGAGGCAGCCAGTCAAAGTGCAAAAGGGGAGGGAGGAGACCTTGGAATAATAATAATAATAATAATAATAATAATAATGGCATTTATTGAGTGCTTACTATGTGCAAAGCACTGTTCTAAGCACTGGGGAGGTTACAAGGTGATCAGGTTGTCCCACGGGGGCCTCACAGTCTTAATCCCCCTTTTACAGATGAGGTCACTGAGGCACAGAGAAGTTAAGTGATTTGCCCAAGGTCACACAGCTGACAATTGGCGGAGCTGGGATTTGAACCCATGACCTCTGACTCCAAAGCCCGTGCTTTTTCCACTGAGCCATGCTGCTTCTGAATGAGCCACGCTGGAGTGAGCATCAGGCCATGGGCCCAGGTCCGCCTAGCCATGGACTTGCTGGAAGTAGTGAGAGAGCGTACTCATACCTTGCCTGCTCCTCTTGGTGAATGGGAAGCAGCCTAGCCTAACAGAAAGACCATGGCCCTGGGAGTCAGAGGACCTGAGTTCTAATCCTGACTTTTTCACTAGCCCACTGTGTTATTGGGTAAGTCCCTTAACTTCTCTGTGCCTCAATGTCCTCATCTATAAAATGGGGATTCACTACCTGTTCTCTCTCCCACTTAGACTGAGCCCCATGTGAGACTGACCTGATGATCTTGTATCTATTCCAGTGCCTCATAGTAAATGCTTAACAAATGCCATCATCATCATCATGTTTCACATAGTCCAGGAGCCTGTTATAACCAGCTAGGACTTCAGCCCAAAGGGCCAGGTGTCCCCTTTTCCCAAGCACACCACTGGGAAGGCAGAACTGTGCAGTCAGAAGGATGGACCCAGGGCAGTCCAAACAGCCCTCAGATCCTTCATAGTGTGGGGAGCTGGAGAGATTAGTTATCCATGTTCTTCTCCCACTACACCCCAGCTTGCATTCTTCATTCCTTCCAAGCAAACCTACTATCAGTGCCTCCTTTCTCTCCCTCCTCTCATCCTTTGTTCACTCCCTTCCTCTTGCCTGGAACTCCCTCCCCGACAAATCTGCAAGATCACTGCATTCCCCATCTTCAAAGCCTTCCTGAAATCACATCTCTTCCAGGATGCTTTCCATGATTAATTTATCTCCTCCCCAGGTCATTTCCCCTCAACTACCACTTCTGCAGCAACTCTGCACTTTTACCCACCCATAGCCCTTCTGTACCCATCGACTTAAATACCCACTAGTTAAGCACTGCGTAGCCATTTCTCTTTTCTTCTCCTTGTCAATTATTTTGTGTTTGTCTTTTTTCTAGGCTCCGTGAGGGCAGAATTATGTCTTCTAAATCTCCCAAGCTCTTAGAACAGTGTTGTAGAACAGTAAGTGCTCAGCGTTGATTGCTAAGTGATAACTCTGAGGTACGGGGGTATTGACCCAACTTCTCATGCTTATGTTCTCCCCAGGAAAGGCAGAAGTCTGCTATAAGGCTGACGTGGCTGCTGAGCTTCTACAACTCCCCTTATCCCACTGCCCTAACAGTTTCCCTCTTGCCTCTCCATGCACACAGAAATTTCTCACAATCTGATTCAAGGCACTCCACCATCTGGCCCCGCCTCACTTCCCTTGTTCTTCCTTTATTTGCTGTCTTTGCTACCCCAAAGCCAACCTTCTAGGTACACTTAGTTCTTGAATCTCTCACTCCCTTGCTCCATCTATTCCCTAAGCTTGGAATTCCCTCCCTCCCCACATTTAAATCCCTCCCCAAATCCCATCTCCTCCAACAAGCTTTCCCTGATTAGCTTCCCAGAATCCTGAATTATACATTCCCTTCTGTCAACTCCGGCATTTAGGGATCTATTCATATTCTTTTCAGCACTCGTGTATGTTTGTGCGAACACTCAATTATTTCTTTTGAGTTTATTTTCCCCAGCTAGATTGTAAACTCTATGATGGCAGGGATTATAACTAACTACTTTTTTGTAGTCTCCCAAGCACTTAGTACAAAGCTCTGCACACCATAAAATGCTAAATGACACCAACAGATTGAATATTTTAAATATTAGCTGAAAATATTTTCATGTTTGTTCCCTATCCCTCTGTTAGAGTGTAAGTTCTATGAGAACATTTCACTTCTTTATGCTGTACTTCCCCAGCACCTAATACAGTGCACTACACCAAATGGGCTCTCAATGAATGCTTCAACTACTACTATCACAACGATTGCTTCCACAACTATTTAATTCCACTCCTCCAAGCCCAGAGCCTCCATGGGCACTTCTGTGCTCAGGCGAGGGCCCGTACAGTGGCACCTTTCCCTTTACGTCTGCTACTCATTAAACATTTATCCATGTTACAAGATTCACTATGTTTTTCCTTTCCTTCCTTTTGAGAAACCCTGAGTTTCTAGTCAGAAACCACACTATCCAATAAAGAAAAGAGAAAACCAGTCCAAATGTCTGGTTTTCGAAAGTGGAATCAGCATCTCTGACATTCATTCAATCGTACTTATTAAGTGCTTAGTGTGTGCAGAGCACCCTACTAAGCGCAAGCTTAGAAAGAACACCACAACAATAAACAGTGACAATCCCTGCCCACAATGAGCTCACAGTTCAGCATGGCTGTTACAAGGAAGAGGGCAGAGGTGGGGGTCACCACCCAATTGCTTTGGAGTCACCACCTAATTGCTTCCCTGCTGGCAGTGGTTTGGGTGAAGGGGCCTTTAAATAATGTCAGAGGTGGAGAGGAGAGTGTTAGTCAGTCAGTTGTATTTATTGAGCGCTTACTGTGTGCCGTGCACTGTACTAAGTGCTTGGGAGAGTACCATATAACAATATAACAGACAATTCTGTGCCCCCTGTGAACTTACAGTCTAGAAGGGGAGACAAACACTAATATAAATAAATTATAGCCACTAATATAAATAAATTATAGCCATGTACGCAAGTGCTGTGGGGCTGTGAGGGGGTATGAATAAAAGAAGCAAGTCAGGGTACACAGAAGGAGTTAAAAAAAGAAAAAGAGGACTTAGGGAAGGCCTTTTGGAAGAGATGTGCCTTCAATAAGGCTTTGAAGCTGGAGAGAGTAATTGTCTGCTGGATATGAGGAGGGAGGGTGTTGATGACATTTGATGGGGCTAGGGAAGGGAAGATGACGATGATGATGACAGCGTGGCTCACTATGAGACAAGTTCTGTGCTAAGACCTATGGGTGATGCAAGATACCAAATTAGACATGGTCATAGGACTCGGAAACTAAGAGGGAGGGACCTGGAAAGATCTAGATCTGGATCTAGAGTAGCAGCGTGGCTCAGTGGAAAGAGCATGGGCTTTGGAGTCAGAGGTCATGGGTTCAAATACTGGCTCTGCCAACTGTCAGCTGTGTGACTTTGGGCAAGTCACTTCACTTCTCTGTGCCTCAGTTACCTCATCTGCCAAATGGGGGTGAAGACTGTGAGCCCCCCATGGGACAACCTGATCACCTTGTAACCTCCCCAGTGCTTAGAACAGTGCTGTGCATGTAGTAAGCACTTAATGAATGCTATTATTATTATTATTATTATGATCAGTAGAAAACTGAGGCACGAGTGGTTTACTGAGATGCCCGGGTCAGGCAGTAGACCAGTCGCAGAACTGGGATGAGGAACTGGGGTTACTGACTCCCATACACTTTTTATGGGGCCACAATATCTGCCAATCAACCGGTCGATGGTATTTCCTGACTTATACTGCTCAGTGCTAAAAGTACAAAAAAAATTCAATAAACCATGTTCTGGTTGGAACCAACCAGAAACCCCAGCAGCCCCCACCACCCTGGTGATCAGTAGGCTTTCTGGGAATGGAGTGGTATGAGTGGAGATGGGGCGTTGTTGGTGAGTGGGCAGGTTTTCTAAGGGTGGGAGGTCTCGGGAAGGGGGAGGGAGGGGAGCTACTGAAGAAGTCGTCGGGCACCGGCCCAGGGCCTTGAGGTGGAGAAGACTGTAGGCGCTAGACTGTGAGCCCATTGTTGGGTAGGGACCATCTCTATATGTTGCCAACTTGTACTTCCCAAGCGCTTAGTACAGGGCTCTGCACACAGTAAGTGCCCAATACGACTAATAAATGAATGGGGTAGAATGGGAGAGATGGCTCCGCTGTCTGCTGCTGTACAGATCCCTAGATTCTTTTGCTTCCCCTACCTGTAATTCATTTTGTTGCCTGTCTCCCCTATCAAACTGTAAGATCCAATTCTATTGTGTTGTATTCTCCCCAGCGCTCTGCACGCAGTAGGTGCTCAATAAATACCACTGATGGCCTGACTGATGGATTGAGACGGCAGACAGAAGGAGCTGGGAGGAGGCTCTGACCCTTGCTGCTCCCCTGCCATCCCGGAATGCCCATTCTGGGATTTTTTTCTTATATAGGAGAAGAGTTTCACTCAGTTCTAGCTTACTTCCAGTACGGGATCTGCCCTGGGGTGAGGAATATCCAGGCCTGCCTCTGCGCTTAAGAATGTTTCATCATTAAAATGCCCGGCAAGCAGCCATATTGAAAACAAAATGTGTAGATGGGGAAACTGGTCTGTCCTGTTGCTGCCCCATCTCTCAGTCTACTGAAATCTTTAGACTTCCGCTCCATGGCCTTCAGAAGAGCTGCCCCTTACACACACCCGTGTGTCCGTCTGTCCACCCCACCCTCTTCCCTCGCCCCTGGCCTCCTCCCTCCACACCGCTCTGGCCTGTTTGCTTTGTGTTGAGTGCTGGAAGTGCAAATACTTGTCTGCTAGGCCTAGCACGTACCGTTCGTATCTGACATGCCTTTCAGGACATACTCAGCATACCACACAGCTGCAAGAGCTGGGAACTTACACCACCAGCCGTGGGGGCTTTCGCAACCAGGTCCTCCAGGGGCCCCGGGCAAGCAGCAGGCGAGGAGTCTGGAATGAAGGCAGGCGCCGCTGCTGGCATGGCCCTCGCCCGAGGGGAGGGCAAGGCAGGGAGAGCAGTAGCTGTTGCGGCTTTGAACATCAGCCGCAACGACCCACCAGCCCACAGACACGGTTTACTGGCCGGCACGACCAGATCCAGGTCGAGCCACACTTACTTCCATCCAATATACGCAAAAGTCGGGAGGGTTAGGAGAAGGAACAACAGGAATAGGGCTCGAGAAGGGATGTGTGGTACTCGTTTTCTATTTTCGGTTCTTCTTGGCCCTGTAGGCCTGAGCTAACCTACATGTTTAAACTTCCTGAGGGGCTGGGAAGAGGAGATGTCTTTACAGAGCTTGCGAGCCTCGGAATGGTGTACTGGGAAAGAACCCGGAGCACCCCTCTTCTCCCACGTGAGAAAGAGAGCACTAAAGCTCTGTCTAATGGAAAATTCAACCTAGCAGAAAAGCCTGTCTGTAAACAGCTAGGGCTGCCATATTCCAGCATGTACCGGACAATCCAGTTTTCAGCTGGTCTGCTCCTAGACCGATAATGAAGTGGACACCTTTATGTCCAGTATTTTTCCATGAAGCTCCCTGCCTCCCTCTGCCTCAGTTCCTGCCATCAAGAACTGAAGGAATATCCATGTTCTCGGGACTTGGGAAGGGAACACCAGTCTGGAGCAAGTGGAGGGCAAAGGGAATCTCAATAAAACACACTAGATTCAGATGGACTCAAACAGACTTCCGCCAGATAGCACTTAACGACATCATCACTTTACTCTGCGAGCCCGGGGTAACACATGGATGGTCACATGTGTTTGTGTGCCTGGGACCTATGGGGGACACCAGTGGCCACTCTGTTCCAGCACCTCAGTCCCATTGAAGGCCTTACTACTCTGTGGCAAATAACAGGGTGCTAAACTGGTAAAAATCGAGCAAGGGCCAAAATTCTGCCTGCTGGGTGACTTTGGGCAAGTCACCTAATTTCTCTGTGTCTCAGTTTCCTCTCAAATGGCATCTCTCAAATGACAACTCAATACCTGTTCTCCCTTCCTCTTAGATTAGGAGCCCAGGGACTGTGTCTGACCTCATGAACTTGTGTCTAGTCCAGCGCATAGTACAGTGCTTGGCATGTAATAAGTGGTTAACTAGTACCACAATCATTATTATCATCATCATTATTATCAGGCTCATCCTTTCAGTTAAATGAGGCCCTGAAGCCAAGTGATATTTTCTTTCTTTTAAGACATCTGAAAGCGGAGAGTGGGGGCAAGGGGCTCAGGGTTCTATTTCTCTCCTTTCCATTCTCGCTGGTCTTGCCCAGCTGCCCTTCCCCACAGTGCAGACCCTCGGAAGTGGCCCTCTTGAACTTTCCAAACACTTCTCCCAGTTTGAATGGTGTTGGGAAGTGCAGTAAGTGAGGATGTAACCAAGCCCCTAGAGGAGGCGGAAGGCTGCTCTCTTATCTCGGAGGAAATCACTCTAATTTTACTTTGATCCTTTAGTGAATAAACAAATCAGAAGAAGGGAAATAGCCTGACACCCCCACTTGGGAGCCTCTAGGACTTGCCCTGGAAGTGCTCTGGTCCCCTTCCCAGAAATGTGAAGTACAGATGAGTTATTTCTGCAGGCTACATGCAAGAATGAATTCAGTCTTCATTTTAGGGTAAAGGTCTCCCGTCCACCAGTATTTTTTCTCAGTCTCCTATAGCTACTGGGAATAGTGACATCATCACTGAGTCCAATGACAAAACTCAAGAGAAGGGTAATGTCAATCCAAGGAATGGGGCTTCCCAGACAGCAGGGAACCAGGAGCAGTGTGGCCTAGTGGAAAGAGCATGGACCTGCGAGTCAGAGGACTTGAGTTCTAATCCTGACTCTTCCCGTTGCCTGCTGTGTGACCTTGGACAGTCACTTTGCTTCTCTATGCCTCAGTATCCTCATCTGTAAAATAAGTTTTCAATTAGCCTGCTCTCCCATCTACTAAGACTGCGAGCCCCACGTGGGACAGGGATTGTGTCCGACCTCTATCTACTCCAGTACTTGGAACAATGCTTGACATATAGTAAGCACTTAACAATAATAATAACAATAGCCACATCTAACTGCAAGCATTCTCCTTTCTGTCCCTTGTCTGCCACCCCATCGCTTGGTGGGAGCCTTATCTGGAACTCTGACCATTTTGGTGGCTTCTGCAAAAAATCTGGACAGTCTGTTGTCTCATTGATCTGGCATCTGTCAGAAGATCTGTCATCTTCCCTGACCTTTCCTCCTTCTAGATGCTCCACTCCAGCTCTTGGAGCGGGGAGGAGAAGGAGTGAGGTGGCTGTGGGTCAACACGATTGACTGATCCATGAGATACATTCTGTGCCGACAGAATGGGGAGACAGTATCCAAAGGAGGGGCACGATGAAGCCACCTTGAGTCTCTCTGGGGCTTCAAGTCTAGAGGTCAGAGGGGTCAGAGGCCTCAGAAGTAAGCTGGAGAATACAGCAGGAAAAGATTCTGTGGTGAGAATGGCCCTGAGAGAGGGCATCTGGCCCCTTGTCTCTGGGCAGGATAGAGCATCATCATTCCCTAGAATCAATCCCAAGTTGGCCTTCTCCATTTTCAGTGGCGTTCTCACCCAGCAGTTAGGGGAAAGGCATTCGTGGGCTGGGCCAACTTCACTAGAAAACCAAGACTGAATTCACCCCTGTTGCTCAAAATAGTGTTTCCAGTTCAGAGAAAAAAGACCCACCTTCTAACTGTGACTTCCAACCCCAGGCTGGGGCCTGCCCTATTTGCTTCCCCGGATTTTTCTCCAGTCCCAGAAATCACAATCCCACGTTCCTTTTTGCAGGCAGCCTGGAGAGGTAAGGCCAGAAGGGGAGGGGTCCAGCAGAGGCAAGGAGTGTGGGAAAACGAGTGGCGTTTCATCTGCCACCCAGGTGCAGGAGGATGCCTGCCTCAAGGCGAGGCACGGGCTCAGGGCTCAGGCCTCAGCCCGCCTTGGCCACTGTGCCCATCCCCTCCCCACCCCAAGCTCTGCATCATACCCTGGCCAACCCAAACAAACAGTTCTCTCCCTCCCTCCCTCACTATTGCCTACGTGCCCACTCCTACCCTCCCTGCAGTCACTTCCTCTGGTCCTGAGCTGTCAAACCAGTTTGGGTCACCCCTGGCAGTGCTTTGGCCTTCCTCACACCAGACATGCTTCAAGACTGGATGAGGAGGGTGGGCACGCAGCTGGTGCCCATTTGGGTCGCTCCACAGCCAAGTAGTCCTTCGTTGACCGACCCTGCTAGGTTTGCCAGAAGAAGGAGAAGTTGGGAGGAATCCTAGCTCTGGCTGTCAGTTTCCTGACTGGTAAAACTGAGCCCCTTCGCAACTAGCTCTCCTCCGTGGAAAGCCCAGGCACAGCTCACTCTGTTGAAATGCATTAAACGGAGCAGTGAAACAGCTTCTGCCCTATAAAAATGCCAGTTTAAAATGTGAAACGCCTAGCATCTTAGAGCCCGAAGTGGGTGGGATGGGCTTGTGAACATCTTCTGGGCCAGTCCCCCGCCTCCAGGCATGAGGATGTCTGAACCACTCTGGGCAGATGAGCACTGGGATAGGTTTACCTGCCAACCTCCTGTCTGTGGCCTGTTCCTGGATGCCAGGAAGGTCCTCCGCCAGGCTAACTGGGCTACTGCACACTTACAGCAACTCCGTTCAACATCCTTCTCATAAAAAGACCCTGAAACTGCAAAATCAGCTCTCGGCTTCCCTTCCCCAGGTTAAACCTCAACCTCTCTGGGTTCAACAGGCCTGATATCCCTAGAATGCTCCCTTCAGCTCCTATTCCTGCCGCTCCCTTTCCCTTCCTCCTCCTCTTCCCACACTAGGGAAGCACATTTTCCCACCTGGGGAACAGGCAGGTTTTAAAATAGATGGTCACCGAGAGACTACATACTGAAAAACAACGTGGGAAAGAGGGAGGGAGGGAAAGAGGAGGAGGGAGAGGCTAGGATATTTCCGGAAGGCCACCCTCAGTTGAACAACTCTGATTTGATTTGGATGACTGATGTATCCTTGTATGACCTCAAAGGGTGAACTATCAAGAACCTCTGCTCCTCCCTACCCTCCTCTGGGACAAACTGCAGCATCCTGAATTTCTATTCAGACCTTCTGCAGAATCTGCCTTCCCTCTTCCTTTTCCATTGGGGTCACTGCCAGATCTTGCTCTACTCCAATTTGCCATAAATCATTTTCCAGTGGGCTTGAATACCTGGTCCTGCTCGTACCAATGGGTTGCTGGATGGAAAACCATCCTGCCCAGTGAAAATGCTTGGTGCCCCTGGGAACTCTGGGAGCTGCCAGAATCCCAGGCCCCTGATTTCCTTTAATGTTTCCCAATGAAGGAAGGGATTTTTCTCCCCACACCTTCTCTGCCCCTGCTCCCAGGCCCTCTTGGTTGGAGGTGGAGATCATTATGGCTGAGGAGGTGATGAGCATAGTAGGGGGATGGGAAGATGAGGAATTTGTTAGCCTTCAGACTCACTAGCTTCCATCTCTAATAAACACTTCAGTCCTGCATGCTGCAAACCCTTATCCAAATGGTAGGACACTTAGGGATCAACCTTGGGAATGCCTGCTGAGTATAAATATGGAATCGGGAAATAGGAATTGGGATTGAGAAGCAAGCATTATAAATTAGGAGCCACAGACTCTTTTTAACTACGGACAGAATCTGGAAACATTCCAGCATGATTCATCTCCTAGTCAACCAGCACAAGAACATTTCACTCTCTCCCTGAGGGAGCCCCTCTGTGGGACTGGGGTAGCAACCAGCTTTTTTTAGATGCAATGCAGGTTTGGACTTTCACCCAGTGGATTACAGAACAGGGAGGGCAGGTTATGAGTGACTGGGATACAGAGATATTCTAACATGGAGAAACCCACAGGCGACCCCTCACTTTTGACCCTGCAGGCTCCTGGAAATAGAGATTGGGTCCCTTCGGAGGAAGACACCATTTCCGAGATCAAGTGGGTCGAGCCAGGGATTCATGGCCCTTTGGCTCCTTTCCCTTTGCATTAGCACAACTCTCTGTGTCATGGACTTGGCCCTCTGGCCATTATCTCCTGTCTATGGTGTAGCAGATAGAGCATGGGCCCTGGAGTCAGAAGATCACAGGCTTTAATCCTGGCTTTGCCATTTGTCTGCCGGGTGACCTTGAGCAAGTCACTTCACTTCTCTGGGCCTCAGTTCCCTCATCTGAAATATGGGGATTGAGACTCTACGCCCCATGCAGGACAGGGACTGTGTCCAACCCGATTTGCTTGTATCCACCCCAGCACTTCCTAGCATGCCTGGCATGCAGTAAGCGCTTAATGAGTATCGCAACTATTATTGTCTACCAACTGTAGTGTATTGCACTTTCTCAGGAGCTCTGAACACACCAAGCACTCAAATAATTCATTGATTGATTGACTGATTGTAAAGGATGAAGATGTCATGGGGAAGGAGGTCAAGAGGGTAATAGAGCTCTCTGGCAGTGATGAAAAAGGGAAGTCTCTCTAGTGCTGCGAGAGTAGGACAGCAGGAGAGTCTACAGTCAATCAGTCAATCAAACAATGGTATCTATTGAGCACTTACTTTGTGCAGAGCACTATAGTGAACACTTGAGAGAGTACTATAGAGTTGGTAGAAGTAATACCTGCCCTCGAGGAGTTTACAGTCTAACAGAGGAACTCACTGCACTTGGCTGTGAAGGGCCCAATGTTTTGGGAATAGGAGAGTCTTGGGTCCATCAACCCACTCCATCCTGCTCTCATTTCATTTTTTTTATGATATTTGTTAAGTGCTTATTATGTTACAGGCACTATACTAAAGGCTGGGGTAGATACACGTTAACTAAGTTGAAACTAAACTCTTGACAGTATTTTGGGGTATTTTAGGGTTCTTCAGGTCCTTTTGAGGTCCAGTGCCAAGAGACTGAAAGCCTCTAATTTCAATTGTCTTGTCTTATGCTGTCGAGTCATCTCTGACCCATAGTGATGCCATGGACACATCTCTCCCAGAATACCCCGCCTCCATCTGCAATCGTTCTGGTAGTGTAGAGATTTTAAATCTTCCTATTCTAAGAGCTTTCCTTTGAGACTTCCCTGGAATAGTAACAATAAATCTTGATTGTCCTAAATGTCCACATCGCTTATTCATTCATTCATTCAATCATATTTATTGAGCGCTTACTGTGTGCAGAGCACTGGACTAAGCGCTTGGGAAGTACAAATCGGCAACATATAGAGACGGTCCCTATGATCTCCAGATAGGTTTGTTTCACTGATCTCGCTAGTCTCGTCGCATTCCTGATCCTCATTTCACAGATTTTTTGCTCAAGGTCACATGGCAGGCCAGATGCTCATTTAGAAGTAGAATCTAGGTCTGACCATAATAATAATAATAATAATGATGATGGCATTTGTTAAGAGCTTACTATGTGCCAAGCACTGTTCTAAGCGCTGGGGTAGATACATGGTAATCAGGTTGTCCCATGTAGGGCTCACAGTCTTAATCCCCATTTTACAGATGAGGTAACTGAGGCACAAAGAAATCAAGTGATCTGCCCAAAGTCACACAGCTGGTCAGTGGCAGAGCAGGGATTAATTCCCTTCCCGTTACACTCTGATGATGTCCTCCCACTAGGTTTTCTCTCTGACTCTCCTCAGTTCTCCAATGGGGGTGGTATGAAGCCTAGAGTGGGACTCAGTGGGCAGCCCTCAGCAGTCAAAGACTGAGCCAGAAGACAGGCTGGAGGTTTTTCAGCTCCCAGCCACCTCCTAGACGACCAGCCAGTTGGTGGACTAGTCCATCTTGAATCAAACTATTCCACCTTGAAGCCCAAGGTACCCCCTGGAACTGAGTTGCTCATTAGACGCAAGATGAGGAGAGGAGTCTAGAACGAAGCCAAAACCAAGGATCTGTCACTTCTGAAGGGTAGTTCTAATCTCAGCTGCCATTTTTAGAAAGGAAAAGTTTACTTAGGGACCTGCAGCACTAACAAGCATCAGCAAGGGTGCAGAATTAGCAGAAAAACAGGAGGGAGAGGATCTTCACAGGATTAAGTAGCTAAGTGACACAGACACAAACACACACCAGCATACACAAACCCATATGGCACCCACACAGGGATTCCTTGTTCCTGGCTCTCTCTCCTCAAATTCCCAGAGCTCATGATAGGACCCTGGGGACTCTGCAAGGAACTTTCCCTGTTGAATTTCAGAGAAGCAGAGAAGAGGGAATTCCTCCATCATGGACCTTCTGAGAAAGGGGGGGAACTCAGGGGCATAAGGCAAATAATTTCTGGGAGTCAGGGAGAGGTGGGGGAGGAGGTGGAAGAGTTGGGAGAGGGGAAAGGAGAGATAAGGGAGGAAGCCAGGACCACCAGAGGGGTAGGGTGAAGGGAAGATAGGGATCAGGCTGGCACTGTGCCCAAAGGCAGTATCTCCACAGGGGGAGGTCCCAAGCAGATCTGAGCGGCTCCTGACAAGAACTGAGCAGGGGTCTCGGCCTCAGCCAGCAGTGCAGAAAGCCAGGCCAGACACACTGCCAACTGTACTTCCCGAGCACTTAGTTGTACTTCCCAAGCGCTTAGTACAGTGCTCTGCACACAGTAAGCGCTCAATAAATACAATTGATTGATTGATTGATTGGTGATGGGGTGCATCAAAGCAGCAAGAGAGAAAGTCCTACCTCCGTCTCCTACCTCCTTCCCACACAGGAGGTAACTCTGTACCAGTGACAGACAACAAGCCACCCCCACCCCACCCCAAACACTCCAGCCCCACTCTGTATCTGGGGCAGTGGCAACTGTTGTTGAGCCTGACCCTTTGGGTTCGAAAGGGACATTTGCCTGCTTAGTGTCATCGGGGTGAAACAGATTTACCACCAAGAAGCCAGACCTCTTCACCCTCCTCTCTGCAGTTAGCCACCAGACAGGTTCACTCAGCTTCGCCCAGACCCCAGGGCAAGGGGCGTCTTTTTAATGGTTGGCATCATAATTGCTACCATGCGGGCCGGCTTCTCCAGGAGCCTGTGAGTCTTTACTGTCTGACCTGTCACTCAAAGCCGCCTATGGTGCCCGGAGCGCTCCAGGTGTCTGGGCCGGGGGAGATGATGAAGAAACACTGGAGAGTGGATGGATTCTCTGAACTGCCTGCAGCCGCGGACTCGTGGAGAGAAAGGGAGTCTGCTCATCTGGAAGCGGGAAGACCTGAGCTCTATTTCCAGCTCCCAGCTGATTCAGGGTGCCTGTTTTCCCCTGCATCTTTGAGGGTCTTGGGCATCCCACCTGTAAAACAGGGAGAATACCTGATCCCTCTTTAGCCCAAAGTGGGTGGGGTAGAGGAAGGATAATTAATAAATGTGCAGCACCTCAGAAAAGGACATGGGCTGAGCCCAGCATGGCTGGTAAACAGGGTAGGACGTTTAATAATTTTAACAATAATGGCAGTTTTTGTTAAGCACTTATTGTGTGTCAAGACTATTCTAAGAGCTGGAGTACATACAAGATAATCAGGTTCTACATGGGCTCACAGTCTAGGAGGGAGAACAGGTATTGAATCCCCATTTCTTAGGTGAAAGATCTGACACACAGGGAAGTTAAACTCGCCCGAGATCACAGAGCAGGCAAGTGGTAGAGCTAGGATTAGAACCCAGGTCTTCCGACTCCCAGCCCGTGCTCTTTCCACTAGGCCACACTGCTTCTTGATTGCGATTGCAGCCTGATGCCAATGGGAGAGAGTCGAGCATAGAATAACAGTTCTTTATAGCAAAACTGATGGGACTGATTTGGAGGGTCTTTGCTATATGGGGGTTCTTGGTAAGGAGGTCTTCTGATGGGATTGATTTGGAGGAACTTGGCTATATGGGGGTTCTTGGTAAGGAGGTCTCGTGGAAAGAGCATGGGTATTAATCCTGGCTCCATCATTTGCCTGCTGTGTGACTTTGGACAAGTCACTTAACTTCTCTGTCTCAGTTTTTTTATCTGTGAAATGGGCACTGAATACCTGTTATCCCTCCTGCTTAGGCTGGGATCCCTTTGTGGCACTGACACTGTGACTGACCTGATTATCTTTTATTTGCCTGAACATTTAGTATAGTGCTTGGCACAAAGTAAGCACTTTAACAAATACCATATTTGTTGTTTGTGTTTGGGGAGCTGCTGCTATAGTACTGTTACTTGTTCTACTGCTTGGATCAATTCCTTGTCCAAGTTTCTAAGACAAGAACCTCCCATCCTCCTATCTCTCTCGATTCCAGTCCACACTTCACTCCGCTGACTGGATCATTTTCTTAAAAAAAAAAATTTTAAACCTAACTCTTCTCATTCCTCATTCCATGACTCCACATCTTCCTCATTCACGTCAAACAGAAACTCCTTACCATCAGCTTTAAATCATTCAGTCAACTCTTCCCCTTCTACCTAATCTCATTAATCTAGTACTACTACCCAACCCACACACCCAGCTCCTCTAACAGCAACCTTCTCACTGTAGCTTCATCTTATCTATCCCGCCATCGACCCCTGGCCCTCATCTTCCCCGGTCTGGAATTTCCTCTCCCAACTTCATATTTGACAGTTTGATCACACTGCCCATCTTCCAAACCTTCCTAAAATCACATCTCCTCCAAGAGGCCTTCTTTAAGACCTCATTTCCCCTACTCACCCTCCCTTCTGTGTCACTTATGCACTTCGATCTGTTCCCCTTAAGCTCTTGATACTCATCTCCTCCCCAGCCTCAGATGTCCATATCCTTAAACCCTGCCATCCCCCATATCTGTAATTTATTTTGATGTTTGTCACCCCTGTAGACTGTAAACTCACTGTGAGCAGGGAGAGTGTCTACCAACTCGATTGTATTGTACTCTCCCAAGAGCTTAGTGCAGGGTTCTGCACACAGTATTTTCTTGATAAATGCCACTGACAGGCATATTTTCTGTGCAGCACAGAGCTGAGAGCTATCCTGAAACTTTCCAGTGAAACATTGACAAATCATTAGCCTAAATAGCTCAACAACAGCATGGCATAGTGGATAGGGCACAAACCTGGGATTCAGCCAGGGTTCTATTCCTGGCTCCTCCTTTTGTCTGCTGTGTGACCTTGGGCAAGTCACATACTCAAATTTACAACTCTAGCCCTGATTTCTCTCCCTCTCTGCAGTTCCTCATTTCCCCCTGCCTTCAAGACAGCTCTACTTGGATGTCCTCCCATCACCTCAAACTTAAGTTAGAAACAGAACTTCTTATCTTCTCACCCAAACCTTGTCCTCTTCCTGACTTTCCCATAATTGTAGATGGCACCACCATCCTTCCTGTCTCAGAAGCTCGTAACCTTGGTGTTATCCTTGACTCATCTCCCTCATTCAACCCACATATGCAATTCATCACTAAATCCGTTCGGTTCCACCTTCACAACATCGCTAAAATCTGCCCTTTCCTTTCCAACCTAACTGCTCCCACGTTAATCCAGTCACTTATCCTATCCCATTTTGATTACATTATCAGCCTCCTTGCTGACCTCCTAGCCTCCTGTCTCTCCGTACCCAATCCATACTCCACTCTGCTGCCTAGATCATTTTTCAATAGAAATGTTCAAGTCACGTTTTCCCACTCCTCAAGAAACTCCAGTGGTTGCCCGTCCACCTCTGCATCAAACAGAATCTCCTCACCATTGGCTTCAAAGCACTCAATCTCTTTGCCCCTCCTACCACACCTCCCTACTCTCCTACTACAACTGAACCCGCATACCTCACTTCTCTAATGCTAGCCTTCTCACTGTACCTTGATCTCATCTATCTTGTCGCCAACCTCTCATCCATGTCCTGCCTCTGGCCTGGAATGTCCTCCCTCCTCATCTCCGACAGACAATTACTATCCCCCTCTACAAAGCCTTATTGAAGGCACATCTCCTCCAAGAGGCCTTCCCTGGCTAAACTTTCCTTTCTTCTTCTTCCACGCCCTTCTGCATCACCTTGCACCCTTTAATCATCCCCCCTCCTAGCCCTACAGCACTTATGTACATATCTATAATTTATATATTCACATTAATGTCTGTCTGTAAGCTTGTTGTGGACAGGGAATCTGTTTATTGTTATATTGTACTCTCCAAAGCATTTAGTACAGTGCTCTGCACAAAGTAAGTGCTAAGCAAATATAATTGACTGACTGGCTTCTCTGTGCCTCAGTTATCTCAACTGTAAAATCAGGATTAAGACTATGAACCCTCTGTGGGACACAGACTGTGTCCAACCCAGTTATTTTGTATCTACCCCAGTGCCTGTCACATAGTAAGTGCTTAACAAATACCATAACATGTGCACCACCCCACAAAAACAAAAAAACAAAACACAAAAGCCCAAGCAACCACTATGATGCCTCCATTTATGATATAGCACCTCTGCAGCCATTACCATCCTCAAAGATCTATGCCATAGCCCATGCTTGGATGCATGCATGTATGTATGTTAAAATATTCATGGACTTTGGGTTGGGAGATAATGCCACTGATGGTAATATCTCTCCACATGGGAGGGTGAGGATCAAGCACCCATGGATGACTGACAGACCCTTCCACTCTGCACACACATAAGAGCCCTTTCCTGTGCTACTCCTATGTCTCTTTGGGCTTGGTAGTTTCAATTTTGTCTTCTAGACTCACGATCTTTCCAAAGCCTCTGTTCCAAGATAGTGGCCCCATTTCTGTCCCCCAACTGCTTGCTGTGGGACCCTGAGCCAATCACTTGTTTTTACTGGGCCTCAGCTTTCACATCTATAAAATGGAAATATAATAGCTGACCTCTTCCATGCCACAAGGATGTTTCCATATAAATGGAAACCACGGGGGTTAGGATTTTATTACGGTAGAAAGGTAATTTTCCAAACCAAATGAGACCAGGCTAGCGCAGATAATGGAAAGTTCCAGTAGGCAATCAATTTTTCTTTCAATGATCTGAGCTAGCCTTGATTTAGGTAACTGTGCTTTGGCTAATCATCTGGCTCCTGGAACCCCATTGTGTGAGACGATCACATGGCTCCCAGTGACAGGAAATGTCTCCAAGTCTGTTCCGCCGCCTTTCCTAATGAGATTGTCAGGTCCCCCGGACTCTGCACGCCGCTTCCTTGACCCGCTGCCCAGATAGCGATAGGAAGGGCAATTTCCGCTCCCACAATTAGAAAAGGCTATTTTGGTCCCTTTTTCCACAAGCTCTTCAGGGATGTCTGCAAACATTTGAGAACAAGGGAAAACTTGGGCTAAGTCGTCCATCTGAACATCCTGTGCCTAGCAGCTCTGGCCGCAGGAGGAGTTGGGTGGTGTTGGCCAGGTCCATGGGGCCCCACCGAGTACCCGGACTCCTCCCTCTAGGCACTCCACTCATCCAAATGGGGGAGGGGGCTTTGCCATCTGACCTGGAGCCAGGACAATCTGGAGGTCACAGGGGGGATGAGGGGACCATGACCTCCCCATGGCTTAGTGTGTGACCTTGGGCTAGTCACTTTCTATCTCTGTGTGTTAGTTTTCTCCAATCTGTAAAATGGGATGTGGTGGTGATTGAGAGGGGCAGATGTGGGGCTCATCCTTATCCCAGCCATTCCTATCAAGGGAGTGATAGGAATAAATAAGACCATCTCTCTGGATCACAGGAGAGGTTCCTGCAATGGAAGTGGGAGCACCATTGAGTGTTCGGTCAACCAGTAGTATTTACTGAATGCCTACTTGGTGCAGGGCACTGTACTAAGCACTTGGGAGAGTACAATAGAGGTAGAAGATATGATCCTTGCCCACAAGGAATTTACGACCAAAGTAGGGGAGGCAGACACAAAATCATTTACTTGATCACTTGTAGCCAAACTTCTCATAGTGGTAAGTACAGGAATAATCAAATTTGTGGTGTTTGTTAATTGCTCACTTTGGGCCAACCATTGTCAATACAGTACAATCAAATCAGACCCAGTTTCTGTCCCAAGTGGCGCTCACATTCAAAGGTTGAAGAAGAACAGTATTGAATCCCTATTTTACAGCTGAGGAAGCTGTGGCAGAGACTAAATAAGTGATTTGCCCAAGGTCTCACAGCAGGAGAGTAGCGGACCCAGGATGATTAAGATACAGGTCTCCTGCCTCCCGGTCCAGTACCTCCAAGAACAGTGTCCAAAACATTAGGTCCTCAGTAAATACTATCAATATGGATAAGTTTTTATTGGCTAAGCACTGGAAAAGCAAATTTCCCAGTCGAGGGGCCTTCACATTAATTAACACCCACATTATCCCTCAGCCTAGGGTGAAGAGGCTATTACAGCTTTTGGGTGCAACATTGCAGGGGTGAATCTGGATAAAACCAGCCTGCGCTATTCATTCTCTCTGTGTCTCTTTTTGTCTGTCTCTCTCTGACCACTATGCCTCCAGTTCGGTGGGTTTGGCACAGTTTTAAATGATGGTGTATTGGGGTGTTCATTTTTTGGTCAATGCCACCTCGTGGGATGTAATCTTTTTTAATCCACACAGTGTTTGCCACCTTTGGAAACTATCTTGCTTGGAAACAGTGGGGGGATGCATTTTGGCCATTTCAGCTACCTCCCTCTGGACTGTAGACTCGTTGTGGGCAGGGAACGTATCTCCCGAGCATTTAGTACAGTGCTCCACACACGGTAAGCGCTCAGTAAATACTACTGATGGTCGATTCCACTGGCGGGGAGCACATAAACCCTAAAATAGCTTTCGCTCCGCCCAGAGGAAAAATTAAATTCGGTGTGACCCCTAGTGGTGACACACGTGGTGTGCAAGGGGCCGAGCAGGGAGAGCGTGCTGATTCCCTGGAAGTTCTCGCTCTGGAAGTTCAAACAATCAACCAATCAATCAATAGGATTCACTGAGCAGCTCTGGAAGTTCAAACAATCAACCAATCAATCAATAGGATTCACTGAGCAATCACAGTGTTCACCAAACGTCCCAGCTGTCTTCCCGTCTTCAACCCTGATTTAAACTCCAAGCCTTACCCATCTTCATTAATTCACTCATTTAATTGTATTTATTGAGCTCTTACTGTGTGCAGAGCACTGTACTAAGCGCATGGAAAGGACAATTCAGCAATAAAGAGAGGCAATCCCTGTCCATACCGGGCTACCTGCTGCTTAGTATGTTTGGTTTTGTTCTCTGTCTCCCCCTTTTAGAATGTGAGCCCACTGTTGGGTAGGGACTGTCTCTATATGTTGCCAATTTGTACTTCCCAAGCGCTTAATACAGTGCTCTACACATAGTAAGCACTCAATAAATACGATTGATTGATTGATTGATTGATTAGGCCAGAGGTGGCCTAGGGCAGGTCCTTTCAATACTAACCCCTCTTAATAACAACTTTGACATTGCCTAGAATTTTATTTTCAAATGCAACTTAAAATTAATGATTTGACTGTTTTTGTTAAGCACTTAGTATGATCCAACATAGTAAGTTCAGAAGCAGCATTGCTTAGGGGACAGAATACAGGCCTGGGATTTGGAATGACCTGGATTCTAATCCCAGTTCCTCCATTTGTCTTCTATGTGACCTTGGGCAAATCAGTTCACTTCTCTGTGCCTCAGTTACCTCATCTGTAAAGTTGGAATTAAAACTTTAAGCCCCATGTGGGACATGACCTGTGTCCAAACTGATTTTCTTGTAACTTCCCCACTGCTTAGTACAGTATTTGGCACATAGTAAGTGCTTAATAAATACCATAACAATAACAAACAAAAAACCACTGTACTAAGTGCTGGGGTAGTCTCTCTGTCAGGTCAGACATAGTCCCTATCCCAATCAAAGGGAGAGTGAGAACAGGTATTTTATCCCATTTGACATTCAAGGACAATGAGACAGAGAAATTAAGTGGTTTTCCCAAATTCAGCAATGGGGCAAGTGGGGGAACCGGGATTAGAAACAAGTTACCAGGCATGTGCTCATTTCACAGTCTATGTTGTTTCTCTAATTTTGCTTTAGCTATTTAATTTATTCTCACAATATCTCTATGAGGATGGGGGATTATCACCCCATTGTACAGCTGGGGGAACTGAGATCCAGAGAGAGAATGTAAATTACACAAAGTACAACCAAACCAGTGAGCAGCAGAGATTTTTTTTCAACTGTATTTATTAAGCTCTTATTACACTAAGGCTTAGAGTAGATACAAGCTAATCAGGTTGGACACATTCATGTCCCACATAAGGCTCAGAAGTCTTAATCCCTACTTTACAGATTAGGTTACTGAAGCACAGAGAAATTAAGTGACTCTCCACAGGTCACATAGCAGACAAACGGCAGAGCTGGAATTAGAACCTCAGTTCTCCAACTCCCAGGCCCTTGCTCTAGCCCCTAGGCCAAGCTACGTCCCGGAGTTGATGCCAAAATGTAGACCTGGGCTTTTCCTGCTAGACTATTCCTCATACTCCTCAAGTGTGGGACCCTAGTGCTGAGAAACCTGTTGGTCCTGAGTCATGCCCTAAATTCAGCCAAAAAAGCAGGTCTGCAATGGGAGAGTTGCATTAAAAAGGGAACTGTGGGTGCAGGTCTTCTTTGTCCTTGCTGGCTGCCCCCTCCCCATCTCATCAGGGGTCTCCCAGGAATCCCAGATGGGGGCCTTAGGATCAGGCTCAGAAAGCTCAGTGGAAACTAACTATTCTGGACCTCACTGTTGCCAACTTGTACTTCCCAAGCACTTAGTACAGTGCTCTGCACACTTGGGAAGTACAAATTGGCAACACGTAGAGACAGTCCCTACCCAACAGTGGGCTCACAGTCTAAAAGGGGGAGACAGAGAACAGAACCAAACATACCAACAAAATAAAATAAATAGGATAGAAATGTACAAGTAAAATAAATAAATAAATAAATAAATGAGTAATAAATATGTACAACCATATATACATATATACAGGTGCTGTGGGGAAGGGAAGGAGGTAAGATGGGGGGATGGAGAGGGGGACGAGGGGGAGAGGAAGGAAGGGGCTCAGTCTGGGAAGGCCTCCTGGAGAAGTTACATGACTTGCCCAAAGTCATACCACAGACAAGTCGTGGACCCAGAATTAGAACCCAGGGTCTTCTGACTCCAAAGCCCATGCTTTATCTAGTAAGCCATGCTGCTTCTATTGCATACTTCCAAGCACCTTGTACAGTGCTCTGCCTGGAGTTACTGCTCAATAAACACCACTGACTGACTGAGGGATTGATTAGAGAAAGACAGAGACAGAGATGCTGTAGAAAGAGTGAAAGTGAAGAATGGTAAAGTGGTATTTTGCAAGCACTTAGCATATATAGTCCTTGGTACATAAGTACTCCGTGAGATACAGGAAAATCAGCCGAATACAGTCTCTGCCCCACACTGGACTCCCAGTCTAAGTAAGAATGGAAAGAAATGAACAGTGAGAAGGAAGGAAAAGGGATGGAAAGACTAGAGGAGGGAAGCAGTGTGGGTGGGCAGGAGAAGGAAGGTCAGGAGAAGGAAGAACTCATCACTTCAGAGTTTATAAAAAAGGGAACTGTGGCTGATAGACCCACGTCACAGCCACAGACAGGGCAAAAACTTCCGCAAACACCCGAAACAGCTCTCTGCCCTTCCTCTCAGCGGTCTGCGAACGGGGGTGTCAGACTTGTGCAGGGAAGCTCTGGAGTGTGGGTAGCAGCTCCTGGAGGTTGTAGGACAGGGGAGCTTCTGGGGTGGGGCGGCAGATGATGGAGCAGGGAAGGACAGGTCTCTTGTTTTCTGGGCTATAACAACAGAAATACGCCTGACCGCCAAAATTGCCCCCGGGGTTGATGCTTTGAGCCCTTCTGCCCAGCCCTCACTGACCCCTGGAAAATAAAGTTAAGAGGAAGCTGCCAGCTGCTAAAATCCCCTACCACCAAACTCCTAGAATATCAACAGGCCTACTATGTACTTGAATTATTATTGGGCCCCAAGTCCCTCCTCTGTTCGGGGGATGTGGGGATGCAGGTGGAAGGGAGCAGGGACTGGGGCGCTCCAGGCCTCCAGGAATTTTGTTCTTGTTACCCATCTGGGATTTAAAGTGTTAACCTGACCAGCTAGCTCCCTGAGCTGTTCTTTCCGGCCTTCTCTCCCAGGACAGCCGTCCCTCCTCCGCCCCCCAGGCCCCCAGCTCTGGGGAGGAGCTCTGTTTCCCACTGTGCTACTGGAGGAAGTGAGGTTTGGGTTTCCTTCCCAGTGTTTACATTTTCCCAAGAGTTGCCCAGTCGTCTCTGACACGCCACTGATGCTCAAGCTCATGAGACGCTGGTTCCCAGCCCAGCTGGGGCCGAAAAACCTTGGCTGCACCAGTGGGCTGCCTGCCGGGGTTCCAGCTCTCAGCCCCCCTTCTCTCCTTTCCCCCAGCCCCACCCTTCCACTCTTCTAGCCCCCTTTCTCCCCTCTCCCCCAGCCCTGCTCCTCCCTTCTCCCCCTCCCCAAAGCCTGCTCCTCCCCATTTCCCTAGCCCCTCTTCACCCCTCCCTCCAAGTCCCGCTCCTCTCCCTTCCCTTAGTCGCCCTTCTCCCTTCTCCCCAGCTCCACTCCTCCCCCCTCCCATAGTCCCTCTTCTCCTCCCCTCCTTTAGCCCCCCCCTTCCCTTCTCCCCCAGCCCACCTTCTCCCCTCTCCTGCAGCCTTGCTCCTCCCCCGTCCACCAGCTCTAGGGTGTGGAAAATAGAAAAATAGCTACCGCCTGCACTCACTGACCCTGCTGACCCTGTGAGAATTCTGTGCTGCCTCCTCTCTGTGTGACTAGTCTGACCTGAGCCCAGCTGAGCTGGTTTGCTCAGATCTCAGCTAGGGGACCAATCCCAGCTGGCCTGGGGGACACTGTGAGAGGCAGAAGTGGGGACACTCCAGGACAGTAGAGATAAACGAGGCACTGAGACTTTGAATCCTGATCCTGCCTCCCGGAGAGACCCCTCTCAGCAGCCTCTCTCTGAAACCCACAGTAAACTGCAGGGAGGTGCCATAGGGGCAGAGCAGGGCTGGGTCCAGCCGCCAGCCCATCCTGAAGCCTGTATCCAGCAGAATCTCAAGTCCTCTTCTCCCTGCCTCTTATTTTCCCCTTCATGTTGAATGAGTCAACCCTGCTCTTGTCCCACACAGAGAGGTCATGAGGACCTGGCCCTGGATTCTCGGTTTGAGGGCAAGGAAAACGAAAGGGCCCAGGCCACCCCGCTGTCAGAACAGAGCAGCTGGGTGAGGGCCACCAGAGATGACCATCACTGGCTAGGACGCAGGGGCCTCAAAGGAGATGATGCTAAGGCCTGGCCCACCCCCACTTCCTCCACTTTCCTCTCAGCTCCAGGTTAACACAGATACCCCATTCCAGCCAACCAAACCTTGCCTCCCAGCCCAGCCTGACCCCCACCATGTGTTTCCTAAGCACATGCTCTTCCCCACCTCCTCTTTGCCCCCAATCTGGGATTCTGAGCCCCCATCCCAGTCTAGGGTTGCTCTCCTACCTTCCATGAAGAGATGGGGGCTGGGGTGCAGGGCTATGGCTGAGCCCGACGTCCCCCTCCGAGCCCCTTCAAATTCCTGCCCACCCTGGGATGTCCGGCCTGAGGGAGAGTCACAGAGCTCTGCTGTCTGTATCCAGCCAAGCCCAGCTGTCAGCCTCCCTCCATCCGTCCCTCCCTCCCTCTCTCCTTCCTTCCCTCCCTCCCTCCTCCTCCTCCTCCTCCCCAGCCTGGGTGGGGAGCACCGCCTCAGGGAGTCAGGGATGAGAAACAAACTTTCCCTGAACTGACTCCAAGTGCTGTCGCTTCCCTTTCCAAGTCGCTCCCAGCTGCTCCAAAGTCTCCTTCAAGCACTGCTGCTGCTCCAGGCTCCATTTCCTGGTCCTGACCCCTGCCAATAGCTCTGGCATTGGAGGGCAACAACTCCTTGCTCTCTAAGAGGCACAGAGTGTTGCCTGATCCCCACCACTCCACAGGGGCCCGATAGACTCCAGTCCTCCAGGGCAGTACTTTCCCCAGCCCCTCTCCTCCTGAGCCATGACAGCCCAATCCAGCCTGAAGCTGAGGCCCATTCATTCATTCATTCAGTCAGTCATATTTATTGAGTGCTTACTGTGTGCACTGCACTGTACTAAGCACTTGGGAGAGCACAATATAACAATAAACAATAAACAACATTGTCTGTAACAATAAACAGACACATTCCCTGCCCAGGCCCAGATGCCAGCCCCAACTCTGTCAAAGGAGTGACTACTCCAAGAGGGCCCACGGCAGCCGTTTCAAGAAAAGCCTGGCGATCTTGTCTTCTTCTAATAGGCTTTGGTGCTCGGGAGCTCCCTGATCTTTAGATATGAACATATCTGTAATTTTTTATTTATATTAATGTCTGTTTCCCACTTTAATAATAATTATGATATTTGTTAAGTGCTTACTATGGGCCAGGCACTATTCTAAGCACTGGGGAGAATACAAGCCAATCGGGTTGGACACAATCCCTGGTCCCACATGGGGCTCAAAGTCTTGATCCCCATTTTACAGATCACATAACTGAGGCATAGAGAAGTGAAATGATTTGCCCAAGGCACCCAGTGGAAAAGTGGTGGAGCTGGGATTAGAAACCATGACCTTCTGACTCCCAGGCCCAAGCTCTATCCATTAGGCCACACTGCTTCTCTAGACTGTAAGCTCCTTGTGGGCAGGAAATATGTCTTTGTTGTTACATTGTACTCTCCCGAGTGCTTAGTACAATAACCTGCACAAAGTAAGTGCTCAATAAATACAACTGAATGACTGAATGAATGAGCCCTGGTGGCACAAGTTGGCATGAGAAACACACTGCTCTGCCCTGCTCTACTCTGTTTTAATCTGCTAGAGAAAAGAACTGATGATTTACCTTCTAACTAGACCCCATCCCATCACCATCTTCTCCCTCACACTGCTCCCCCAGCTTGGAATTCATTCATTCATTCAATCGTATTTATTGAGCACTTACTGTGTGCAGAGCACTGTACTAAGCGCTTGGGAAGTACAAGTTGGCAACATAAAGAGACGGTCCCTACCAAACAGCAGGCCCTCCTTCCCCACTTCAGCCCTCCCCCTATTCAGAAGCCCTCCTGAGAGGCCACCACCTCCAACGTGCCTTCCTGATTCATTCCCAGCAGCCCACCTCATCTAAGCTCAACAGCTGCTTCTAGCACTTATACCCATCTTCACTCAGGTTTATACATTTATTCAACTGTACAATCAACTATTTTGATGACTCTGCTTAAAAATACTTTTCCGCCTGTCTCCCCTGTTAAAATGTAATTTCCCTGTGGACTTGGAATATTTTGAACTTTCCAAGTGTTCTGCTCCCCTGGACAAGTTTGAGGGCCAACTTGAACTCAGCTACCAACAAAGCATTCAAGTCAAATGAGAACTCATGGGTTTTCAGGCCGGGGATATTGCCTCTCCTCCTCAAAACACCCCTCAATGTGGCCCCCAGCTACACTAGCTTCCACTGCTGCTCCACACCTGACTCTCTTCCCATGTTAGAACTTCTTCCTCTTAAATGTAGCTCTAGTCTATTGTTTGGGCATTTGGTATTCACCCAGTCCTGAGCCCCACAGCACTATATACCTACCTATAAATTATTTATTTATACTGATGTCTGTCTCACCCTCTACACTGTAAGCTTGTTGCAGACAGGGGACGTATCGACCAATGCTGTTGTACTCTCCCAAGCGCTTAATACAGTGCTCTCTGCACACACTAAGTGCTCGATAAATCTCTCTGATGCACTGATGGTTGTGGACAGAGGCAGTAGAGAGCCAATACAGGGAGCCAAAGCTTGGCTAATCCAACTTAGTAGCCTTGCCCAACTCTGCTTTGGAAAACTGGAAACAGAAAAGCACCAGGAGCAGGGGGTCACTCTCCTCTCATCTGACCTCTCCTCTCCTTCCCTTTCCACAAAACCCTTTGGTTCAGAAAGAGCTGGACACAGGCAGAGGCACCAAGAAAGCATTTGGCGCCATCAATTACAAAGTGCAATTAGGGTACACAAGAGCGGATGAATTGGGAGAGTGAGTGGGGAAACTCACCTTGAAATGGGGGAGGCTCCTTGCAGGGAGCTAATTCAGTTCAGCTGGGGAGAAGGCTCCACTGTCACTTCTCCATTCAATCATATTTTTTGAGCGCTTACTGTGCAGAGCACTGTACTAAGAGCTTGGGAAGTACAAATCAGCAACATATGAGAGAAGCAGCGTGGCGCAGTGGCAAGAGGTCAGGCAGAGGTCACGGGTTCAAATACCGGCTCCACCAATTGTCAGCTGTGTGACTTTGTGAGCTGTGTGAGGCCCACTTCTCTGGGCCTCAGTTACTGCATCTGTAAAATGGGGATTAAGACTGTGAGCTCCCCCCATGGGACAACCTTATCACCTTGTAACCTCCCCAGCGCTTAGTACAGTGCTTTGCACATAGTAAGCACTTAATAAATGCCATCAAAAAAAAAAGACGGTCCCTACCCAACAATGCACGGTCTAGAAATCTTGGGCACCCATGATGTAATAACATCTGCATCATGTGAGGTGGTGGTGGCCTGTAAAATCCACTAGCCCTGGGCCCCAGGTAGCAGGGACAAAGTGAACACATCCCTGTCCACACAACAAAGATCTAAATTCATCAAACTTAGAAGAGCTTCTCCACTGAGAAGCAGCATGGCTCAGTGGAAAGAGCACGGGCTTTGGAGTCAGAGGTCATGGGTTCAAACCCCGGCTCTGCCAATTGTCAGCTGTGTGACTTTGGGCAAGTCACTTAACTTCTCTGTGCCTCAGTTACCTCATCTGTAAAATGGGGCTGAAGGCTGTGAGCCCCCCGTGGGACAACCTGATCACCTTGTATCCTCCCCAGCACTTAGAACAGTGCTTTGCACACAGTAAGCACTTAATAAATGCCATCACTGTTATTATTATCAAACTAGAGGTCTGCAGAGAAACAGACCCAGCCAAGTAGAAGACTCTTCCATCTGAGCAGCATGGAGTCAGATACTGAGTGTGTCCGTACTGTTGCCTCACCTCTCCGGTCTGTTCTTCCATGCAGCAATATGAATCATAAATACCACCGATTGAGCGTATTCAGTGCCCTTGGGAGAATACTGTACAAGAGTGCTAAAGACACAATCCCTTGCTGAACAGTGTAACTCTCCCCCTAGACTGTAAACTCATTATGGGCAGGGGCTGTGTAAGCTGATTCTGTTGTATTGTACTCGCCCAAGCGGTGAGTACAATGCCCTGCACATCGTAATTGCTCAAAAAATACCAATGACTGATTGATCCACAAGGTTGCCACTCTTGGCCCTGGGATTTAGGAGTCTCTACAACTGGCCCTGTGAGAAGCAGCATGGCTTAGTGGCAAGAGCACGGGCTTGGGAGTCAGAGAACATGAGTTCTAATCCCGGCTCTGCCACTTGTCTGCTGAGTGACCTTGGGCAAGCCACTTAACTTCTCTGGGCCCCAGTTACCTCATCTGTAAAACGGGGATGAAGACTGGAAGCCCCACGTGGGACAACCTGATTACCTTGTATCTACCCCAGTGCTTAGAACAGTGCTTGGCACACAGTAAGAGCTCAACAAATACCATCATTATTATTCTTCCCCCTTAAAACTCCTGTCCCCGGTTTGTGCCCTCTGCTCAGCATAAATAATAATAATAATGGCATTTGTTAAGTGCTTACTAAGTGTAAAGCAGTGTTCTAAGAGCTGGGAAGGATACAAGGTGATCAGGTTGTCCCACGTGGGGCTCACAGTCTTCATCCCCATTTTACAGATGAGGTAACTGAGGCACAGAGAAGTTAAGTGACTTCCCCAAAGTCACACAGCTGACAAGCGGCAGAGCCTGGATTTGAACCCATGACCTCTGACTCCCAAGCCCGTGCTCTTTCCACCGAGCCATGCTGCTTCTCAAATGACCTTTCTCATCTTCTGCAAACGCAACTGCCCACTCCCAAGCAATTACTCACATCTCCCCCTCTTCCAGGAATGCCCTTCTCACTCTCCTTGCCAAATTTCATCTCATCCGAACTCTCCTCCCTCCCGCCCCCAGGAAATTCTCAGTAAGAAAGACCTCAGCCCCTCCGAGAGTCCAGACATCCTCAAGGGCAACCTCGGAATGCTTTCTTTCTTCCCGACCCTTCCACCTCTCCCAGGAACCTCGTTGTGGGTAGGGAATATGTCTACTGTTGAATTGTACTTCCCCGAGAGCTTAGTACAGTGCTCCACACACAGTAAGCGCTCAATAAATACGACTGAATGAATAAATGAACTCCATCTCTTCCCTCCCCTGCATAGGACACACCCTCACCCCGAAACTCTATTTTCTGGTGGCTAAATGGACTCAATATCTCTCCTCTTTCCTTCCCTCCCAGCTCCAGTTTTGCGATGGCAAAAATTACATGCTGATAGCTGCTCTGTTGCCACCTTCTGACAAACGCTGGAGCTTCCTCTCCTGTCCACACCCACTCCTTCTGGAATTAGTTCTTGGAATTCCCGCTGAGAGTACACAATCGGCTCTCTCATTAAGGATTCTGCAATCTGACGGTAGCAACCTCCTGGCCCGCTGAAGCTATGAGGCTCAGCTCCGTTCATTCATTCATTCAATCCTATTTATTGAGCGCTTACTGTGTGCAAAGCGCTCGGGAAGTACAAGTCGGCAACATATAGAGACGGTCCCTACCCAACAACGGGCTCACAGTCTAGAAGGGGGAGACAGACAACAAAACAAAGCTCCGTTGAAGCTGACCTAGTGAGGAATGAGTTAATTTAAGCCACAGGGATGGGCTGATCTCTCTCTCATCTCCCCTCCATCCCCCTCCTCCCTCCCACAAATGCTGGAAACTTTTTTTTCAGGGTTCCTCTGGCAAAGCCACCGACACACACTGGAGCCATATATACAACCATATATGTATATATGGTTGTTATATGTATATATGGTTGTACATATTTATTACTCTATTTATTTATTTATTTTACTTGTACATTTCTATCCTATTTATTTTATTTTGTTGGTATGTTTGGTTCTGTTCTCTGTCTCCCCCTTTAGACTGTGAGCCCACTGTTGGGTAGGGACTGTCTCTATGTGTTGCCAATTTGTACTTCCCAAGCACTTAGTAAAGTGCTGTGCACATAGTAAGCGCTCAATAAATACGATTGATTGATTGATTGATTGGAGCCAAATGCCAGTACTGAGGAGTAGGAAATGTGTCCCTACTGTTGGGGTGGGACTGTAGCGGAAGTCATGGGGACCTCCCACTGAAGGCAGTCCCTGCTCCCTGCCCCAACCCTACAGTCGAAAAGAAACCTAGCCAGAGACAGACTTTCTGCACTCCTAGGAGAGCCAGCCCTACCTGGAGTCTCGAAACTCCAGCAGGGAAATTCTCTCAATGACTACAGAACTACCTAGCCTGGATCCTGGATGTTGGGTCTGGCCAAAAGTCGCTTATTTTGGGTTCTGTCCCAGTTCTCGCTTGCCACCTGGATCGCCAGGATAATAATGATTGTGGCATTTGCAGAGCACTTACTATATGCAACACACTGTTCTAAGGACCAGGGTAGATACTCTAGAAGTAGATCAGACACAATCCCAGCCCCCCGTTCAGTTCACAGTCTAAGAGATTCAGCCAGGCACTCTGAACATGGCTGGGACTAGCATATTCATTTATTTTACTGAATTAGTTAATTGTTTCACTTTGTTTTCTATAACTTATAGCTCCGTTCTTCCTCTCTTCCCTATGGTCTATCTGGCAATCTGTGTCCACTTGCCTCCTCCACTAGACAGTAAGCTCCTAGAGGGTAGGGGTGATGTCTTTAACTGTTTTTGTATGTCCAGAATACTGGGCATAATGCTCTGCACACAGAAGACACTCTACAGAAGTTGTTGGTGATGATGAAGTTACCACTCCTGTATATACTGCCTTGGTGGCTGTCACAGCTGCCACTGCTGCAAGGAAAGGGGACAGGTGGGTGGGAGGGAGCAGTGGGCTGGGTGGAAACAGGGTAGAGAAAGGCAATGGGATTGAAGTGGCAGTGACAGGGGAACAGTGAAGCAGCATGGCTCAGTGGAAAGAGCACGGGCTTTGGAGTCAGAGATCATGGGTTCAAATCCTACCTCTGCCACTTGTCAGCAGTGTGACTTTGGGCAAGTCACTTCACTTCTCTGGGCCTCAGTTCCCTCATCTGTAAAATGGGGATTAAGACTGTGAGCCCCACATGGGACAACCTGATCACCTTGTAACCTCCCCAGCGCTTAGAACAGTGCTTTGCACATAGTAAGTGCTTAATAAATGCCATCATTATTATTATTAACAGTGGAGGGGAAGGGGCGTGCGCTTCAGGAGTGGTGCAACCAGTTCCCACCTTGCCCGCTACAAGTCACTGGGCCTCCCGATTGAACAGCCTCACCCCCAGCTCTGGTCCTGCCTAGCTTCGCCCCCTCACACTCATTCTCATTCAGTAGAATTGAGAAGCAGCATGGCTTAGCGGAAAGAGTGTGGGCTTGGGAGTCAGAGGTCATGGGTTCTAATCCCAGCTCTGCCACTTGTCAGCCATGTGACTTAGGGCAAGTCACTTCACTGTGCCTCAGTGACCTCATCTGTAAAACGGGGATTAAGACTGTGAGCCCCATGTGGGACAACCTGATTACCTTGTATCTACCCCAGCGCTTAGAACAGTGCTTGGAACATGGTAAGCGCTTAACAAACACAAACATTATTATTATTATTATTATTCAGTAGGGTTTCAGGAGGGCCTAGAAGTGATTCTCTGCTGAACTGGATTGGTTCACGCCTGGCAAGTAGTATTTGAACATTTACGATTGAGAAACAGCATGGCTACATGGATAGAGCTCAGCCCTGGGAGTCAGAAGGACCTGGCTTCTAGTTCCGGCTCTGCCATTTGTCTGCTGTATGACCTTAAACAAATCACTTCACTTCTCGGAGCCTCAGTTCCCTTATCTTTAAAATGGAGATTAAGACTGTGAGCCCATGTGGGACAGGGACTATGTCCAACCTGATTACCTTGTGTCTACCCCAGTGCTTAGAACACTGCTTTACTCATTCATTCAATTGTATTTATTGAGCGCTTACTGTGTGCAGAGCACTGTACTCATAATAAGCGTTTAAGAAATACCATCATCATTACTATGTTTGCCCCTGCAAACTGCTGGGAGTGATAGTCCCGAAAGGCTAGAGGACTCTGTACCACTGCCAAACTTCCGCCACCACTTGACAGTGCCCCTGCCCCAGGACCATGCCCCTAGTCCAAAACAGGACGGATTTCCTGGTGCCACAGGGGCATCCCAACCTGGCCAACACCTAACCCAATTCAGCTTTGGTGAGGTCAGGCCCAGCTCCTGAAGCCCAAAGGCTGGGCCACTCCTGGTGCTGCTCTGAGTCCAGTGCCCAAGACGGAGTAAAGGCAGTGCGGAAGATCACAACTCCAGAACTACATGGGCCTCTTTCCAAAGACTGACAGCTAATCCCAGGAGAAGCAGAGGGAACAGTGAAGGCCTGGTATGATACCTGTGAATGAAATTTTTCCAAAAAGCAGACCTTTCCATCCCTGGGCCTGGGCAGCCAGAAATGATCCCAGAGAACTGAAAGAAGAGGAACAGTCATCAGCTGAAGCTGCTTGGGTCTCTGGGGCTTCCCTGACAAAGCCTCTCCTTTCCTCTTCCCCCACTACCTTCTGCGTCACGCTGATTTGCTCCCTTTATTCATCCCCCCTCCCAGCCCCACAGCACTAATGTACATATCTGTATTATATTTATTTATATTAATGTCTGTCTCCCCATCTAGACTGTAAGCTTATCGTGGACAGGGAATGCATTTATTGTTATTTTGTACTCTCCCAAGCATTTAGTAGAGTGCTCTGCACACAGTAAGCACTAGGGAAATACAATTGAATGAATAGTTTAGACAGCTGCCCCCGTGGACTCTCAGAAGCCAGATGGTCAGGATCTAGACAGTACACATGAACCTCGGGGCAGGTCAGGGTGGCAGCCCAAGAGATCACTGTCTTCCCTACTGAGAACTGCAGTGGGGAGGCCAAGAAGTCCCCCTTCCTAAGCACCCTGGATTAGGCCCCGGTTTGCCTAGCGCCTGGGAAGGGGCTTCTCTCTGGCCCACACCTTGGGAACCGGCCTCCCTGCATCTTGAACAGTCCCTGAGAAAGGCAACTAGCTGATCTCTATCTCATATAAGGACACTTACAGGCTGCTAAGTAGAGAAACTACAAGCTACATAAATCTCTTTCAGTTTCTGGAGAGATTAACACAAGAAACGTGTGTCAGCCCTGGCACGCAGAGCCACAAAAGACCCAGAACGTGTTTTCAAGAAAAATATTCCTGAAGCCAATTTCAGTAACCAGGCCATTTATTACTGTCACAGTCAATGTGACCTCTATTTATTTTACCGAAGGAATGTTTCATTTCAGGGCAGAGGCGCCCACCGCCTCCCCCAGATGAGGGAAAGAGTGATTTTGGAGCTGTAGGGCACGCAGCCATTCCTGTAGGAAAGGGTTAGGTGAATTTCTCAGGAAAATTGTCCTTCATCTCCTTCAAGAGTAGAATGCTGATACCCAGGGATCCCTGTGTCTCGTTGGCCTGAATACCATAGTTGGGTTAGTGTTTCACAGAAAGTTCACATAAGAAATGGCTTCCCAATGTAGCGAGAGTCTGCCTGCACCAAGCCCCCTAGTTGATACTTGCCTGAGCTAATAATTATAATAATAGCAATTGTGATATTTGCTAAGCACTGTTTGCCAGTCACTGTACTAAGCGATAGGTAGATACGAGATAAGAAGATTGGACACAGTCCCTGTCCCACATAGGGCTTACAGTCTAAGAGGGAGCGAGACGAGCGAGACCGGGGATTTTATCCCCATTTTACATGTGAGGAAACTAAGGCACAGAGAAGTTAAGCAATTCACCCACAGTCATACAACAAGTGGAAGAGCCAGGCTTGGAACCCAGGTCTGCTGGCTCCCGGGCCCAGGCTTTTTCCACTGGGCCGTGCCTCTCTCAGAGAGAATCCAAAGCCCAGAGCAAAGATAAACTCCAGAGGGGGATCCAGCCAGCAAAGAGACTTCAAGGAAGAAACCCCAGAAAGCAGACACAGATATCCAAAACATAGAATCCAGGAAAGCCCCATCAGGGGTCAGTCAGTAACCCTCCTCTCCTTACTGTGCCCTCCCAATAGGAAGAGAGCTTTGGTACATAAGATGGGCAGGGGAAGCAGACTGTACACTGATCTACCAACTTGTCTAGACTGTAAACTCCTTGTGGACAGGGATCATGTCTGAGTGCTCAAAAAATACCACTGATTAATCAAACCATCCAGACCTCAGTGACTAAGCACCCTTTCAGCGTATATCGATTCCTCCCTGACCTCTCAGCTTCAAGCCCTTCCACTCCTTCCAAGCCCTTCTACAAAATCACCTCTAGGATTCCTGGTTGAGTCTCCTCAGCCTCTCAGTTCTGCCATCCCATCAGGCGTCTTAACACCCTCGTACTAATCTGTATGTTTATTTATTCACTTTGTGCCTTTCATCTATTTCTAGTCTTCCATTCTTGACTATGGGATCACTTTCTTTTGTGCTTCCACAAGTGTCTCTGCAGGTTCCATGATGGCAAGGCGACTTTAATTTCTAGAGTTTGCCCCCCCACCCCACCCCAGCCCCGACCAACCCATTAGTGTCCTCTCCTACCCAGACAGTGGTCAGAAAAGTCCCATACTCCCTCTGCCCCTATCACTAGCCACTCCATTTCTCTCCCATGTGTACCTAACTTAACTGCATCCCCCCGCATTCCCCCATAGTTTCTTCAAAGGCCTCCCCACACTAGCCAGCCCTGCACCCACACCCAAACCTGAATACTGTGGCTTCTTGAAAAATGCCATTATTTTACTGCTGCTTGCCCTTTCTCTCAGACCCACAGCGTGGGCTCTGCAGTCTTCCAAAGTTTCAGAGTTGGTTCCAAGCTTGGTTGGGGGGTATGGCATCCCCTTCCAGAACTCTCTGTGACTCAGTCTTATCCTGCACCCTTGATGGTCCCAGGAGATGTACGCTGTAACACTGGAAAGGGGCTGGTAGTGGTGGCAAAGTACAAAAATGAAAAAGAAAATCAAACAGGGTTGGTGTGGTTGTGTGTGTGTAAGACTAGGCCGACTCAGGAGGGAAGGGTAGGGGTCGGGTTGGGGAGGGGGGGGGGATGGTGCAGATGCAGGGAGAAGGGAATCATTTGCAGAAAGATCAAAGGAGAGAAAATTTTAAAGAGCCATGGGTAGGGTGCCAACTGTCCAGTTTTATACTGAACGGCTCAATTTTCATCGTCGGTCCCCCGTCCACTACAGATACTTCTTCGTACAGTAAGCTCTCAATAAATACAATTGAATGAATGAATACCGCACCAGACAACTTAACGCCCAGTCATTTTATTTTAAGCATCAGGCTCCCCTCTGCCTTTTCCTTTCTCACCTGGTTCTGTGGCTCAGGATGGTGCCAATGTTCAGAGGGGCCTGGGAGGGGAACACAAAGACCCAACAACAGGTGTAGGGCCAGGAGCCCCCTCAGGAAAGCATGGGCTCTTTGAGCAGATTCTACAAAATGGTGCATGTGATGTGATGTCTGACATCAGAATGCTCCATGGAGGGTAGATACCACGTGTGTGTATCCATCCACTAGCTGCAAGAACAGCCAGTGACTACCCCTAATGTGATGAGGGCTGGCTGGGCAGCAAGGCGGGTGGGAAGGAAATGGGAGGGTGGTAGGGCTTCCCTGGCCACAAGCCAGGATGGGGAATGAGGTGAAGTACAGGGGGTGGGCCTCAGTGTGGAAGTCTGTCTATCTTGCTTCGACCAGAGATAAAAGTGGCACATTGTCCTACAACCCCTCTTCACAGAAAATGTGCTTAATAGATACATGGATCCTAATGCTGTTTAAACTGGTCCCTGGAATTCATTCATTCGTATTTTAACCACCCCTTATTTTCAGACTTGAAGCTTCTGGCTAGGAATCATTGCAACAACTTTTCCTAATAGCCCAAGAATCTTTCTCTGGCTTCCCTTCTTATATGTCCAACCTCTGGACTGGTGCTCAGCTTTCTTGGCAGAGATGTTCGGGATATGAGGTTGCAGTAGTGTTCCAGGATTTTCCTGCTTCATGGGAACAGGCCATGAGGAATCCTGTTCTCCTGACAGGGGGCTGAGATAAAATTGGACGGAGGAAGCCAGCCCAGGCCAGCCCTGGAACATCTGCAACCAGATGTGCAAAAGCCACAGGGTGTGGCTTACGAGCCATGAGTTTTAGGTCCACCTGTCCTAAATAAAGGCACAGAAAAGGAGAGATTTTCCTCTCCCCCATCCCTCCCACACCCGTAATGCACAACTTACTCCACTCCAGGCCAGCATAATGCTGAAAGTTTCCATTCCTCGGTCACCCTGCTGTGTGAAGCAACATCACATGAGAGACAACTTTTCTTCTATGGTGGTGACCTCATTTAATTGAGCCTTGCAGGTAGGTTTCTAAATATATTCATGGCATCTGTACGGTATGGTATTTGTTAAGCGCTTAATATGTGCCAGGCAGTGTACTCAGTGCTGGGGTCGATACAAGCAAATCGGGTTAGACACAATCTCTGCCCCACTTGGGGCTCACATTCTCAATCCCCATTTTACAGATGAGGTAACTGAGGCACAGAGAAGTAAAGTGACTTGCCGAACATCACCCAGCAGACAGGTGGCGGAGCTGGGGCTAGAACCCATGACCTTCTGATTCCCTGGCCTGTGCTCTGTCCACTACGCCATGCTGCTTCTACCAGCCAAAACATCCCCTTGCCCTTTATCCACATCTCAGCAATAATGTATCTAGTGGATTGGAAGGAGGAGGAGGGGCCTATAGAAAGGCAGAACCAAGGATTTTAAATTTCTGGCAACCTAATATCTTACAATCCCTGCCAAGTTTCTCTTGGACCTCAATTATTTAACTGATTTAAAACAGCATTATCAGCCCTCCTCACCCCTCTCCAATATATCAAGCTCAGTATTCACTCATTCAGTTGTATTTATTGAGTGCTTACTGTGCACAGATTACTGTACTAAACACTTGGGAGAGTACAATACAACAATAAGCAGACACTTTCCCTGTCCACAGCCAGCTTCCGGTCAGTATGCGTTGTTCCTTAGAGTGAATAGATATAGGTCTTTGATATTCAAAGATGACGCTGCTGACTTGGTGGTGCTACTCATGCAGGCCGATATAGTTGAAAAGACCAGTGGAATCTGGACACCCCACTGGCATTGTTTACAAGACAGATGCTTGTTGCACTCTTTTGGGTTTGTCTCACATGGGGGTGCTTCTCCGTTTTCAACCGTGCTGCATCTCATCCCAATTCCCATGAAGACTTTGCTGTAGGAGAGCCAACCCTCCTCCATCTTCTTTTCATCAGGCTGGTCCATCTTCTGCTGTGGCCTCCCAACAGTCAATGTCTTGCCACCTTGTTTGACCGTGGGCATCACCACCTCTTCAAAACAATTTTTTTATCAGGCCCTCTAGAGTTGAATTGGCCTCTTTAGCTACTCGGATACCCTGCTGCCATCCATTTTTCTTATCCGACCCAGCGCCAACTAAGTCGGCGGGAGTGTTGCTTCAGTACTGTTGATCTGAGTGGGTTTCAGGACCACACTGTTGATAGCCTTGTCCTGCTAGTTCATGTTGAGTCTGGTTCCTAGTTGAGGCTGAAGAAAAGGCTTGCAGGAGCTGGACTGTGATTTCTGAAGTAGGTCCAGGTCTCACAGCCTTGTACAGCAGCCTTCTACAGATCTTCATATTGGTAGGAAATGAAAACCTATTGTGGCTACACTGTGTTCTTGAAGCATACCGAAGGTCATGCTCACCTTTTGGAGTCTGTTTTCAATGTCTATCCAAGCACAGTAGACAGATCACTGCCTGGTAGTGGAATTAAGTGACTACTTCAAGTTCTGTGGAGCCTGGAGACTCCGGAGACTGAATCAAACTGGACAACAGTCAAGAAAACACCGGTGTGAGTCCCTAGAGAGGGCCCAAAATATTGACCCTTCGAGAGAAGCAGTGCGGCTCAGTGGAAAGAGCCCGGGCTTTGGAGTCAGAGGTCATGGGTTCAAATTCCGGCTGCACCAACTGTCAGCTGTATGACTTTGGGCAAGTCAGTTAACTTCTCTGTGCCTCAGTTACCTCATCTGTAAAATGGAGATTAAAATTATGTGAGCCCCCCCGTGGAACAACCTGATCACCTTGTAACCTCCCCAGCGCTTAGAACAGTGCTTTGCACATAGTAAGCGCTTAACAAATGCTATTATTATTATTATTATCCAGAGATCTTCCCCATCAACATCTCTGATTGCGGGACTGGATCGAGCCCTAAGGGGAGTTCTGGGCTGGCATTTGGTGCTGACATTTTGCAAGGAGTTTGGGCATTAACCAGCCTAGTCTTGGAATCAGAGGAAGAGAAACCATGCTGCGGTTTTTTGGTATGCCAGTTCCTGCCTCCTGAGACGGCTCTGTTTGTGAGGCAAGCGTGGTTGTCGGGTAAAGGAACACAAGGAAGTGCAGAATGCTCATCCCTGGCCCGAAACTGCTGACACTCAGGGTCTTGCAGAAAGCACATGATTCACAGTGGATTGGTCCAAGATCACCACAGCAGCAGAGATGCGAGTGTAATCCCCACTTCTTTTTCCAAAACTCTATCCCCCAGCTCCAAAATATAACTACAAATCTACCTTTCCATGAAGCCCTCCAGATTTCTGAAGTCTTTTAGGAGTAATTCCAATTTCAACCTTTATGCATGACTCCCCAAACTTTGTAAACCCCTCCTCCAGACAGTGAGCTCTTTGTGGGCAGGGAATATGTCTTCCTATTCTATTATACTATCACAAGCACTTAGGACATTGCTGTGCACATAGTGAGTGCTCAATAAATATGACTGATTGATTGATTGTTTTTTCTAGCTCATATTCAAATGCTTTTGTTCTAGTCTATGCTTCTAACACCATGATGTAGATCATTTTGTCCCTGTCAGTCCAGGCTCCTCCATTAAATAGTATTACCAGAGTGGCCAGTGTGTTATTTGTACCACAAGTATTCATAAAGCACCTATATAGAGCAGAGCACTTTATGAGATGTTTGGGAACATACAGTAGAAGGAGGCATGGCACCTGCCCTCCAGGAGAGCATAATCTAAGACAGAAACCAGACACTGCTGTATGCATACAGCAGAACAAGAATGAAAACAGCTATAACTCGTAAAAATGGAAGTGAACAGAATTTTTTTTTAAAAAAGAATAAACCAACATTCACCTAAATGCTGAGAGGGGCTGTTATGATAGCATATCTAGGGAAGTGAAGATTGGTTGGGAAATACGAATTTGACTGACATCATGGTGGTAGCCACCCCAAAATGAGACAGACAATACCTTGGCCAGGTTTTGGGCTCCTGAGTCAGCAATACCAGTCATGCCCCAGCTGGGACAGGGACTGCATCCAACATGACTATCTCATATCTACCCCAGCACTTAGTATAGTTCTTGACCCATAGTAAGTGCTTAATAAATACCACCATTATTGTTATTATTGCATGGATGTTAGCAAGAGGAAGAGGGAAGTATGAAGGGTGATTTCCCTTGGGATAGTTCCATGTGTGGCTCACCCAGCCTTTCCAATGGAAAACTCTATCATCATCACTGTGCCAAGCACCGGGGTGGATCCAAGTCATCAAATCACACAGTCTCCATCCCACATGGGTTTCACATATCACAGTCTCAAGCATTTAGTGCAGTGGCCTAAGTACTCAATAGATAGCACTGACTGATGACTACTTAGAATTGTGCTTCACTCAACTCTTAGGAGGAGCTAAGCTGAAGGAAAGACACAGAACCCTGGCTAATGAGGCTCTTTTGGGTGTTCCAATAATGTAACCACTTCCTTCTGGTGCCAGACAGTGATACTGCTCTGAGTCTGGGCTCCAGTGATGGGCTCCATCATCTTCTTTGATGTCCCAAACAAATCTCTTCCCAGTCACCACATGAGAAGGAACTGCTGCCTTTATTAATTCTAGTATAGACTAGCTACCTAGTCTAGAACACCTAGCTGGGAGCAGGGTCCTGGCTATTTCCCTGACCTGCTGGGTCACCTTGGGCTGTCACTGGTCCTCTTTGCATCTCAGTTTTCTCATCTGTAGAATGGGTGGGGGGGGAAATAAACCTTCCGCACCCCAGGAATAGAGTGTAAGGACAAAATAAATGATGTGAGAACTTGGGAAAAGTTAACAGAGCTTTAGAGGCATTCGGGGTATTACCTTCGTTTTCCCTTCTGCAAAAAGGGTTTGGGAAATCAGGTTAGAGAGCAGAGGGACAGGTCCCCTCTCCCACAGAAAAAGACCTGAGGGCTCCATCCTGAGAAACAAGGAGGAAGATGGAAGCAGCCACTGCTCTGCAGATTTCAAGGGGCTGATTTTCCTGCGGAGGCGGGCTGGTCTGTGTATCATCAGAGCAGGCTGACAGAGTTCCCCCCCCACCCCCCCACTTGCTCTTTCCCTCTCCGTGTCCCAACCCTCGCTAAGCCCACTCCAGGCCTCTAGCCCCTGACAGCTGAGAGGATGCACTCCAAGCAGAGGAATGAGGCTCCAGCTTCTACATCTTGCCTAGTGTTGTTTGTTTCCCCACTCTGTTGTAGCAACCACTCGGGGCCAGGTACCCTGCACAGGAGCCCGTGCTGGGGCCACGGCACTAGCGCTTGGGGTCGCCTTGGCACACGGCTCCTGATCGAGGGCTTGGGTTCATTCATTCATTCATTCAATCGTATTTATTGAGCGCTTACTGTGTGCAGAGCACTGTGCTAAGCACTTGGAAAGTACAATTCAGTAACAGATAGAGACATCCCTACCCAACAACGGACTCAAAGTCATCCGGCATCTCCAGTCTCTGGCCACAGGCTGGGGGTCGTTACTGGGCACAACATATCATATGCCCCCTGCCCTCACCTGTCATGTCCTGCTTCTGGGTGCCAGGAAGATACCCTTCCTAGCTTCTCTGTGCCTCAGTTACCTCATCTGTTAAATGGGGATTAAGACTGTGAGACCCACGTGGGACAACCTGATTACCTTGTATCTACTCCAGCGCTTAGAACAGTGCTTGTCACCTAGTAAGCACTTAACAAATACTAACATTATTATTATCATCATCCTTAGAGAAGCCGCAAGGTGTAGAGTATAGAGCCCGGGAGTCAGAAGATCATGCGTTCTAATCCCATCTCTGCCACATGTCTGCTGTGTGACCTTGGGCAAGTCACTTCACTTCTCTGAGCCTTAGTTACCTCATCTGTAAAATGGGGATTAAGACTGTGAGCTCCATATGGGACAGGGACTGTGTCCAACTCAATTTGCTTGTATCCACCCCAGCGCTTAGTACAGTGCCTGGCACATAGTAAGTGTTTAACAGATACCATTATTATTATTATTATTATTAATCTGCTTGTCCCGCAAGTCCCAGGAATGGCCAGCCCTGGGGAGCATTCTTCCTTGGGAAGGGTCTCTTCTCTAGTGCGAACCCCAAGCAGCCTGTGGGCTTCTCAGCTTGTCCCTTCTCCCCCAGAACCTCTGGAGGCTGCATCACCTCAGTTCCCTCATCCATAAAATGGGGATGAAGACCGTGAGCCCCACGTGAGACAACCTGATGACCTTGTATCTCCCCCAGCGCTTAGAACAGTGCTTGGCACATAGTAAGCACTTAACAAATGCCATCATTATTATTAGCATCCTGTGAGGAGGCTATGCCCCCTTTGAAGTCTGTCTGAACCAAAACCCCATCCCTTTCCCGGTCATCTCCCACCAACTGATTTTCTCCGGGACTGACCTGACAGCCGTCTCTCCCTCGCGCTCTTCCAGATCACCGCCCAAGCTCTGGTGGTCGAGTTCTTGAGGTGCTCGCTGAAGGACCTCTGGAGCCGAGACTGGCCCAGGTCTGCCATGCCTGCTCCCCATCCACCCCAGCCACCCTAAGCCATGGGGAGCTCTGGAAGGAAAAAAGCCAGACCAACCCACCGATATCCTCCGCCGCCCACCAAATGTCCTCTTTGCTCTCCCTCTGCAAAAGCTCAGGAGGTGAAGTCTGCAAGCAACTTGTTGTCACCTCTTGAGGAGCGAGAGAAGGGGTGAGAGAGAGCGCAACGGCAGGAATGAGAGAGAGAGCGAGAGAGCATGTGTGTGTGTGTGCACGCAAGGGAGAGTGAGTGAGAGAGAGAGGGACCGCCTTGTTCCAAATACACTGAGTTCAAGCCAGGCTGGAAGAAACAACAGTTTCTTGGGTTCCCAGCCTGGGAGAGAGAGCAAAGCGCCACTCTGCATCTCAGCTGCTTCATCTCTTACACAGTTTCATTCCTCCCACACCACAACTGATAAAGTGGTGGGTAAGTGGGAGACCTTGGTGGTGGAGAAACAATCCCGGCAGACCCCCTGCAGTCCTTTTCGAGATCCTCTCCCACGATTCAACAGCTTCCTCATTCCCGTGGCTCTCAGCTCCCCATTCCACTTCCCCCTTTAGTTGGAAAGAGCACGGGCTTGGGAGTCAGAGACCATGGGTTCTAATCCCAGCTCTGCCACTTGTCAGCACTCTGACTTTGGGCAAGTCATTTACCTTCTCTGTGCCTCAGTTACCTCATCTGTAAAATGAGGATTAAGACTGTGAGCCCCACCTGGGACAACCTAATAACCTTGTATCTCCCCCAGTGGTTAGAACAGTGCTTGGCACATGGTAAGTGCTTAACAAATACCATCATTATTACTACATCCAAGTTTGATGTAGCGTGCCAGGGTTGGGGTCAATGGGTGCTTTGTTGTGGTTGGAAATCAAGGCCTTAGTCGCCCCAGCTTCTTCTGGTTTTAGGGAAGAACTGGACCTTCTATCTGCTTTAAAATGACAGTCAAATCCCTTTCCAGCTCAGCTCCTGCAGGCAGGAGGATCTCTGGATTGTAGTGACCGGTCTTGAATAAACCAAACCTAGATCCCCTAGGGGGTGCCTGTCCATCCCCCCACTGGAAGGGGACCAGACCCTCTGCGCCCAAAAAAGAATGTGGATTTGGGCTCAATCACTGGAAAGTAATATGACCTAGTAGAAAGAGCACGAGGCTGGGAGTCGGAGGACCTGGGTTCTAATCCCAGCTGTGCCACGTAACTGCTTGTAACCTTTCGAAAGCTAACACCTCTGTGCCTGAATTTTCTTATCTGTGAAATAGGGATTCAATATCTGTTCACCCTCATACTTGGGCCTCGAGCCCCATGTAGGACAGGGACTGTGACTGGCCTGATTAACTTGTATCTACCCCAGCACTTAGAATAGGGCTTGCCACATAGTAAGCACTGACACCATACTCGGTGGAATTTACTGCAGCACTTACTGTGCACAGAGCACTGTACTAAGCACTTGGGAGAGTACTGTACAATAGAGAAAACATGGTCCCTGTCCACAAAATAGCTTGCAGTCTAATAGAGGTGACAGACATTAGAACACATCATCCTTTCTCCTAAACCCACTCCTAATTTTCTCATTTCTCACTACCATTCTCCATGTCCTAGAAGCCTGCAACTCAGCTTCATCCTGGACAGCTATCACCCTAGTACAAACTCTGGTTATATCGTGATAAGACTGTTGCATCAGTCTCCTTGCCTCCGGCCTCTTCCGACTCCAATCTATACAACACGCTGATGCAAGGATCACTTTCTTGAAACCATTGCTCAGCCCACATATCCTCACTCCAAACCCTCCACTGGCTTCCCATTTCTTCTGCAGCAAACCAAAGTTCATCATTAACTTCAGTGCTCTTAACCAACTCACTCCCTCATTTTTCTGGTCTCTTCCCTCACTCTTCTTCGGTTCACCCTCTTCAT